>NW_011495034.1:329607-334340 GCF_000754665.1 Bison bison bison | reverse complement strand
CCTCTTCACTTTCTGCCATAAGGGTGGTATCATCTGCATATCTGAGGTTATTGATATTTCTCCTGGCAATCTTGATTCCAGCTTGTGCTTCTTCCAGTCCAGTGTTTCTCATGATGTACTCTGCGTATAAGTAATACATATGCACAAATATGCAATATCTCAAAAGACATATTTTAGTAAACCCAAATTGAACTCAAATATTTCAAGTTAAGCTATAATTTTAGAAGTTATGTATCAGTATATTCAATGTTTGTGAAAATACATCCTTCTGTGTTCATTGTAAAGTAGCTGCAGTTTTCCTCACACTTAAAGGAATTCCCTGGTTGACTAAAATCTAAGATTTTGTGTCAGACACCCTGTCTTGGCCAGTGTCTTCTTCAACTTGACCTGCCTGGAAAATTCTTGGAAAACCAAGCCAGAGTTTCATCAGAATCATTGTTGAGGTTAAATAAATTTTAAAGAAATCAGCCTAGGTTTATGTTATATTTATTCTTTCCCCAAGCGTAGTTTGCTATCTCTTGCTTTTTCTGTTTTTGAGAAATAATACATAGAAATAGAAGTTGAGTTATTCACACTATAAATTAAACACTATAAAATAAATACTCACTAGATAATTTTGGCAAATTTGGAAGAAGGAGCTGGAGATGGGAGAAAGGGAATATAATTTAACTTTTTCAATCTGAATTACAAATTTTATTTATTATTAAAAAGAAATGATAAAAACACAAAAAAACATTTTGGACAGATTACTGCAAAACTAAATACAGGTGGCTTGTGTTTTTAATTACATTTTTATATCTTCCCCATTTTTCAACATAAGCTTCACTCATACTAGTGGCCATTCAATATTGTAAAAATCAATATTACAATTCTGTTTTTTTATAAATTTCATAGATTTATTTATTCTTCATTTTGCTTCTTTTATAAATAACATACAAATCAACAGGTTGTTTCATTCAGTTTTTCCTCTTTTTTAGGTTCGTTTCCGTTATAAAATTCTCAGTAATTTGAGTTAGAAAAGTGAACTTTTTGAACTTTTTTTACTAAGTTGAATTATAAAATTATGATAACTTACATTATCACTAGTTTAGATTTACTAGTCTCATACGTTTGCAAGCATTACGTTCTAATATTTCTTTATTTTTATTTTTGCACATTCAGTTTAAAATCACTCATGATTTTGCTTAATAAACATTTTCTGAGCACCACTTTGTCAGATATTGCTCAAAGTTCAGAGAAACCAGATACAAGCAGACACAAAAAGTTATTGCTTTCATAGAGCAAATTTTGACTCTGGAATCTTCACCAACATACATTTTGTTTTTGATTTGTTTCTAGGAAAATGAAAAATATTTGTTTAGGCCAGAAACTATTATAAATGTTTAATTTAGATTAAATAATTTATTTTCTAGAATACCTTTGTAAGATGTAGTAGATAAATGGAAGGATAGATCCCCATTTTTTTCAGAGAATTAGAAAGCAAAGAGATGGCCAATATTTCTAAGATCACACAGCCAGAAAATGGTGCCAATAAGACTGAGACCAGGAAGACTGACTCCAGAGATTTCTTATCTAATGATCATGTTCTGTGTCCCCTTCATGATTATTAGCAGAGACACTCTCAATATATCTTGTCAATTGTCTTTACATATCCCCTCATCTTTATACAGATGTTGATACTGTCTTTCTAAATGTCTAAGAGCAATGAATATAACATTTAAAGGAATTTGTTAACAGTACTAACTTCAGAATCACACAGACCAGAGTTTGAGCTCAGTGCACCTTAAATCTTTGTCATCATGGGCAAAATGCTCAGTCTCTCTAGCACATTCTTTCCCCATCTATAGGTATAATGCTAGGTTTGCTTGAAAAGTTGCTGTGAGGGTCAAGTAAGATAAGAGATGTGTGCTTCTAGCTCAGCATCTAGCATGTAGGGACTGTACACCACGTTTGGTTTCTTAATATATTGGGTCAGCCAGAATGTTCTTTTGATCTTTTCCATAAGATGTTACAGAAAAAACCCAAACAACCAATAAATATCAAATGACCTCAAATACTTGATAGTAAAAGTTTTACTATAGAAAGCATAAGGTGGAAATCTTTGGCATAACACAGATATTGTGCCATCAGAGAGTGTGGGACTTTGGCCAGTCAGAGCCTAGCAAAGGATTCAGGCACATCAGTGGCAAGCTTTGTAAGTTTCAAAACTGTGCATTGATGGAGGGAAACCTTATGCAGCTAAAACGTAGGATGGCTTTCTGGGTCATTGTTGTCTAGTTCCTCACTTCTGATTGGACCACAGCTGTGATGGACAAGTCATGAATTCATAGCCTTTGATTATGTGTTTCCAGGTGTGCTAGCTACTCTTCCTTTAATAAGGAGCTCTGTCCATCTACATGGGCATTTATAGAGCACTTATGCTGCTTTGTTGAATTTGATGACAGTATTTAGAATGATACTATTTGCAGGACACCTACATAGCATTAATGTAGGTGCAACTTTAAGTGTTTATGACATAGCAGTTTATAAGAATTTGAATTTAGGTATTTGATGAGGAGGTAAGTTCAATGGCATCTCAATTATTTTAGTGGTCATTTGACGATGATTGCTTGAAGAATCAATTTTTCCAAGTCTTAGTTTCCTCAAGTACAAACTCTAAATTTTCTTCTCCAGAGTCCTTAATGTACACATCTTCTCCTTCCATAGAGTAACCTTGAAGAAGCTTTTTGAATCCTCTCCACATGTGTAGACTGCCCATCTCCTCAGGCACGTTAACAGAAGATAAGTGGATTTAAACATCTAAATCTTATGCCACACTTTTTTCCCCCTCCCTATCCACAAAAATGTACAACTAAAAGAAATGATTGGTACTGTATAGCACGTGGAGCTCCACTCAATGTTATGTGCCAAACTGGATGGGAGGGAAATTTAGGGGAGAATGGATACATGTATATGGTATGGCTGAGTCCCTTTGCTGTCCATCTGAAATTATCACAACAATGTTAACTGGTTATACCCTAATACAAAATTAAAAAATAAAAAAAAAGTGATTGGGGTATGACAAACTCATTTCCAATTCATAAAGTACTGTGGGTACATTAAATTCAGTAAAATAAGAGAAGGAAGTTTGGAAGAGAGAGTAATCCTGTCTCACTGTCATCAAATGAATCATCATGTTGGTCTGCTTGGTAGCAAGATGTACAGGTTATGATTTCCTGACTGGGAAACTCTAAGACCAACCTCCTCTACTTTTACCTCACATAGAATAGATACCCAGAGTGAATGAACTGAAGCTAGTGCCTACATCTGAGTTTTCGGAAACTAAATTAATTTGGCTGAGAGGTGGAAGAGAGTAAGAGAGGAGCTGATAAATGTACATGGTAAGATAGCACAGATATCCAGGATTCTGGGCAGTTTCATAGCAGACTACCTTCACTTGAAACTTCAGAGCTATAGCAGCATAAATAAAATGGATGCTCATTGCTCATATTTTAAATCAAGCCCTCCTTAATAACCATTAGTGTCTTGCAAAGGTTTTATTTTCAAGATAACTAACCTGGTTAAGTGTTGGTGGCCATATGAAATTATTTAACCCATTTATTCCTGTTTTTTTTTTTTTCTTTTGGCCATACTGCATAGCATGAGGGATCTGAATTTCCCCATCAGGGATGGAACCAGTGACCCCTGCATTGGAAGCATGGAATCTTAACCACTGAACCACCAGGGAAGTCCCTATTCCTATTTTAACCTGAAAAAACTGTGTCACATAGGGAAGCCAAATCACCTTCCCAAGCTTTGATTCTGATTGACAGAATCAAATCTGTCAATCAAATCAATGACCAATGGTAGCCCCCCAAAATCTGGATCTTTTCCATCTGCTGCCTCTTTCCATTTCTCTGTCCCATTTTCTCCCTTCTCTCTCTGAAATTAAAATCAAGAATGCTCTTTACATAGACTTGCACTGATGCTCAGCAATTAATGGCACTGATAAGACTTCTCAAATCCCTTTTTTGTTGTGAGAATAATACAAATAAAATCTAAATGAATGAGCACCATTTCAAATGCCTGGGTGTTTTAAGAATGATCTCACACAAATGCAAAGACCTAGGGAGCTATAATTGAGCTGAGAGAATGACTGGGTTGCAGCTGTCTTTAAAAACAGTTCAATCAGGAATCTCAGAAATTAAGGGAACTCTGTTGTTGCAACAGAAGATAAAATGGATTCTAAAAACCCTGAACACATTTTTTAAGGAATAGATTTTTAAATTGAATTATAGTTGACTTATGATATTATATTAGTTTCAAATATAAAACACAGCAATTCCATATTTTTATAGATTATACTCCATACATTGTCACCCTGTTTTTTTAACTTATATGCAGAGTACATCATGTGAAATGCCAGGCTGGCTGAAGCACAAGCTATAATCAAGATTGCCAGAAGAAATATCAATAAACCTCAGATATCCAGATGACAGCACCCTTATGGCAGAAAGCAATGAGGAACTGAAGAGCCTCTTGATGAAAGTGAAAGAGCAGAGTGAAAAAGCTGGCTTAAAATTCAGAATTCAAGAAACGAAGATCATGGCATCTGGTCACATCCTTCACGGCAAATAGATGAGGAAACAATGGAAACAGTAACAGATTTTATTTTTTGGGACTCCAAAATCACTGTGGATGATGACTGCAGCCATGAAATTCAAAGACGCTTGCTCCTTAGGAAGAAAAGCTAT
>NW_011495034.1:328960-329507 GCF_000754665.1 Bison bison bison | reverse complement strand
TGGTGACTCAACTGGTAAAGAATCTGCCTGCAACGCACGAGACCTGGGTTAAATCCCTGAGTTGGGAAGACCCCCTGCAGAATGGAATAGCTACTCACTGAAGTATTCTGGCCTGGAGAATTCCATGGACAGTATAGTCGCAAAGAGTCGGACACAGCTGAGTGACTTTCACTTTCAATTTCAATACCTACTGAAAATATTTGGAAAAACTAAATTAAAAGCTAAATCTTACATCGTCCCAACTCATGGCTTAACACATGCACACACATTCAGATTTTTATAAAGGAAGGAGAATAGCCAATTGTTTCATATTAAAAGGAAGAAATCTTAAAATCCTAGGCCTCAAGGTCAAGGCAGGTGAAATCAAAATATGAAATTACAAATGTAGGAGCAGATATATACTTGGTATGAACACCGGGGACTCTAGCAGCTGGAGTACCCATACGTACTGAAATGGTGCAATCACTGCTCATTTCAGGTATGAACACTGGGGACTCTAGCAGCTGGAGTACCCATACGTACTGAAACGGTGCAATCACTGCTCATT
>NW_011495034.1:300489-328860 GCF_000754665.1 Bison bison bison | reverse complement strand
AGACATTACTTTGCCAACAAAGGTCCATCTAGTCAAACCTATGGTTTTTCCAGTAGTCATGTATGGATGTGAGAGTTGGACTATAAAGAAGGCCAAGCACTGAAGAATTGATGCTTTTGAACCATGGTATTAGAGAAGACTCTTGAGAGTCCCTTGAACTGCAAGGAAATCAAACCAGTCAATCCTAAATGAAATTAGTCCTGAATATTCATTGCAAGGACTGATGCTGAAGTTGAAGCTCCAATACTTCAACCACCTGATGCAAAGAGCCAACTCATTAGAAAATACCCTGATGGAGGGAAAGATCGAAGGGAGGAAGACAAGGGGATGACAGAGGATGAGATGGTTGGATGGCATCACCGACTCAATGGACATGAGTTTGCACAAACTCCAAGAGATGGGGATGGATAGGAAAGCCTGGCATGCTGTAGTCCATGCGGTTGCAAAGAGTCGGACACAACTGAGTGACTGAACAACAACAACAACAAAAATACTCTGTACATGGGCTTCCCTGATAAAGCTGATAAAGAATTCATCTGCAATGCAGAAGACTCTGGTTCAGTTCTGGAGCCAGGAATATCCCTTGGAGAAGGGATGCTGCCCACTCCACTTTTCATGGGCTTCTCTGGTGGCTCAGATGGTAAAGAATCCACCCGCAATACAGGAGACCTAGGTTCAATCCCTGGGTTGGGAATATCCCCTGGAGGAGGGCATGGCCACCCCCTCCAGTATTCTTGCCTGGAGAATCCCCATGGACAAAGGAGCCTGGTGAGGTACAGTCCATGGGGTCACAAAGAGTCAGACCTGACTGAGGGACTAAGCACACTCACACTTCATACAAAGTTATTATAAAATATTAACTATATTTCCTGTGATGTACATTATATTCTTCTAAATTTTATTTTATGTGAGAACAATAGTGACCAAAACAAACTCTGGTCCTTGATCCAGAAGAAAGTCCAAAACCAGATTCCATATTCTTCTAATTCAAGGAGGTTCTTATAAGACTGTTTTTAATAACACCTATGATTTTTAGTTCATAACTTCAACTAAAGATTATTAAACAATTATGCCCACTGGAAGCAATGGGACAAAATTTTGTTTGAAATGCTAAAAAATCTTCATGGAGCCTGTCTCTGACACCATGGAATCATAGTTTTGTTCATTTCTTATGTTCGCTTACTGTTTATTTCTCCTGAGTTTCTTGTCAACTAGCTGTGATTTCTTTTTGGTGGCTAGCCAAAACTCAGTGAACAATTTTATCCTTTAAAAATAAATGAAGAAGAACCCTCAAAGAACTAAAAGTAAAAGCATAGGAGATAACGATGCTTGCAGGTTCCATATATTGAGAATGTCCTCATCTGTCTCTGATGCATGGGAAACAAGTGCTGGTTTTCAGGTTGACATCTTCAGTTTCTGAACTATATCGATGCGCTTAAAAGAGGAAGTGGGAGTGTGCAGGACAGGGAGACAGGGAGGAAAAGGGAACAGACTCTCATTTCCAGGGGATGGAGGGAGAGGAGAGGTGGCAGAATGTGCTTCATTCACTCTCCATCTTTCATTAGGGACCTAAACTGCCAGTCTCAGAATGTCATTGCATAGAGATCCTTTAAAAATACTTCATGCATTTTTTACAATATTATTTCCTTTTATCAGCCAGTCTAAACAAGGGGTATGAGTGTGTGTGTACACATACATGTAGATATTAATACTGTTTATCAGGGCCTACATATAGATGTATCTACATTTAAGTTTTTATGCACACACAGATATATACACATATTTTAAACATACTCATCTTGAGTACCATTCTGATTCAAACATGTGTGAGATCACAAAATAGTAAATACACAGTCCCTGCCTTTATGAAGTTTATAGTCTGGTGAAAGGCAATAAAGAAATACTAATGCTGCTGCTGCTAAGTCGCTTCAGTCGTGTCCGACTCTGTGCGACCCCGTAGACGGCAGCCCACCAGGCTCCCCCGTCCCTGGGATTCTCCAGGCAAGAACACTGGAGTGGGTTGCCATTTTCTTCTCCAATGCGTGAAAGTGAAAAGTGAAAGTGAAGTCGCTTAGTCATGTCTGACTCTTCGCAACCCCATGGACTGCAGCCTACCAGGCTCCTCCGTCCATGGAATTTTCCAGGCAAGAGTACTGGAGTGGGGAAAGAAATACTAAAATTTTATTAATGCATCTAAAAGAGGAAATACAAAGATGGTTCAATTCTACTTAGTATCCAGTTAATCTACCACATAAGTATGATGAAATATGTAGAAATCTATTGATTGTTTACTAATAATGTTTAAGCTATTTATCTGTTACTAAACTAATTCAGATTTTTCTTATTTTTCCAGAAATAAGTGAAACATTAATTTAATTATCAAAGACAAATTAATAGGTAAACTAAAAGAAACATGGACATTAATGAAATATGAATGGCAGTGGTATCTGCAATCTTATAAAGAGTTTAAAATATCAGAAAGAAATGTCAATGTATGTGGCTCCATGAAATGTTTACAGATCAAAAATGAAAAGTAAAAAACTAAGAAAGGTATCTATAGTTAAATGATAGGCCAAATATGCATGTTTTAATGGATACAGAGCTCAGGCAAGTAAATTAGAAACCCCAGGTATTTGAAATGTCTAACTGACAGAGAAATAAAAGGGAAAATTTTTTCTAAAAAGTAAAAAACAATGAATACATATTAAACAGATTCAAACTCACTAATACTCTAAAGTGTACTTTAAAATGTAATATTATACTTTACATAACTATAAATTATTCAACATGTATAAATAATAGCTGATAATGTTTAATAATAGTTGACAATGTTATGAGATAATGTTAATGTTTTTATATAGTCAGCAAATACTAATAGAGACTGCATTCACTGGATAAAAGTATCCATGTTAATTCACAAATAAATAAGGAAAATTAGGAATGTTGGTTTATTAGCAAATCATGCAACAAGTCTAAAAAATAGAACAATGGACTTCAGGGAATAATCCAGTATTGGCAGAAGGATGAATTAGATAATTTAATATGTATTTTCCATGTCTGATTCACATGGTTATGTAAGCAATAAACTTATTTCTTTTATGGTTAGGCCAAGAACATGCCAGATAAAAATATGGTTCTTCGCAATACTGGGAGAATTTAATTTGAGAAAAAATTATATAAGACACATTGTAATCCATATTGCAGAATGAATAAAACTGTTTTTTGAAAATTTTTCCAAGTCTACTATTAGCAGAAGTTAGATTTACAAAACAATGATATCTAATGACTAGCAGTGAAGTTTGAAGGACTGAGTAAAACAATAAAAGTAGAATTCACAATTGGTTCTAAAAGATAATCCCCTCAGTTTCTGGGGTCCTCTTATCAAAGTCAGGTGACTGCAAGAAACTGAAGTGTCTCTCTAAATCTGGAAAAAAGAAAAAAACAAAACAAAACAAAACAAAACACTCGGCACTAAGAAGAGGCATGAGACCTGGTAAATATTGCTCACAAACTGGAAGGTGATTTGGAGTGGAAGCTTGTTGTCAGGATAACAGCGAGTCTTTTTTTTTTCCATGATTATCTTCCTCTTAATTTTGGATGTAGGGAAGAATTTAACATGGGACATTTCATAACTTTCCACTACAGAGAAAAGAGGGAGAGAGTGGAGGGGTAGTGAGAAAAGTAGTAACATATTAGAGGCAACATCTTTTTCTTGTTCATCTCCCTGGAGGTAAATGTCTTTAAAACTGAGACCTTAGGAAAATCGTTCTTAAAATTATATCTATGGGGGAGGTGGAGTGACGGCATGGCATGAGGGGTGGAGGGGGGTGGCTGCTAAATAGAAGTTTAAAGTCTGTACAACTGTATTTCATCTGCTCCCTCAGGCCCTAGTCCCGTTCAAAATGTTAATTTGAGTAATATCTCCCATCCCTCTGTTCCTCTCTTTTTACAAGCACACTTCCTCTGCTAGAACTCACCGCATGCAATCCTCAGCAAGACTGGCAAATAGTCTTCTGGAAAGGACTGGTCCTGCCGGCAGACATGGGCCCTCGGCTGTCCTCCAGCCTCCCTGGAGGAGTTAGGGCGATTCTGTAGCATGGGGATTTCATGAGGCAACGGTTCAAGAAAGGAACGACTAACAAGGCTATTAAGTCCTTTTTTTTTTTTTTAATTTTGGTGAAAGGGAAAGGTTCACATCTAGCCAAAAAGTAATTCAAAACATGAAACTCTAATATTTGTCTTATTCCGTCTTCTATAGTGCCTGCCGAAGAAAGAAAAAGGCAAAGGCTGATTCCAACTCTTTGAGATTTTTGCCATGTAAATATGTATTTGAGCATCAAAGAAATGTTGAACAACATATATTATTGAGATTTAATGCATAAAAGAATTTTAATTTTCTCTTCTAATCTATATCTGCTTTTGCTCACCATCCCACTTCAGGGAACTTGGAGATTTTATTGTAACTCGACAGTATGCTTTTGAACTGTGGTGTTGGAAAAGACTCTTGAGAGTCCCTTGGACTGCAAGGAGATCCAACCAGTCCATCCTAAAGGAAATCAGTCTGGAATATTCACTGGAAGGGCTGATGCTGAAGCTGAAACTCTAATACTTTGGCCACCTGATGTGAAAAACTGACTCACTGGAAAAGACCCTGATGCTGGGAAAGATTGAAGGAGGGAGGACAAGGGGACGACAGAGGATGAGATGGTGGGATGGCATCACTGACTCAATGGACATGAGTTTGAGTAAACTCTGGGAGTTGGTGATGGACAAGGAGGCCTGGCGTTCTGCAGTCCATGGGACTGCAAAGAGTTGGACACGACTGAGTGACTGAACTGAGTGATCAACTTTAACACATTCCAGTTTTATTTTGTATAATCGTGGGATAAACTTGCCTTTAATAGTTTCAAAAATGAATGTGCTATATGCAATCTTAACACTGGGAAAAGCCTTTCCCTTCAAAAAGGGAACCCTTCAGAAACCCTTCCTTGTGGGTCTCTGTTCTTGGTAAGGACACAAAGAAGAATCTGAAGTCTTACTCTTGGCAAAAGCAAGTTTATTGAAG
The DNA here is from genome assembly GCF_000754665.1 of Bison bison bison. NCBI lineage: Eukaryota > Metazoa > Chordata > Mammalia > Artiodactyla > Bovidae > Bison > Bison bison. The sequence continues at coordinate 323,795 of NW_011495034.1, read as the reverse complement.
AAAGAACAGAAATAATACCTCAAGTGAGAGGGGAGCCAGGCCAAGAAAGCTGCTGGCGAGGAAATGATGAGGTAGTGGGTCTTCAAGACAAGGCTTTTAGATAGTCATTTAGGTGGGTGTGGACTGACAGTTTTGATTGACAGTTGTAAGTTACATAACAACAGACTTTATTGCCCATGTCTTTCCCATAATTCAGTTATAATCAAATGTATGTATAGAATATTTATGAACACTTATTGGGCTCCTGGCTGCCTAAGGTCACTTGAGGACGCAGCTGTGCATCAGACTGCACTGCATCAGGCCCCACGTGCTGGAGTTGGAAACATCTCTATGGTTATTTTGTAGCATATCTGTGAGCTCTAGTGGACCACCTTGGGGCCTGTATTGGGTGAGGTTTAGAGATCAGCTTGAATCTTTTTCAGCTAGGCCACCTCTTCTTGCTCATGCCTAACTTCCTATCTAATATTTCTAATCTGAAAAAAAATCTGCAAAAAGCATGATTGACTGGATTATGTTTTGACCAAAAATTTATAAAAGTAGAAGTTTAAAATTACTCTGGAAGAGTTATCTGCATATACATGATAAATGAAGTTAATCTAAATTTTAAAAATAGGTTTTTTTTTTTTAATAAATAAGAAAAAGGCCAATATACCAAGGGAAGAATGACAAAGATCAGAAATTATAATTAACTAAAATTCAATCTCATTGTCAAAGATCGAAACAATTCAACATAGAATAAAATATTCTTTTTCATCTATCAGGAAATCAAATATAAAAAAAATAAGTGATTAGCATTGCCAAGGAGGCAGAGATATTGACACATTATAAACACATGCAGGCATACTTAGTAATACTATCATGATTTCTAGAAAACCCATTTGGAAATGTACACTTTGAACCCATTACTCTGTTTGCCTTTAAGAGGTGAAGCTTGAGACAGAAGATTTAATCAAAGCAAACTTTAGACTTGAATACAAGGTGTTAATTTTGTTCTTGCTTTTTGCTTTATTCAATGTTGAGAAAATAAATATTCTCTTGTGTTCATCTGATTAAAACTGACACAATAAAGCTATGCAAAAATTTTTGTTCATTTTGATGGCATATGCAACTCAGAACTTGGTAATAAAATGTACATGTTAGTCACAGCAAGCTATAACATAGAAAGACCCATTCGCCATGAATAGGAACGGTTGACAAACCTTTGGGAGCTAGCCAGGTAACTGAACAGTGTCCAGGGATGTCCCAGCTTCAGCTTCATTTTGGATATACTCAGTTCTAGGCTGAGATGGCAGAAAGCCAAGAGAAATTAAAGATCGTCTTGAGGAAGGTGAAAGAGGAGAGTGAAAAAGCTGGCTTAAAACTCAACATTCAAAAAACTAAGATCATGGCATCCAGTCTCATCACTTCATGGCAAATGGATGGAGAAACAATGGAAACAGTTACAGACTTTATTTTCTTGGGCTCCAAAATCACTGTGGATGGTGACTGCAGCCATAAAATTAAAAAACACTTGCTTATTGGAAGAAAAGCAATGACAAACCTAGACAGTGTATTAAAAAGTAGCTACATGACTTTGCCTTCAAAGATCTGTATAGTCAAAGCTGTATGGATGTGAGAGCTGGACAATAAAAAAGATTGAACTCTATAAAACTGATTCCTTCAAACTGTGTTGGTGGAGAAGACTCTTGAGAGCCCCTTGAACAACAAGGAGATCAAACAGATCAATCTTAAAGGAAATCAACTCTGATTATTCATTGGAAGGGCTGGTGCTGAAGTTGAAACTCCAGTACTTTGGCCACCTGATACAAAGAGCCAACTCACTGGAAAAGACTCTGATACTGGGAAAGATTGAAGGCAGGAGGAGAAGGGGATGACAGAGAATGAGATGGTTGGATGGTATCATCGACTCAACAGAAATGAGTCTGAGCAAACTCCGGGAGATTGTGAAGGACAGGGTGGCTTGGCAGGGTACAGTCCATGGAGTTGCAAATAGTCAGAAATGACTGAGAGGCTCAACAACAAGGTTGAGATGGCATTCATTCAGATGAAGCGTACAATAGTGGGAGTCCAGGTGTCAATCAAAACTTTGGAGTTAGTCAGGAAGGCTACCATCTCTTCATAGCCATTGCATGTTAAGTCACTTCAGTTGTGTCCAACTGTTTGTGACTCCATTGATTGTAGCCCATCAGGCTCCTCTGTTCATAGGGTTCTCCAGGAAAAAATAGTGGAGTGGGCTGCCATGCTTTCCTCCAGGGGAATCTTCCCAACCCAGGGATTGAACCCACACCTCTGGCATCTACTGCATTGGCAGGTGGAGTTCTTTACCACTAGCACCACCTGGGATGCCCATTGCAGAGACTCAAGTCAGGGAGGAAAAGGAGCCATATCAATGCAGAGATGCAAAGATTCTGAAAATAATGGCAGGAAAACTGTGAAGTGTGGGCTAGTAGGCTAATCTAGAGTTGAAGGCTGAAGCTTAGTCCTGAAATCTAGGACCCAGGCATTCAGAGAAATGAAAAGTTGAGATCCATAGACATCTTGGGCAGCTTAGAACTGTCCCCAGGTGATTTGAATACCAGTGTCATCAGAACAAGGTGATCTGAGGAGCAAATTCAGCAGTGTGGCTTTAGTACTGGGCCAGACCATCACATATCTAACTGGGTCATTTATTTTTGCCTCTAGTAAGACAGTGATCAGGACTTGAGTGTACAGATCAAGAATCCCATAGACAAATCCAAGAGGGGCTGGAGATACAAGCAGAGACCAGAGAATCATATCTGGTCATGTCTGTATTGTTTTTAATTAAGGAAACAGTACATGTATACCACTTTAGAAAAGAAAAAATAAAAAGCAGATTTTCATCCTTCTGCTGCTCTGCCCTGCTTCTGATGGGTGGTAAGCTCTTTCATTCATTTTTGGATTTAAATCATGTTATGGGCTTCACAGGTGGCACAGTGGTAAGGAATCTGCCTGCCAATGCATGAGGCACAAGAGATTTGGTTTGATCCCTGATTTGTGAAGATCCCCTGGAGGAGAAAATGGCAACCTGCTGTAGAATTCTTGCCTGGAAAATTCCATGGACAGAAGAGCCTGACCAGCTACCAATCTATGGGGTTGCAAAGAGTTGGACATGACTGAGCACATACACTTCAATTAACTTCAGTGGTTACTATACCTAATTCTAAATCATTCAGCTTTGTCTTGATTTGTTGGCATATAAACCCTGGGACACATAAACATTTTTTGCTACGAAAAATGAGGAATTTAACTCATGATAAGCCTATTCAACTGTATGAGCTCTGTTATGTTTGAATTCTTCTCCTGGTTACTTTTTATAAGTATGTTTAATAATCTTGAATTACTACCTCTTTTTTTAAAAAATCAATTTTGAGCATATGTAATGAGGTAGCGCTAGTGGTAAAGAGCCTGCTTGCCCATGCAGGAGACCTAAGTGACTCGATTCATTCCCCGAGTCAGGAAGATACCCTGGAGGAGGTCACAACAACCCACTCCCATATTCCTGCCTGGAGCATCCCAACGACAGAAGAGCCTGGCGGGTTACAGTCCATAGGAGCACAAAGAGTTGGACACGACTGAAGCAGCTTACCACAATGAGTCTCTATAATTCAACATGTATTAGACAGTATTAGTAACTACATGCATTGGAGTTCATGAATTGGAGAAGGAAATGGCAACCCACTCCAGTGTTCTTTCCTGGAGAATCCTAGGGACAGGGGAGCCTGATGGGCTGCCGTCTATGGGGTTGCACAGAGTCGGACACGACTGAAGTGACTTAGCAGCAGTAGCAGCAGTAACTCCATAACAAACAAACCTCAATTCAAAAAGTCTAACTTCTCACCCACATCACAGCTTCTTGTACATTTTCTTATTGAAATTCCAGACTGACGGAGTAGTCGGCACTTGCTAGTTGACCTGACAGAAGAAAGAGAGCTTTGGGAGAGTCTCCAATCAGTAATTAAAAGCTCTAGCCCAGATCATTCTTGTCACTTTTGCTCAAAACTCACAGTGCCCAAATTATCAAAATTAGAATTCATCTTTTTAACTTCTTCTGAGATCTCATAAATACACATACTTACATTTGTTGGGAATTTTCATTTGATTTTTACAATAGAAACAAAATGAGATCAAGATGAGAGGATAAAGAGAGAAAGCACTGAAATAAGAGCCAGCATACTCGATGTCAAGATGTTTCCTGTGTCTACCATGATGTAGCTATTTAGAAAGACATTTGACTTCTTTGGGCTGCATTTCCTACAATTATCTGATCACAAAGATCCCTTTTTAAGTCCATCATAAGAAATTTGTTTACACTTTCTAGACCCTAAATAAACTCATGGCATCTGTCTTACATAGGTGATGGCACAAAGTTCCCTACCTCAGCTTTGCAATACATTCTCTTCTTTGCTTTGTCATAGGGCTTCTCAGGTCTCACACATTCTGGCTTGAAGCACTGTACTTGGCAAAATGTAGTGAAAGGGGATTGTAAGACTGCACCCAAACTAATGATCACTTTAGCTTGATCACTGAAAGCTAAAGGATGCTAAACTAAACAACTACCTCCTTTGACTAGAGAATGAGATACCTTCCTGGGTGGTGAAATTGCCTTAGTACAGTTCTTGGCACATGGTAAGTACTAGTTTAAATATTAGTTTCCTTATTTCTGGGTCACATGTGTCTTTGGCTGGAGTCTAATTATATGCCTGCTGTTAGCCAGGGTGAAACAGAGGTACCCAAAGTTTCAAACTGAAATTGACTTAAGCCAAGGCAAGAACAGAGAAGTTCCCTGGCTCTGATCCTGATCCTATGACTCTGTTTTTCATTGAGAGGTAAGTAGGGCTTGGTTTGAGATGGACAGGAGAATATGGGGGTGCCTTTCTCTCTAGTTTCAGTTCCCTAAACAGAAAAAATAAACTGTTCCCTTTAAGCCTCAGCATCAGCTCTATTTCACAACCATTCTTGTTTCCAGTGTGGAAGCCTAATTTGGCTGCTATTGACAAGAATATAATTGCTGTGTAAAGGGGTGGGGGAAATGTATAACATTTTGAACAATGTACCAATAACCAATGCACAGATATGTGTATTTCACACACACACACACGTTTTCAGTGTCTTTGTCTGCTCTGCCTGCCCCTCCTCTCCCAATTTGGTTTTTCTAATCCAGAAGAAAAAGTCAACATTATAAGAAAAGTACAACACCCTAAATGACCTTTAAGATATATTTACACTATTGATGGCTCAGACAGTATGGTAAAAAATCTGCCTGCAATGCAAGAGACCTGGGTGGTTTATTTACACAAATGCACAAAATCATTTTCTCCCAAAAACTACTTTAAAATCCCTTCACATAAATATAAAAGTATTTAGTTCCTTTTTAAAAATATATTTGCATTTTTAAACTAGAATTTTTATATCTCTGTCTCATATAGAAAGATGTGGGAAATTTCTGAAGATTCAATCCCATCATGAGCACAATCCTGCAACTCTAGAGGCTGTTCATAAGTATAGATAAATACTAGTCTGATTCACAAGCAATACTACTGGAATTGTGAAAGGTAACATGGTCTTTTGGGCATTTCCTGTTTGATACAAACTAAAAGTGAGATAAAATATCACACTATTAACACTGACCATGGTTCTATATAAAACATGATGTTTCCTTCTCTTCGATCAAATGGAATACATTAAGGGAACTGAGCTGAATTATTTTTCCATTTGAAAGTGTTAAGTGCATGGAAAAATCTATTCAGTGAAAGGAGGTATTAAACACTGGTCTTCCTTGATGGCTTAGTGGGTAAAAAATTCACCTGCAACGCAGGAGCCTGCCTGTCAATGCAGGAGACGTAGGTTGGATCCATAGGTTAGGAAGATCCCCGGGTTAGGAAGATCCCCTGGAGGAGGAAATGGCAACCCTCTCCTGTATTCTTACCTGGGATACCTCATGGACAGAGGAGCCTGGCAGGCTACCATGGGTCACAATGAGTTGGACAAGACTAAATAGCTAAATACACACACATCTATAATGTTAGGCCTAATGGCTACAAATCTAAACAAATGTTGTCTCTGGTAAAGGTCCCATTTCCCGTATATTAACAGCTCTCCTGTAACACAAACAAGATGGAACTGGCCTGGGCCCAACCTGGCTCAACCCTATAGGTGCCAGTCAAGTAAGAAAGGTAATGCTCAGGTGGCACAAGACTGTAGATATAGAATCTGACCTCTGCAGCTTCTTCTTTTTGTACTGTATTCTAATCTCTGGAATTCTTTTTGGATGAACTATAGTTGTTCCTATTTTGAAATATTCTTAGATTTTTTTTTTTTTTTTTTGTCTTCTCAAAAATGTCATCTCTCTTGGTTCCTGTTGCTATGTGCTGCGTTTAGTCACTCAGGTGTGTCCAACTCTTGGCAACCACAATGGGCTGTAGCCCACCAGGGTCCTCTGTCCATGGGGATTCTCCAGACAAGAATACTGGAGTGGGCTGCCATGCCCTCCTCCAGGGAACCTTCCCAACCCAGGGATTGAGCCCGGGTCTCCCTTATTGCAGATGGGTGTTTTACCATCTGAGCTACCAAGGAAGCCCCAAAATACTGCAATGGGTAGCCTATCACTTCTCCAGGGACTCTTCCCAACCCAGAAATCAAACCAGGGTCTCCTGCATTGCAGGCAGATTCTTTACCAGCTGAGCTACCAGGGAAACCTACCTTTGTAATATAGTAAATCTCTCATATTAACCCTTATGTGCATAGACTTTACACCAAGGCAGTGCTAACTAGTGCTTAGAAGAAACGCTCTAGAGTCTGGCTGCAGGTTCAAATCTTGCCTTTAACACCTACTGGCTAGGTCATCATAAACAAGTTAATTAACTCATCTGTGTCTTGGTTTCCTTATCTGTGAAACAAGAATAAGAGTATACTGTCTCAAAAATTTGTAGTAGATAACATTTGTAAAGTGTTTGAAGATTGTCTGGCATATAGTAAACACTTAATACATATTAACTACTTTTTAATTTGCAGGTATGGGAGTGGCAGAAAGAAAATGAGGGTGGAATTGATTTTCCCTCTTTGTTTTCTGCTTTGTTTTCCAAGTATCCTCTACTCCCTGTGCACAGATAGTGCCTTTAGAAAACAGTCCAGTGCAAAGGACTTATAGATTCTTAGATTATTATGTTCTGAATAACTCAGATCTAATATACAATGATTTATTCCCAAATTCTCTGTCTTACAAATGCACTTCAGAGACCCAGCCACTCTGCACGTATTTACACAAAAGAGATGCATGTCTTTTCAAACGTGAGATCTTTGCTGTCCCTGATAAGATATAAAGGGCTTAATAAATTCTTTCCATGGGGGATATTGCATCCTGTGGTTGGCCATTCAGAAATGTTACATTTTACCTCTACATTTTTATCATCACTAAGATTTCCCCCAGTTCCCTATGCATCATTTTAAATAACATTTGGCAATAAAACTTTGGCAAAGGAACTTGCTCAAATCTTTTTTTTCTCTTTTTCCAAAACTGAAATAATATCCAGTTATTTTTCCATATGCTCACAGGCTCCATTATTTCTTATTTTTTACTATAGAGAAATGGACCAAAATTAATAAGATTGAAGTGAATGAAATCAAAAAAGGAATGAAGAAGATAAACTTAGATTTCTTGATTAAATCCCAGAAGACACTAGCAGGTCGTGGAATTTCTCTTGAATTCTCTTGTTTTAAACTGAAACAAAGTATTCAACAACTATACTACAATAAAAAAATTTGAAAATTCAAAATTTCTTTCACAGAATAAAAAGGAAACAAAAAAAAGGCCTGAATAATTTAATCTCCCTATAAGATGACACCATTGTTAAATGTGCATATTTTTTTCCTTTGAATATTTTAGCCAGACCATCTGAACATGTTGAGATTCTCTACTTTTAGTTGCATTACTAGCTAAGCTCCCTCCCCACATCTCTTGGGCATAGACCTATAGGTTTCTTGGCTTACAGATTCTCTAGCTGTTAATTTTTTTTAATTAAAAAATAAATTGCTCCAATCAGGCAATAAATGAAAGAAATGTACCACTTCAGAGAAATGGAACAGGAAAATACTAGATAACCATTTAAATCAAATAATTCCCAAGAGGATCCCCTTCTGAAATACTGGAGAAATCTAAAATTAGCTGGTATTTATCCTTGATGATAATTTCTAATATTTTTGACCACACTGTGCTGCCAGGGGATCCCAGTTTCCCGACCAAGGATGGAAACCATGGCCCCTGTGGTGGAATGCAGAGTCAACCAGTGGTCGATCAAGGAAGTCCTTTTAATGATAAGTTTTGACATTTCAGATTAGATGATGTTAGCTTTATAATTTTCCAAGGCATCATCAGGCTCAGACATAAACACAGGAGGGAAATTTCATTTTCAGCCAAGCTTTTCTTGGTATCTTTGAACTCAACATTTTTTTTTCTGGAGTTTTTCTTAAAAAAAAAAAAAATTGTGTGAAGTGTGTGTGTGCTCAGTCATGTCCAACTCTGCAACCACATGGACTGTAGCCCACCAGGTTCTTCTGTCCATGGGATTTTCCAGGCAAGAATACTAGAACAGTTTGCATTTCCTACTTCAGGGGATCTTCCCAACCCAGGGATTTAACCTGCGTCTCCTGTCTCCTGCATGGGCGAGTGGCTTCTTTTCACTGAGTCCCCTGGGAAGTCACTACTACATATGTAATAGATAACCAACAAGGCCCTACTTATAGCGTAGGGAACCACACTCAATATCTTATAATAACCTGTAATGGAAATCATTTTAAAAGGATATACATATTTATGAAAAGTGAAAGTGTTAGTCTCTCAGTGGGGACCCCATGACTGTGGCCTGCCAGGCTCCTCTGTCCATTGAATTTTCCAGGCAAGAATTCTATAGTGGATAGCCATTCCCTTCTCCCAGGGATATTCTCCACGCAGGGATTGAACCTGGAGCTTCTGCACTGCAAGCAGATTCTTTACTATCTGAGCAACCAGGGAAGCCCCATATGTGTGTGTGTGTGTGTGTGTGTGTGTGTGTGTGTATATATGTAAAAAGATAAAAATAAATCAAAAATTATTCCAAAGCAATAAGCTGTGCTATGGGTGACCTGGGTTTGTTAAACACTGTCTCCTGCAGATGAGTCCATACCTCATTCCCTGAACTTTGTCCTCTGTCACCTGCTTCACAACTTGCTCCTTCCCGTCTGGTTCCTCCAGTCTCTTCCCACCCTCCTACCCTCTAAAGCCTATTTATCTTCCATGACAGGTTTCCATTGTAAGGGTGGCACCTGCATTGATTACTCCCTTTCCAAATTTGCATTATCTTATATTTTATGTTTTCCCTCTACACCCATTTGTTTGATCTATGTGGACAAATTCATCTCAACAACCCAGTCGTTAATGGGTAGAGGTCAGGAAAATGCTCACTCTTTTCCTTTCTCTCTTCTTCAGAGCACAGGGTGGGGAGATGGGTGGTGTTTTTTGTATTTAAAAAACTCCCTTATCTGCTGCCAGATCATTGACTTTAAGGTTTGTTTTCTTTGTTTTTTGGAAGTCATACAGGAAGATGAAAAAGCCCCGTCATCATAAAATACACACTGAAGTACACACTTCTGGGTATGCAAAGAAGGATAAGGTGATGTGATCATGTGAGACTTTCTGTGTTTGGATTCTTTGCTCCTGAAGAAGGAACAGCTCTTAGTGCGGTGGAGCTCTTCTTTGAGAAAGTCAAGGTGGCCTCAGCTTGAACATCCTGACAGTTTTTGTGTCTACTCTCTCTCCCCCTCCTCAGGTCCTTTCTCTCCCTCTCTTCACTATTCACTACTAATAGTTTAAATATAACACCTACTTTATTCATTTTCATTTTCTAAGTTGGTATAATAAAAAAATAAACAAATCACCTATTTCTCAATTCAAACCAGAAAAAGTTACACTGGGCATGTCTACATAGGATTGGAGAACTTGACTCACTGATTCAAGTAATATATTTGCTCTTGAAACTTTCATCTTACATTACTCTTTCTCTTCTGTCTCTTCTGTGTGCTTTTGTATTTCCTTTTTATCTGGACTTTTACATATGGGTTATGTTAATTTTGCTTTCATTTTCTACAGAGTTTTGGAACATACGTTTGACCACATTTTAGATTTAAAATCAGTTGAGTTTTAAAGATCATAAAGATTTTAAGATCATATCAGAGGCATGATCTGGTATTTTAGTGTCCTCTCTACTTAAGACTAAAATTTAATCCACCTTGAATGTGAAAGTGTTAGTTGCTCAGTCATGTCTGACTCTTTGTGACCCCATGGCCTGGCTTCTCTGTCCATGGAATTCTCCAGGCAAGAATACTGAAATGGGTTGCCATGCCCTGCTCCAAGGAATCTTCTGGACCCAGGGATCGAATCTGTGTCTCCCGCACTGCAGGCAGATTCTTTACTGACTGAGCCATCAGGGAAGTCCCTAATCCACCTTTCCTCCTCACAATTTTCCCCATCTATTCACTCACCTTCTTCTTGGTCTTTTTTTAATATATAGAGAGTGTGATTTAATCCTAGACCACTGAATTCTTGGTTTGACATAACATGCCCTTGTAATTTTTGACATGTGCGCACTTTTGTAAGTGATTGGGAATCAGTGATCAAAACTAGGTAAAGGCTGCATTTCATCACGTTGGATTTTTTTAAGTTTTATTTTAGCTTCTCAACACCCTTGTGTAGTAGCACAGATATTTTACAGAAAAGTAACTAACCTGCCTCTAACAGACATCAAGAGGAATATGTGCAGCCATGAAATAGCTAAAATTAAGAATCCCAGCTCTTGACACTCTGAGATCTCTATTTTTTAAAGTGTCAGATTTATTTTTTTAATTTATTTTTTAATTGTAAAGCATTTAATTGCTTCACAACATTGTGTTAGTTTCTGCTGTACAACAATGTGAATCAGCTATATATTTATATGAAAGTGTTAGTCGCTCAGATGTGTCAGACTCTTTGTGATCCCCATGAACTGTAGCCTGTCAGGCTCCTTTGTCCATGGAATTTTCCAGGCAAGAATACTGGAGTGGGTAACCATTCCTTCTCCAGGGGATCTTCCTGACCCAGGGATCAAACCCAGGTCTCCCGCATAGCAGGCAGATTCTTTACTATTTGATCCACCAGGGAAGCTCTCTCTCTATATATATACACACACATACATATATACATATATCCCCTCCCTCTTAAGCCTCCTTCCCACTCCAGCCATCCTACCCTTCTAGATCATCACAGAGCACCAAGCTGAGCTTCCTTTTCTATAGAGCAGTTTCCTGCTAGCTATCTATTTTACACACGCTAATGTATATATGTCAGTGCTACTCTCTCAGTTTGTCCCATTTCTCCTTCTCCTCCTGTGTCCAAGTCCATTTTCCACATCTGTGACTCTATTGCTGCCATGCAAATAGGTTCATTGGTGGCATTTTTCTGGATTCCATATATATGCATTAATATGGGATATTTGTTTTCCTCTTTCTGACTTACTTCACTCTATCTTACAGACTTTAGGTTCATCCCCATCACTACAAATGACCCAATTTCATTCCTTTTTATGACTGAATAAAATTTCACTGTATATATGTGCCACATCCTCTTTATCCATTCATCTGTCAATGGACATTTAGGTTGCCTCCTTGAGTTGGCTATAGTAAATAGTGCTGCAATGAACGTTGAGGTTCATGAATCTTTTTCAGTTAGGTTTTCTCAGGGTATATGCAGAGTTGTTGAATTGTTGGATCATAGGATATTTTTGTTTTTAAAGAAACCTCCATAAAAAAATGTCAGATATCTGATTTCTCCAATCAGAAATACCATCATCAGAATATTTTTCTTCCTTATAATCATCACAGATAAACTTAATGACTGGATGGGCGTCTCTAGTGACTCAGGTGGTAAAGAATTTGCCTGCAGTGCAAGAGACACGTGTTTGATCCCTGGGTTGGGAAGATCCCCTGGAGAAGGGAATGGTTACCCACTCCAGTGATTAAATACGGGTTACTAACTTCCATAGTCTCCAGTAACTTCTGGGCTTCCTCATCAAATGCCTATGCACAGCTCTAGAACTCATAATTTACATTTGAGAGACCACAAGACTTAAATTTTCTTTTTCTTTTTCAGCAGTAAGACTTTTTCTTCAAGTACATTTTTATTTTAGGAAAACAAAATGTGTGCTGTATTTTCTGGCTTATTAGAAAAACCTCTTATGAACTATTCCACTTTATAAATGCACTATACCTAAATGCCATTTTAAAAACATTTTCAACCTTTTTTTATTGAGGTAAAATTTACATAAAATAATAGCATCCATTTAAACAGAACAAAACAGTCTCAAAAAAAACAGTCTCACCATCACAATCAGGATATTACTCCAAAAGGTAGTCAAGCACACCCTTCCTTTGATTCCTGCTCTTCCTTCTGTGCCACTATAGATTACTTTTACCTGTTCCGGAATTTCATAGGAATAGAATAACATAGTAGTATGCAGTCTTTAATCCCTGGCATGTTTTTGAGATTCATCTGGTTCTATATACACCATAGATTTGACTGAGTAACATTCCCCTTCATGGACATAGCACATTTGTATAACAATTCACCTATTGATAAACACTAAGTTGTTTCCATTTGGGGGTGATAATAAAGTCATTGAACATTTGTATGCAAGACTTTGTATCTATATACATTTAATTTGCATTATTGGGTTCTATGGTAACTCCATGTTTAACTTTAAAAGAAACTTGCTGAATGTATTCCAAAAGGATCAAGGCATTGTACATTCCCACTGGCAATAAATATATACAAGCTTTACTTGTTCCACTTGCTCAACAAGTTATCTTGCATTTAGTGATTTTTTTTTATTATGTTAACCATTCTGGTGGGTATGCAATTGTATCTCATTATGTTTTGATTTTCATTTTCTGATGATTAATTATTTTGTGTAACTTTCATATATTTTTTGGCCATTCACACATCTTCCTCTGTGAAGCATATATTCAATTTTTTTGCCCATTTTTATTGGACTGGTTGAGTTCTAATTAATTTAAGAGTTCTTTAGGTCTCTAGACACAAATTCTTTGTCAAATACATGGCTTGTACACATTTTTCACCATCTTTAGTTTGCTTTTTTACTTTTTGGAGTCATTTAAAGAGATTTAATGTTTACTTTTCAGGAAATCTGAGTTATCAAATTTCCTCTACAGCTAGTACTTTTTTTATTTTAAAACATTATCTACTTCAAGATTGTGAAGTTTTCTTCTACATTTTTTATTACTTTTAGCATTACATAAAATACATAATTTTCTGCCAGTGTTTCTTTTATTGTATTTTTAGATTTTTTTTTTTTTGCAGTTCTTTCCAATTGGTAAAGATAGTATTCAGCAAATACTTTTAATGTAGCACACATTTATAAATTTCAGACTATACATTTGTCATTTACATCCAATTGTCACACAAACATTTTACATGTGCTTCAAGCAGTAGAGGCTATGGTCAGCAGTAGACCACAGTAGTAGAAGTAGAGGCTTCAAGTCAGCAGTGATACACATCATAAGTAATTATACTCTGTGACAATTATTTGCTAAATAATTTATAGCTAGAAGTATGACTGACAACAATTCTAATTAACCCAAGGCTGAAGTCTAAGGCCAAGTGAGGTGTGTTTGTATTTCAAAGGCATAAGAGGTAACTTCAAGCTTTCTCTTAGGCAAATTTTTGTTCTCTCAGAGTCAGAATTCTGGAAACAGTATTTTATGAAGTCATATTTTCTTAACTGCATGTGCATAAAGAATCTATTCTGGAGTTTCAAATGAGTTCCATCATTTTTTTTTTTTTATGAAGACTATCATTGCCATAGAATGTTTAAAATTTTTTTTTCTTTTTTTTTAAGTCATAGGTTCATAGCTAAAATTTTTCTAATGAATTGAACCTGAATTTTCAATTTTACAGAAGACTACAAAGATACTGGCCACACAAATGGAACACAACATTCACACACCATAATAAGAACTGCAACAAATCCTCTGATATGTTGACTGATAAGGAGTCCCGTAAAAACACTTGCCCAACAGAGATGGTCCTCAACAGCAGACAAACTTCATAACCAATTGGCAGAATGCCCAAATAGCACTTTGTGCTCAAAACAGAACTTTCCCCGGGTGCACACTGGGGGGCATACTCAGTTGTGGAGTTCTTCAGCTCATCCAGATGCATGTTTCTGTTCCACCAAGAAAAAGTGTAAGTTGGCAGCGAGGGTAGAGCAGGGGAGAAACAGGGAGGATCGCTGAAACAAATAATTTCGGTAGCTGCTAGAAACATCTCCCCAAATTCCCCTCTCAGAGCCAGCTACCCAGGAGCAGTGGGCTCCTTGCAACCATCTCAGCAAGTTGTCATGGCTGGAGGCACTGCTCAGGAAACCCCCAGGGAGCCAGATGTCATGAAAGTGCAGCAACCACACGGTGGGAGCCAAAAAACTGTTGTTAAAAGTGAGGTCAGTACTTGCTGCTCAAAAGCCATAAAAGAGGCAAGATGGGCAGAAAGGCAAGCAACCAGAGCGGGTGGGGTGGGGGAGGGGAGGACACAGATTTCTGTCCAGAGGTCAACTCCTTCTGGTGACAATCAGTGAGCAAGGGCTTTTATAGCTGAAGAGAGGGGGCTCCATGCAGGAACAGCACACTCAGCTTTGACAGTTATCTTGAAATTAGTCATGCAGTGGTCTGATCAGTGTCATCTTGATTAAGTACAGCACTAGTCTTTAGATACAAGACAAGGTCAGTTTGTTCCCATATCTTTGAGGCCTATTTTCAAAATTTTGGCAGCTTATGTCACGGCTATAGTTTGGTCATCATGTAGTCAACTTTTTCTACCTGGTGGGGTTTCAGTATCAACCAGACAGCACACAGAATATGGCTCAGAATATTATCTATAGCCCTTGAAGAATTAAGTTCCTTGACTTTGCTGAATGACTAAATTACTATTATTTTGTCGTGTCTGTCTGTTTCCCTTTGCTTCTGCATTTTCTCACTTCTCTGATTGAACTAATTCTTTGACTAAAGCTTTTCTACAGACAAAAAAGCAGAAAGAGGACATGGGAGAAAAGACCATAGGGTCTGACTCTGTTTCACTACTGGCTATGAGGTCTTATGTAGTTATGTCTTTCTTGTTCAAATACAATAAAATTGCATTCTTTTATTCTATTCAGACTTAATTGATCAATATAAAGTTTGTTCTACCCTGGTTCCAAATAGGAAAAGGAGTACGTCAAGGCTGTATATTGTCACCCTGCTTATTTAACTTCTATGCAGAGTACATCATGAGAAACTCTGGGCTGGAAGAAACACAAGCTGGAATCAAGTTTGCCGGGAGAAATATCAATAACCTCAGATATGCAGATGACACCACCCTTATGGCAGAAAGTGAAGAGGAACTCAAAAGCCTCTTGACGAAAGTGAAAGAGGAGAGTGAAAAAAGTTGGCTTAAAACTCAACATTTAGAAAACAAAGATCATGGCATCTGGTCCCATCACTTCATGGGAAATAAATGGGGAAACAGTGGAAACAGTGTCAGACTTTGCCTTTTTGGGCTCCAAAATCACTGCAGATGGTGATTGCAGCCATGAAATTAAAAGACATTTACTCCTTGGAAGAAAAGATATGACCAATCTAGATAGCATATTGAAAAGCAGAGACATTACTTTGCCAACAAAGGTCCATCTAGTCAAGGCTATGGTTTTTCCAGTGGCCATGAATGGATGTGAGAGTTGGACTGTAAAGAAAGCTGAGAGCTGAAGAATTGATGCTTTTGAACTGATGTGTTGGATAAGACTCTTGAGAGTCCCTTGGACTGCAAGGAGATCCAACCAGTCCACTCTAAAGGAGATCAGTCCTGGGTGTTCATTTGAAGGACTGATGTTGGAGTTGACTCATTGGAAAAGACACTGATACTGATAGGGATTGGGGGCAGGAGGAGAAGGGGACAACAGAGGATGAGATGGCTGGATGGCATCACCAACTCGATGGACATGAGTTTGGGTGAACTCCAGGAGTTGGTGATGGACAGAGAGGCCTGGCGTGCTGCAGTTCATTGGATTGCAAAGAGTTGGACACGACTGAGTGACTGAACTGAACTGAACCCAAGTGAAATTTTAGCATACCTCATAAGTATGCACATGTAGGTTTTCCCCTCCCTCAGTGGTTGAGAGGGAAATGGAGGTCCATAGCTTTTAGTCAATTTTCCATTTTCCTTGTAGTCCTACCTTGCTGAGATAACACCATTTCCTGACCCAAGTGCCTGGATACTGGTACTCTAAATCAATCCAGTCTGTGAAGGCTATCATTTTCATTAAACATTTCTTCAGGAATTTCTCTAGCTTTTAAGCCCCACCAATATTGTTTACTTGTTGACTTGCAAAGTATGAATTTGTGGTCTCCCTCCCTCCACATGGACTGCTTAGTACCCAATTGTTTTCTGGAAATCTCTATCTGTGATGAATTGCATGAGGAAGATGAGGTAATGTGAGGAACCAAATTCTAGCTGTCTGGAAACAAGAAAAAATCAAGGTAGAAGGACAGCTGCTCACACTTTAAGTCTCTGAGAATGAACAATGACTGAAAGGTGTATATCTTTTCCCAAAGTTTCCCAGGCATCTTATGTTGCATGAAGCAAAGCTCTAGTAAGATTTTTTCAATCCAACTCTAACTGTATAGGTGTTTGTGTAGGAGGCTCAACAATGCACGCTCTGGAAATGTCATTAACTATTGTTGTTTGGTGATAATGGAATATCTGTTTCATGCAGTTTGGATTCTTCATAAGTATTTCAGTGAGAGTTTAAAAGAACCATCATTGGGGTTACTCATCACACACCATTTTAAATCAGAATTTCCTTAAGCTATTTCTTCTCAGTCTTAAAATTCAAATGTGCTTTTTCTTTTCTTTTTTCTTTGTATATTTTTATTTAAATGTATTAACATTTTTATATTTATTTTTATCTTATATTTATCTCACATTTCTTAATTCTTTCAGTTTGAATCCCATATCTAGTTTTCACACTTTATTTAGACAATTTTTATTTTAATTTTATCAAAATCTCATTTTTTGGATTCTACTTCTAGCTTAGAATAATTCTTTCTCTTTTATCTACAATTAAATATCACTTTTCAAGCAAAATATTACTCTTCATTTTTGAAGGTCACTACAAGTTCTAATTTCAATTTTTTTCAATGTAAATGGAATCCATATTTTCTTTACTCATTTTTTTCTCTTTTGTAGATGAGAGAAGCATCTGGAAACACAACTAAAATGTGTTCAACATTATCCAAATAATTTATGTAGATAGTTCAAAGATATCTAGCTTTGTTCCCCACATCTTCTTAAGTCACTAGGGTGCATATGGTGACTTCCTTCCAAAGAGTATAGTATGAATAGGGGAAAATAATCATTTTAAAGTAAAGAAATTTGACAAAATACCTTGGCCAGGTGACCAAGGTTAATCTCAACAGTGATAACTCATGTTGCTTTGCACACTTGATATATGATGGAAATAGCACTTTACTTCTTCCTCCCAATTTTCCATACTCCCAGTCTTATCATGGAAAAACATCAGACAAATTCCATTAGAAAGACATTCTACAAAATATGTAACCAGTACTTCTCAAAATTGTCAGTATCATCAAACACAGAAACTGTGAAACTGTCACAGACAAGAGGAGTAGAAAGAGACATGATACTAATGTAATGTCTCCTGGATGGGATCCTGGAACAGAAAACAAAAATTAAGTGAAACTAGGGAAATCTGAATTTTAGTTAATAATAACATGTTGATTTTGGTTCATCAATTACAACAAATGAACTACACTAATACTAATAGTAGAAGAAACTGGATGTGGAGTATATGAGAACTCATGTTTGCAACTTTTCTGTAAATCTAAAACAGTGCAAAGTAAAAAGCATTTAAATAAAGTGTATAATATCTATTAAGTGAATAGATAGGAGTCTCATGATATCAAAAATATATCTGTACACAAAGTAGTCTCCAAAAAAATAACTGTCAGTTGTTTCAATTCAATGAAACAAATATTTAGACTGTGAAATGAAAATATTTCCTGCCATATCGCCTGCCATAAAATATCTCCTGCCATAAACAAGAAATGTCACAGCCATCAGCGATTTCTGGCCTCCAAATGTAAATGAGGGCTCCCAAAACTGTGATCCAACAGATGCTGCCCATTCCCCCAAGGTGATTGCTGAGGAGTTGGGGGAAATTAAGAAGCAGACATCTGCCACTCCTTATGGTGAACTAAGAGACAAGATTTGACCCCAGAGATGCACATGAAAGGAATGAATTCAGTGAACCCAGAGGCTTGCATCTTTCCCTACATAGAATGCTAAATTCCTTAAATTGATACTTGATCTTTCTTAGAACTAACTGAGGTGTTGTCTCCTGGGCTGCTGTCCTCATTTTGCCCCCAATAAAACTTAACTCCCAACCCTCAAATTGTGCATATGTTTTAGTTGACAACTGGTGCATCAAAGAACCTGTCTGAGAGTACATGACACACACAGAACTCTGCTGTCTATGGGGGTGACATAACTAATGATAAACTGTAGGCTAGTTCTCTAGGCATTCTAAATTCCACCAGACAATCTGATTATATTTACACTTGTTACAGGCACATTACTAAACCTTTCTTGGTCACAGACGTTTCCAGAAACAAACAGAAAACTAAACAAAAAATTGTAAAATATTTATCATATATCAAGCAGGTGATAGAGCTAATGCTATCTACCCAGTCCCAGTTAGCACCCTCATTAAAACTGTGAAGTCTGATTCCTAGTCAGGGTTACTTTTTCCTGACCTATTCAAGTGTTAGTCACCCAGTTATGTCTGATTCTTTGCGACACCATGGACTCTAGCTTGCCAAACTCCTCTATCTATAGATTTCTTTAGGCAAGAAAACTGAAGTAGGTAGCCATTCCCTTCTCCAGCGGATCTTCCCAATCCAGGGATTGAACCTGGGTCTCCTGCATTGCAGGCAGATTCTTTACCATCTGAGCCACCAGGAAAGATATGACTAATGACAATTATTCTATAAGGTTGCATACAGCATTATTCATG
Source organism: Bison bison bison (assembly GCF_000754665.1). Lineage (NCBI taxonomy): Eukaryota > Metazoa > Chordata > Mammalia > Artiodactyla > Bovidae > Bison > Bison bison. Next base: position 304,632 of record NW_011495034.1, on the reverse strand, counting down.
ATTTCTGTAATCTACTTTTCTCAATCCTTTGCTTATATTAACCTCTCTCTATGTTTATATGTTTGCTTATATTTAACTTTATAATAAATGCTAGACATTATTCTTTAAGACATTTAAAAAGTTGCAAAAGTTTTATGAATATTGTCCTTTCTTTTCTGCCTGAATGTTTACGACAATTACATTTTATAATTTTCAGTTTGACCATTTTCCCTAAGCATTTACTGATGGTGGTTAATGGTTGCCCAAGTTAGAGGCGAAAAGTTTAATCTGCTCTCTGTAGATAAAAAATTAAATAAAATTGAAATACGTATAATATCATATATGGAGCGAGTCGCCAGTCCAGGTTCGATGCACGATACTGGATGCTTGGGGCTGGTGCACTGGGACAACCCAGAGGGATGGTATGGGGAGGGAGGAGGAAGGAGGGTTCAGGATGGGGATCACATGTATACCTGTGGTGGATTCATTTCGATATTTGGCAAAACCAATACAATATTGTTAAGTTTAAAAATAAAATAAAATTTAAAAAAAAGAAATTGATTTTGTGACAATTTTTTAAGGTAGCATTTAATATTTGACTAATATTTAATATATTGATATTAAATTAATCCATTCAATAATTTGATATTAAATTAACACATAAAACAGGGAACCATTGTCTTAATAAATAGCGTTTTTTTCTATTGTTTTTATAACCCTACATTTATTGCCAAAATTAATTTAGTTTATTGGACTTTAACTTAGAATGAAACCTAATGCATATTTAACACTTTTGCATAGTCTATATAACTTATGATCCTTTCAGTTCAGTTCACTTCAGTCACTCAGTCGTGTCCGACTCTTTGCAGTCCCATGAATTGCAGCACACCAGGCCTCCCTGTCCATCACCAACTTCTGGAGTTCACTGAGACTCACGTCCATCGAGTCAGTGATGCCATCCAGCCATCTCATCCTCTGTTGTCCCCTTCTCCTCCTGCCCCCAATCCCTCCCAGCATCAGAGTCTTTTCCAATGAGTCAACTCTTTGCATGAGGTGGCCAAAGTACTGGAGCTTCAGCTTTAGCATCATTCCCTCCAAAGAAATCCCGGGGCTGATCTCCTTCAGAATGGACTGGTTGGATCTCCTTGCAGTCCAAGGAGCTTTGGAACACCTTAAAAATAGTAGCTGCAGAAACTCAGCCTAGAGGAGAAATACTAATTAGCAAAGAGCTGTAGAAAAGTTCATGATATATCAAGAAAATATTTTGATTTCCAATGCAGATGGTTATACTTACATAAAAAATATTTTTTCTAGCAAAGGACTGGTTTTGTATATGCCCAATTTTATTAATATGTGCTTATGTTAATTCTTATATGTAAAACCAGTCCATTGCTAGAAAAAATATTTTTTATTTAAGTGTAACCATAAAAATTGGAAATTGGGATTTCCAAAGAGTGGAAATCAAAGTATTTTCTTGATTTATCATAAACTTTTCTCACAGTTGTTTGCAAACTAGTTTTTCTCCTCCAGGATGACATGAAAAATACATTTTCTGGCAATGGACTGGTTTTGCATATAAGAATTAACATAAGCATGTGAAAGTGTTAGTCACTCAGTCGTGTCCAACTCTTAGCGACGCCATGGACTGCAGCCTACTTGGCCCCTCTGTTCATGGAATTCTTCAGTCAAGAATACTGGAGTGAGTAACCATTCCCTTCTCCAGGGAGTCTTCCTGACCCAGGAATCGAACCAAGGTCTCCTCCATTGAAGACAGATTTTTTACTATTGTAGCCACACATTCCGGGAAAGAAACTCACTCAGAAGGACAATACAGATAGTGGAGTGCAGTTTATTACACCGGTGGGCCCAAGGCAGAGTCTCCTTTTAGCCAAGGACCCCAACCAGTTTTTGTGAAAACCGTATATACCCTAAGTGTACGTGTCCAAACCCACTTCCCCAAATTCTCTGAAATTAGTGTGAACAAAGGAAAAGAAAGATACAGTGAAAGTTAACCTGTGATTCATATCCCTTAAGCCTAGGTAGTTAACAGTGGACAATTATGAATAGGCCTGTGGTCATACCATAATGAACATAATAGAATTTATGATTCTATTCGATTACACAAATAATTAGGGTGTTCTTTTAGGTGATGGAGAGTCTAGGTGTGAGCCCTGGGGCTCTTCCATCCGGGGGTTCTGGTTTTCCCGTTGGTATGTCATTTCCATAGATATTGGGTATACAGCTCAAAGTCCACAGTCCAGCCCAAGATGGAGTCCTGCTTTCAAGATGGAGCCTGTTCTGTCTGTTTCCTCCTTCACTATCTGAGCCACCAGGGAAGCATATATTAATAAAAATGGGCACCGCATATGATACTGAGTAAGTCTAAATTATCTATGAGACCAGTTTAACAGAAACAGGAGTTGTCATTCCTTGTTTTCCTAGTGGGAATTGGACCTCATGACTATCAGCAGGGTACAATTAACATCAGGATTCTAGCTACTTGGGAACATAAGAAACACTTAAATCTGAAACATTTTCTGGTGCTGAGTTCCTTCAGTTGTAAACTTCATAGGTAGCTGACTCTATAGGATGAACTGGGATGCCTTAATGATGACCATCCAAGGTCACTGAAGAAGCTTAAGACTGACAAAGTGACTTACAGGTAAAACTGGAACTCAGCTTCTTTAGAAGTTCACAAACCCACATGTGTATTGAGATTTATGCAACATCTTTCAAAAATTTAATTAAGTAAAGAAATATTACATTAAAACTGGGAAAACAGGCCAATAGGCCCATTTTTTCCCACCCTAATCAGGTGCAGATGTTGATACTGTTATGGATACAAGTTCCTCCTGGAGATAACAGGAAGAAGTACAGTTGTCCCATGATATCCACAAGCATTGGTTTTAGGATACGTGCTGATGCCAAAGTCCTTGGATGCACAAGTCCCTTATTTAAAAAGGTGTAGGATAGTGACCCTCCATAGTGGAAGGTTCTGCATCCCTGGACTGGTTGAATTCGCCAGCCCCTGGGGGCTAACTGTCTTTATGCTTCTAAGCCACATTCTTTTTACTTATTTGCATTGATTTTTGTTTTCTTCTTTTGGAAAGACACTGTACAAAAGCTGGACTTTCTGGTAGCTCAGATGGTAAAGAATCTGCCTGCAATGTGGGAGACCCAGGTTCAATCCCTAGGTCAGGAAGATCTCCTTGAGAAGGGATGGCTACCCTCTCCAGTATTCTTGTCTGGAGAATTCCATGGACAGAGGAGCCTGGTAGGCTACAGTTCACTGGGTCATAAAGAGTCAGACAGGACTGAAGAACTAACACTTTCACTTTCACATAAAAGCAGGTCTTCCCAGGTGGCACTAGTGGTAAAGAACCCACCTGCCAATGCAGGGGACATAAGAGACACAGGTTGGATCCCTGGGCCAAGAGGATCCCCTGGAGGGCATGGCAACCTACTCCAGTATTCTTGCCTAGAGAATCCCATGGACAGAGAAGCCTGTCAGGCTACAGTCCATAGGCTCACAAACAGTCAGACAGGACTGAAGTGACTTAGCACACACACACACAGAAGCATTTTCCAAGAGGTCTTTGACCCTTTATATGATTCCAGAATGCTCTTGTCATACACTTGTATTTAAATGTTACAGTTTTCTATTTTACTAGCAAGAAAGCTGATATATATTCAATTCTTTTTTTAAATTTTATTTTATTTTTAAACTTTACATAATTGTATTAGTTTTGCCAAATATCAAAATGAATCCACCACAGGTATACATGTGTTCCCCATCCTGTACCCTCCTCCCTCCTCCCTCCCCATACCATCCCTCTGGGCCGTCCCAGTGCACTAGCCCCAAGCATCCAGTATCGTGCATCGAACCTGGACTGGCATCTCATTTCATACATGATATTTTACATGTTTCAATGCCATTCTCCCAAATCTCCCCACCCTCTCCCTCTCCCACACAGTCCGTAAGACTGTTCTATACATCAGTGTCTCTTTTGCTGTCTCGTACACAGGGTTATTGTTCTTCTGCAAGTTGTCTGCTCTTTCCCTCAAGAAGCTTTTAGGCATTTTTTTTTTCTCTGTCTTCATTGTGCTTGAATCTCAAGATGTGTTTGTTTCTCTTACCTAACTTAATTGGTGTGAAATATTTTC
>NW_011495034.1:284916-300389 GCF_000754665.1 Bison bison bison | reverse complement strand
ATAACCTCAATAAGTTATCCTTCTAGGTTTGCTACTTTGCAGTGTGATTTTAATGCTCCTCCTTTCCAGAGGAAGAGCTTATTTTTCCATCCTAAAATCTAGGCTTGACCATATGATTTATTTCATTAATATAATATTAGCAGACTTGATTCAAGCTAAGCCTAGAGCAGCACATGAGCATTTGGTCTTGCCCTCTTCAGGCTGCTTTGGGAATCCAGAGACTGGAGTTCAGGATGTGAAGGAAGCTGAGATAGCCCACTGGGAAGACCATGTGAAAGGCAACCCAGGGGTCTTGGTTTACTGCCTGACATCTGCCAAAAATGTCAGTGAGGGCTTCCTGGGCTGAGTCTCAGCCAATCTGATGGCCAAGTGTAGGTCCACCAGGGAGCCCAGGAGAGTTCTGCAGTAAATGTTTTGAGGGTCTTGACTATTTCTTGCAACCATCATTCAAGTCCTACAGGAAATGACACATTTTTTACTTTTCCAGAAATTCCCATTAGACTTGTATATGCATATCTCTATGTGAACTAGTTCTTTGTAACATTTATCACTATCTATATCTTTAAAATATTTTCCTTTATTTTACTGTTAGATGCTCCTGTAGAATATAAAGTCCATTTTTCTTGCTAATGGCTACCTACATCCTCTGAGCCAAAACAAGTCTCTGATAGAATAGATTCTCAACAACTGTGTTGAATTAATATTAAATTTCAATAAATATAATAAGTAAATGAGATACATCTGCATCTGGACTCTTTATTATTACTTTGAGTTGATTTTTTTATGTCTTTTTTTAAAAACAAGTTCCAGGTCAGCACTGAGTATACATTGGCATTTACAATTGTTCAGTTGTTTTTTTTTAAATTTCTATTGCCATTATGTGAGATAAATATTATTTTCTCCTTTTGTAGATGAGGAAAATACAGCTCATAGTTTTAGGCATGCCCTAATGTCGCACAATTAAAAATTCATGCACTATTTTGATAGGAGATCTGTCTGACTCCAGAGCTTTCTCTTAACAGATCATTTTACTTTTATGAAAGCTTGAATTTAGTGTATGACTACAAACCACTGTTTTATATCTCAATTTCCCTCTATTTCCTGGCATAGGAAAAATCAGGAAAAAGTTTTAGGAGAGTACCAATTGTAAAAATAGTGAAATAAGTCAGATGGAGAAAGAACAAATACTGTATGATATCACTTATATGTGGAATCTAAAAACTGGAAAACTGCTTAATATGACAAAAAGGGAGCAGAATCACAAGCATAGACAAGAAAATATTGGTTACCAATGGGGAGAGGGGAGGAGAAGGGGCAATATAGGAGTGAGGGAGCAAGAGTACAAACCACTACGTGTAAGACAGGCTATAAGGATATATTGTGCAGTATGGGGAATATAGTTTTTGGTAATAACTGTAAATGGAAATAACTTTTAAAATTGCATACATTTTAAATGGCATTATGAGACAAAGAAAAATTACAGAAATACTTTCTGTCATAAGATTTAAGAAATCAAGATAACATTGATTCAGTGTACTTAATTATTTGCTGCTTGTTTATGTAAAATATCTATGCTTTTTATAAATGTGCATAGAATAAAACAGTGCTTTCACCGCGGAATAAAATAGACTGTGGTGTCTTTGGCAGTTAATAAGGGTAGCACAATATTGAGAATTGTATTCTGTTACTGTGTTCAGTATTCACACATACACAAAAAAGCTAAAAATAAAAGAGCATTTAACTAAACTTATACTGATTCTTGATGCTTTTTAGCACATAAGATTCTGACATCTTATCTTTTACTTTTTCTCTTTGAAGCCCAGATAGTCATTTACTCTCCTCACCCAGTCAACCCCATTTAATGAAAGTTATAAACACTGAAACCATGACAAAAAAGTGTCCCTCATTTTATTAGTGTACTGTGATGTGGATTTCTGCTTTATAAATTTTCCCCCAACTATTTTCCTTCATGATGAAATAATATTGTAATTCCAATAAAAATATATGTGTCATTATTATCACAACTCTTAGGGCTTTGCCAATGTAGAGGTAAACAGGTTTCTCCTGAACATTTTCTAAATGTGTCCAGCTGTGTTTCTCAGAATAAGACCAGACAATGGCTAGACGGATGGATACATCAAAGTAGCGTCTTATACACAAAGAAGACTCCCTCCCTCAGCAGCCCCTAAGAGAGAGCCTGTGAGAATGAGATCATAGTGGCAAATTCTGTTTGTCTTGCTTTTTTCTTTGTTTTCTTAACCGGGAAAGTGTTTGTCCATGAAATGGTTTGGCAAGGTCTACTATTCCAGACGCTTTCTTAAACTAATAGTCCCAGTTTCAAGCCTCAGAAGAAAAGCAATTTTATTTGAATGTACAGTATTCTCTATTGTGAATTATCAAATTACTTTTTTTAAGATTTCTAATGTTTTTTTTTAATCCATATTGCTGTTAAGGCCCAACTATGATACTCTCGGGCTTCTCTGGTAGCTCAAATGGTGAAGAATCTGTCTGTAATGCGGGAGACCCCAATTTGATTCCTGGGTTGGGAAGATCCCCTGGAAAAGGGATAGGCTACCCACTCCAGTGTTCTTGGGCTTCCCTGGTGGCTCAGATGGTAAAAAATTCACCTGCAATGCAGGAAACCTGGGTTTGATCCCTGGGATGGGAAGATTCCCTGGAGGAGGGCATGGCAACCCACTCCAGTATTCTTGCCTGGAGAATCCCATGGACAGAAGAGTCTGGCAGGCTACAACCCATGGGTTTGCAAAGAGTTGGACATGACTGAGCAAATAAGCACAGCACAGCACAGCACAGCACATGATACTATCAAGGAAAAGGGAATGGCAATCCACTCCAGTATTCTTGCCTGGAGAATTCCATGACCTGAGGAGCCTGGTGGACTACAGCCCAGGGGATCACAAAGAGTCGGACACAACTGAGAGACTAACACAGCACACATACACACACACATGATACTATCAGTGAAGAACCTATGGAGTTGGTTATTTATGGTCAAAAATAAATGATTATTTGGGATATAATGGATCCCTCAGTTCTCTGAAAGGCTCTTACACAGCCTGATTTCATTAGGGAACACCCTGGAAAGGAGACTCAACAGTGGATTTGTTTTCCTAAGCACATTACCTGTTAGGATCTGTCAAACATGCTTGTTCTCCATACAAGCCCATTTGGAATGTTCACTTCCAAAATAACTAGACTGAAATTAGGAAAAAATGTTCCCATCCCATTTCATCCTTTTTTCCTGATCTGACTCTCCCCGCAAAGTGACTAGGCGCTATGCCTAAGAAAATAGTTACACACTCACAAGCTGTGAAGGGTAAAGAAAATTACCACTCAAAATGTAACTCACTTGCCAACCACAATTCACTACTTGAACAACCAGCTACTGATTCATCTAATTTTATTCTCACATTCAGGAGAACATTTTTCAAAAGTCTGAAGTTTCTTGAGCAGATCCTTCTTAAACTTGTACTTGCCATTGGCAGATAAACCACAGCTGTTAGCCTACAGGGCTTTGTACATACTGGTCTTTTTTTCTGAAATATTCTCTTTAATTCACATGGCTGATTTCTATTGGGCCTTAAACTTTCATCTTAGGTGCCTCTTCCTCAGAAAACTTTCTCACTAACTCTTGACTCTAGTCATTCCTGGCAGATGCCACCTAGTTGTTCTCAGGTGGTTGTTACACTAATATTTAATGTTATACTTGCATTTTAGTCGTTAATTCATCAGTCTCCCATTGTGAGCTCCTTGAGGATAAATGCTAGGTTTTGCCCATGAGATCAACCCTTAATACAGTGTTAACCCTTAGCACATTTTAAGGTCAATACATTTTTGCTGCATGAGTAACTTAACACAAGAATTATTAACACACTAGTCAATTAAGGCAGAAATTATTTATTCCAGATGACATATTCATTTTTGGCAGACTTTCTAATGTTCATTCTCTACCATCTACCTGCCAGCAATTTTCCATGTGGTAACAGAGAATTAAACTCGCCTACATTTTCAGTCATCATAACCTCTTCAAGGAAAGGCTTAAAACAATGTGGGGTCTACCCAGAGCCAAAGAAATTGCTTCAGGGAAGAGCATGTGACCTAATCCGATCTACAGAGAGTTTGCAGCATTTTAAGAGAAGGGAAGATCCCCCTCTTTTTTTAAACATAACTTATTGAAAGAGATCATTATTGTTCTGATGCATATGATCAAAGAAAGTAAATGCAATCTCAGGAGTTACTGGTGACCATTGTGTGATAAAAACAGGGTAACATACCCAAATGGAATGCAAAAGGAGGAAGCAGTCAGAAAATGGCAAGATAAACAAGGTCCTGCTCACCTTACTTGAGCCTTGGAGAAAGATGTCCCTTGTTAGATTCCCCTGGGTGATTCCTTCAGGAAAGTTGAAACTACTTTTTAATTGTTTGAATCATTTTCTGTTCTTGCAACTTAAATAGCTCTTTTTACTTAAGTAGCTTGATTTTTTTCCATCCAAGTCTTACTTTAACTCAATCTCTCATTTGAAAAAACATCTCATCACCTGTTACGGTTCTCCCATAATAGTTTAATAGTAGCAGAGTAGAACCAATATGGGTTTTTAATTCAGATAAACAGACATTTTGTTTAAGCTTCACCTTTTATTATCTGTGGACACTGGACAAGTCATTTTACCATTCTGGGACCCCTTTTCCTCAACTGTACCTATCTTAGAATTTGATGGAGAATTTAATCAGATTAACATTTAGCATTTCTAACTTCATGACTGATTTTAAAGGTCATAAAATAATCTAAATCTTTTGTTTTTTTCCCTTGTTAGTTATCCTCACTAACTTGAATGGCTTCATGTGAATTCTGACATCTTGTTCTGCCATCTCAAACTTATCAAGCATCAGCACCTTCCTCATTCTACATCTACTGGTTACCATATTGGAAAACCCTGAACTCATCACTCTTCAGAACAGCCCATCCTTTTCTGTCTTCCTTGCTCTTATGCCAGCATCTTTGCCTCTCCTGCCACTCATGTCTTCATGCCACAATTTTGCCTTCTTTATAAATGCCAATTCATCAACTTTCCCGAGTCTGCATCCACATTTATTGTTCTTGATCACATGTCTTTGTTTAGTTCCACTTACACTTTTTGAATACCTACTATATGCCAACTTTAGAGAGACATATAGCTGAGTAAGACTTGAGTTCCTGCTCTCAGGATCCTTACCATTTAGAAATACAGATAGGTTCTAAATTAGTTACATTTAATGGACAGTCAAAAATGGAAGAGAGAGATGGGAGGATATAGGTGCACCCTGAAAAAGAAAGTAGTATGGAAGCAGACAATCAAAATAGGAGGTGATTGTAATGAAGGCTTCCCAGGTGGCACAGAGGTAAAGAAGCCACCTGTCAATGCAGGAGACTTGGAGACTCAAGTTTGATCCCTGGGTAGGGAAGATCCTCTGGAGAAGGAAATGGACAGAGGATTGGAAATGGACAGAAAAAACTCCAGTATTCTTGCTTGGAGAATTCCATGTACAAAGGATCCTGGTGGGCTACAATCCATGGAGTGATAAACAGTCATACACGACTGAGTGACTAAACACACACACACACACACACACACACACACACACACACACCCCACACACACACACAGGTGAGAGGTGACAGTGTTTGATTCCAGGTGTTGCCAGTGGAGGAAGTGAGAAACTGACAGAATTAATAATCTACTTCGCATGCCCTATTGGAAATTCTGCCTCATTTTGTTTCTTATAGCTCTGCTGCCCCTCATGACCAGGTAGTAGGATGTACCACCAGGTGCTTTCTTCCCAAAATAAAACAAGTAGTCAGACTATGTTATCCTTTTCTTTATTCCAACAGACTATTCGCCTGAAATACCTCTCCATTTTGACCAAATAATGTTTGTGCAATTTTCCTTAAATTGCAAGGCTGATTTATAAGGATAAAGATCAGAAAGCTCAAAGTCATAGGTATATGTGCACAGGTAGTGTTTGAATTGTCCGTTTATTTGTAATAACTGCTAAAGGTTGATACAACAGTTCTTTCAAACTGCTTTTATCAAACATTGTTACTCACAGTAAAAATGCTTTATGAACAGATTTAGCTTAAAAGCATGAAAAATATGCTTTTATATAAAACCAAAATTTGATTGCTGTCATATTTAAAAAACATCCTGGAAGTTAGTTTTCCAAGCGGCAGAGCTATGTTTTATCCTATACACAATGAAACAACATATAGAGATCACTTATATTAAATTTAAAGAGCATGTATTTTACCAATTACATTTTGAAATACATGTTCTCCTAAAACATAGACAAATATTATTAGGTGATGGCCTTCTTAATTAGATGCTGTGCTTTACCAAATTATTAACTTTACTCAGATCCCACTATGTATCAGGCAAGGCAGGTAGAGTTAAAATAATAGGGCCCTTCTTGAGTAATGCTTACAGATTAAAACATAAAATATATTCTGAATTCAATTAATTACATAGAATCCAATGTTTTATAGAGCTGATAAATGGGAAACAATTTGCTTGGTTTTTATGACTTCCTAACTCACACACTGAGTTAAAAATTGAGCAACTTATCTTTCCATTTGAATTTCTTAAGTCGTGATATTTTTGATAGGAACAAAAAAGTACCGGGTGGTGAATGAGGGCAGAACAATAGATTAGCTCTATTATGCCCTTCCACTTCTGCAAGGTTTTACGTGCTTAATGAATCATAAATTATCTGAGAAAGATGGACTTTGCAAACTCTGTCTCTTAAAATGTAACTTATAAAATTTAAGATGTAACTTAGCAAAGTCAACATCATTCATTCATTCATTTGTTAAAAAGAATTTAACTGAAAAAGGAATTCTTAAAGGAAGTGAGAGTGTAAGCCTCCTTGAAGGAGATGGTTCCAAGCAGATAAAACAACTAAAGCAAAGCAGTGGGGCTGAAGTTTGCCTGGAGTGTTTGGAGAGTCTAAGGAGAGTAGTATGGCTTACAGAAGAGTCAACAATGGAGGACTAGAAAATAGTAGGGCAGACATGTACCTGGAGAGGGGCTTTTTTTTGGCCATGGGGAAAGACTAGGTTTATTTTGGGTAAATTAGAGAAACACAAAAGAGTTTTGAGCAGAATTATATGATTTGACCCATGTTTTAAATGTTTAAAAGATCTCTCTAATTGTTGTGTTGAGAAGTGACTGAGGGGAAACGATACTGAAATCCAGTGAAAACATCACTGCCATGATCCACAGGGAAATGATGGCAGCCATGGATGGTGTGAGAGCAGTCATTTTCTCAATACATTTGGAATATATTTGAAGCGCATTTGCTGATACATGGATGTAGGGACTAAAAGTAAACTGAAAGAAAGAAATCATTTCCGTTATTTTTACACCAGCATCTCCCCAGTTCTCAAGCCTTCAGCCATGGACTAGGAGTTACACCATCAGCTCCTCTGGTTCTCCAGGTCTTTGGACTTAAATTGAATTATACTACAGGCTTTTCTGGCTTTCCAGATTACAGACAGCAGGTTATCGAACTGCTTGGCCTCTGTAATTGGATGAGCCAGTTCCTTTAACCATGAGAGAGAGACAGTTAGAGATACAGAAATAGAGAGAGAGACAGAGAGAGATTCTGTTTCTCTAGAGGACACTGGCAAATACAGTACCAAAAACCATGAGTTCATCCTGACTTCATGAGAGAAGAGAGTGCAGGTGAAGAAGGTGATCTCTCAAGAGCAATAATGTCAAGAGGTCAGTCTGATTAGGTATCATCCAAAGGAACTGCAAAACGAGTGATCAGGGAGATGGGTGGGAAACCAGGAGAGTATGATGTCATCATCATTACCATCTCTTTCAACATCATTGTCATCATATTCAATATTAATTGTGTATCTTGGTTATTCATGAAGTAAATCAACTAAATATATTATAAGGGAGGTATTATTGTAGTCTACCTAGCTGTTAAATGACTTCTCCAAGGTCAACACAGAAAAAGACTAGAAATGTCAAAATCTGAACACAGGTCATTTGACTCTGGAGTGCTTCACTGCTTTAAGTGGCAATCAAACCAAGAGAAAAAGTTTACAGGACAATGAGAGCAATAGCAGAAGCATGTCTATCAATACATTTTCACTAGTATTTATAATATTACATACTTAATCAATCACTAAAAGAACTTACAAGTCATGTTAATCAATGGATGCTCTTTTCCAGTGGTATTTCATGTTCATGCACACACTGTGGGCTGAGAAGAGAAAATGCTCATGTTCTTATTCCAACAAGTCCGAGTGCCGTATTAAAGAGGTGATGTATGTGGCCTTGTTCAAAACATGCTGAGGTTTGAATACAGAAACCCAGATCAGACTATTGCCCCAACCCCAAGACAATCACCAATGAGAGCTTTAGCAAGTCACCTGATCTCTTGGAATCTACCTTGCTGAATCTGTAGAAGTTTTATACCAGAAGTTTAGTTCTAAAATTCTGTCTATAATTTTTATCTTCTCTTAAAAAATGACTATGCATTTTAAGCACTGAAAAATTTTATGCTATGGATTAAAATATTTTTGTTGGGTCCCATAATGAAACATTTACTATATTATAGTTTCTTCATGGTTCCATATAAGATCAGATTGCATATAAGAAACCCCATATACAAAATGATATATAATTTTTAAACAAACATAGAAAGGGTATAATAGGTGTTTGCACTGTTCTCCATGCTTAGTCTCTTAGTCATGTCTGACCCTCATGGACTATAGCCCACCACACTTCTCTGTCCGTGGGGATTCCCTAGGCAGGAATACTAGAGCGGGCTGCCATGCCCTTCTCCAGGGGATCTTCCCAACCAAGGGATCAAACCCTTGGGGAGCCACCAGGGAAGCCCAATAGGCGTTTGCAATACTTTATCAAAAAATACATTTTTTTCTAAAATAGGGAAAACATCAGTGAAGTTTTTTAGACTTCACAATCTCCTCAAAGCATCAAATATTTTAATATTATGATAGCAATAAATGAACGTTACCGTCTCCCTATCATTAATACTTCTGGAACAGAATAAGAAACTCATATTTGGGGTTAAAAAACTAATAGGCTATGGTCCCACTTTTTAATAATATCTAATTAGATTGCTTTTGTATCTAATTATGTTTGTGAAAACTTACCAAATACAATTTAAAGAATGTCAGCTCTGTGCAAAACATCCTGGACTTATCCACTTATTCATTTCATTATTATCAAGCCACATGTTTAAGTGCAGTTTATTAAAAACAGATCTTCACTTGCCATGGATAATATGAACCTTTGAAATTTAACCCAGAAATAAAATTATAGAGGCAAACTTCCCAGTTTCTGTAATTGTTCTGGGGGTCTCTAAGGATTTATTCAGTAGCTGCAAGTCAGACATTTTTTATTAACTTCATACTGTTAAAAGAATTATTTAATTTATCTAAAACTAACAATCATTCACAAAAGAATTTAAAAATTCATACAGTAGGCAAATCCCTTCTCTCAAATAATAAGCAATATTCAAGGCTATAAGCTAGAATGATCCCAGACCTTCTGGGTTATCCCAGGGCCAGTTCATAAAAGTTCATTCTCAGTGAACTTTTTCTTTCATGGGGTCACCCAGTCCAGTTTTTGAATAGCTAGCATTCTATTCTGCTCACAATTCCCTTTCCCTGAAAAATGTGAAAAAAGTTTTCTGAAGTTTAATCCATTTGCTTGCCAATCCATTGTTCTATCTTAAAAGTCTCTAAGATTTATAGCACTGTCTCATAATAGCATCTTATTTGAGTAAATGATTCATGTGCTCCACAGAAATCTTGTGGCAGGCTTGAACTGAGATGGAACACAAGGAGGCGGGTGTAGGCAAGCGGCATTAAGATTGGCAAACCCAACCAGGAGTTTTGTCAGGGTGTTTGCTCGAACATGGGTCCCCAGCTTCCAGGCCACAGACCCGTCCTGTTCTGTGGCCTGTTAGAAATCAGGCCACACAGCAGAAGGGGAGTGGCAGGCTAGTGATCGAATTTGTATTTGTATTTGAATTAATTTGTATATACCACAGTTCCCCATCGCTCACATTACTGCCTGAGCTCAGGAAAATAAATTCAGGGCTCCCCCTGATTCTGTATTATGGTGAAGCTGTATAATTATTTCATTATATATGACAACATAATAATAATAGAAATAAAGTGCACTGTGAATGTAATATATTTTAATCATCCAAAAACCATCCCCAACCCCGATTCATGGAAAAAATTGTCTTCCATGAAACCGGTCCCTGATGCCAAAACGGTTCAGGGCTGAAGTGCTAGAATTAATACACTAGTACACTTCATGTGTATATATAGGAATTGACTAGAATTCAAGGACACACATTAAGAAATGGTAGCCTAGAGGGGATAGGGAAAATGCCTGGAATCAAGAATCAGATTTATATCACCTAGGAATAGAAAGGGCTTCCCTGGTGGCTCAGACGGTAAAGCATCTGCCTGCAGTGCAGGAGACCCGGGTTTGATTCCTGGGTTGGGAAGATCCCTGGAGAAGGAAATGGCAATCCACTTCAGTATTCTTGCCTGGAAAATCCCATGGATGGAGTTATACAATGAACTGATTATTATCTATTTTATTGAAAGGTGAGTGCTAAGACTAAGATGATGCTCCAGAATCTCATAAAAACTCTTTCCAGCTTCAACTTTCTTCATTTTTATTAATTTAGCATACAGGTTACAAAACGGAAAAATTTTCTGCTGTCCTTCCACCCAAGAGAAATATTGAGAAATAGTGAAATTTCAGAAGAATATAACATATGAGGAAAGGAAGAAATAGTAGTACCACCTGAAATACTTAATAAATGTTTGAAATAAGTCATCAAAGATAGTGAACATTCAAAAAGAGAAATGCCAAAAGCATGATCTACAAAAGAGAAAAATAAGTTGAACTTCATTAAGTTTAAACCCTTCTGCTCTGCAAAAAACTGTTAAAAGAATGAAAAGTTCAGCCACAAACAGGGAGAAAATCTTTCCAAAAGATATCTAATAATAAAAAAAAACCTTAGATGCAAAATAAACAAAGAACTCTTAAAACTCAACAATAAAAAACAATCAATTAAACATGGATTTTTTAAAAAAAAGTTGAACCAGCAGCTCAACAAAGAAAGTATACAGAAAGCAAACTAGCATGTGAAAAGACATTCATCATCATATGTCATTGGGGAATGCAAATTAAAACAATGTGATAACACTTGTTAGAATGCCTAAAATTCAAACAGTGACAGCACTAAATACTGATGAGAATGTGGAGGGATAAGAATTCTTGCCATTGGCTTGTGGGAATACAAATGGCACAGCCATCTTTGAAGCCACTTTGGCAGTTTTATGATCTATCCTTTGTGCTCCCTGGTATTCATCTGAAGGCGTTGAAAACTCCTGCACAAAAGTCTGTATATAAATTTTTACAACAGCTTTATTCATTGTCATTGTTTAGTTGCTAAGTGGTGTCTGACTCTTTTGCATCCCCATGGACTGGAGCCCACCTGACTCTGTTCATGGGATTTTTGAGGCAAAAATACTGGAATGGGTTGCCATTTTCTTCTCCAGAGTATCTTCCCAACCTAGGAATTGTCAGGTGAGTTCTGAGCCACCAGAGAATCCCAGCTTTATTCATAGTTCCCACAATTTGGAAGGAACCAACAAGCCCTTGAATAGGTGAATGAATAAACAAACTGCTGTATTCCCAAATAATTGAATATTATTCAGTATTAAAAAATGAGCTATCAAGCCAGGAAAAGATATGGGCAAAACTTAACTGCATATTGCTAAGTGAAAAAAAAGCAATCTGGAGTCTTTTGCCTTCAGTCTTTCCCAGCATCTGGGTCTTTTCCAATGAGTCAGCTCTTCGCATCAGGTGGCCAAAGTATTGGAGCTTCAGCATCAGTCCTTCCAACGAATATTCAGGATTGATTTCCTTTAGGATTGACTGGTTTTAACTGCTTTCTGTCCATGGACTCTCAAGAGTCTTCTCCAGCACCATAGTTAGAAAACATTCGTTATTGGCACTCAGCCTTCTTTATGGACCAATTTACACATCCATACATGACTAATGGAAAAACTGTAGCCTTAATTATACAGACTTTTGTTTTTAAAGTGAAGAAATGACTCAGTGCTGTTATAAGTATTCATGAGGACAAATGAACCCAGACTAATAGCATTTGTATTGTTGTTTGGCTTTGTTTTAGTGCTTGCTTAGAATACGTGTGCTAGTAAGGGACAGATTTTAAAAAAGAAAAATAAACAAAAGTGATAAATAATGAGTTTAATCTGTAATTCATAAAGATACAAAGATGAAAGTATTTTACTCATATTTAGCCATGTGCTTTCTGTGGCTAAATATATTTTTGCCAATAAATGCACATTGCATTAATTGTCCAAGAATTCTAAAAAAAAGGGAATAAATTAACAGAAGTGAATAATATTGCTTATAAATAAAGATGCTAGAAATAGCATGTATTTGTTGATCTAAAACCAGTTTAGATAGTTATAATCTTCATTCACAATATGAAAATTGTGTTTCTGAAGTTTACCCACATAGAAAAAATTAAAAAATCTACAAACTCTTTCATAGTGTATTATTGATCTCATTCCAGATTTAACACTTAAGTTTAGGCCAAACGTAATTTTAATGATGAAGACAGTTCATTGGTTAATGATTAAACAACACCTTGAACATCTTTTCATCATCATTGGGATTCAGCAAAGTAAATAAATATAATATAGTCTTGATAATTATACCCAGGATTTGATGGAATTGAGGAAGCAGATCATAAAAAAGAAATCCACAAAGAAGAGAAAGAAGACAGAAAGAAAACAAGGTTAAAAGAGAAGGAAGGAAGGAAAGAAGGAAAGAAAAGAAAACCCTGAGACCTCTGGGGAAGTTTGTCAAGATAGAGAACCCCTGAAATTTTACATTGTAATGAACAAAAGTTTCTAAGTATAATATATGTTTGCCAGTACTTAAAACAGCTATAAATCAATGATAGTCAGAATTTAACCTAAAATTATGGAGAATATATTCTATTGGTAGAATTTTCTTATTAATTTGCATAATTAATAGACTACAAACCAGTTTCCATTATAGAGTTCAAGTTTTCTTTATATCATGTTATCACTAAAGTGTTAATAGAAGAAAAAAGGAGGAGAAAGAGGCAATAAGGACTAGAGAGAAATACACTTGACAAATTACATTGTACTATATTTTTACATTCACTAGGCAGAAACTCAGCAGATCTTGTTTAAATGGTTTTAGTAACTGTTGGTGCAACTGGTCTTGCGATATTGTCTTCCTGAAACAAATTTTTCCCTGGTGGTAAAGAATTCGCCTGCAATGCCGAAGACCCAGTTTCAATATCTGGGTTAAGAAGATCCCCAGCAGAAAGAAATAGCTACCTACTCCAGTATTCTTGCCTGAAGAATCCCATGGTCAAAGGAGCCTGGTGGGCTATAGTCCATGAGGTCACAAAGAGTTGGATATGACTGAGTGGCAAACACACATACACACATACACAAAACAAGTTGTGTGTGTGTGTGTGTGTGTGTGTTCTTAGTCACTCAGTCATGTCCGACTCTGCAAAACCATGGACTGTAGCCCATCAGGCTCCTCTGTCCAAGGGATTTTCCAGGCAATAATACTGGAGTGGGTTGCCATTTCCTCCTCCAGATCTTTCCACCCAGGAATCAAACCTGAGGCTCCTGCATTGCAAGTGGATTCCTTACCACTGAGCCACTGGGGGGCCCCAAAACAAGCCCTAGATTCAATTTATTCACTCTAATCTACCTACTGAGGGCTTCCCTGGTGACTCAACTGGTAAAGAATCTGCCTGCAACGCACGAGACCTGGGTTAAATCCCTGAGTTGGGAAGACCCCCTGCAGAATGGAATAGCTACTCACTGAAGTATTCTGGCCTGGAGAATTCCATGGACAGTATAGTCGCAAAGAGTCGGACACAGCTGAGTGACTTTCACTTTCAATTTCAATACCTACTGAAAATATTTGGAAAAACTAAATTAAAAGCTAAATCTTACATCGTCCCAACTCATGGCTTAACACATGCACACACATTCAGATTTTTATAAAGGAAGGAGAATAGCCAATTGTTTCATATTAAAAGGAAGAAATCTTAAAATCCTAGGCCTCAAGGTCAAGGCAGGTGAAATCAAAATATGAAATTACAAATGTAGGAGCAGATATATACTTGATATGAACACTGGGGACTCTAGCAGCTGGAGTACCCATACGTACTGAAACGGTGCAATCACTGCTCATTTCAGCCCACTCAGAATGTGGGGCCAGTACTGCCAGCCACTTATTGTTTAGGTTTGTTTTACTTTACTTTTCCTTAAGAAGCAAGACATTTGACTTTCTAAGGGAAGTGTCTCATTTTTGAATATTGGAGCAATTTTATTAAAAATACTATAAGAGCCAAACAAAATACTCTATAGGCCAAGTTCAACCCAAATGGTGATAATGTGTGACTTCTACTCTAAATAATAGAATCGAGGTATTTTATGTTTGTGTGTAGATATAAATAGTTGAAATCATGAAAAAGTGATTTTTGGTATAAAATCTGGAGAAAAATGTCAAAATTAGATCCATATTACCAGCCTAATGTTTCTACTACAAAGCAGTAGAAATGATGGTTAGAATTTTAAAAATGCTTTCCTTCACTGTATACATCTTAGCCAAGTTTTTAATTCTTTATCTAAAGGACCCTGTTTAATCCATTACATTTTTAAAGTATTTTTATTTAGCATAATCTGTCTTTTAAGACACTAATCTGTGTGTACCCACCACCTAGATTCATAGAACCGTAGCCTTTGCCACATTCTCCTCACTTTTTTAAAGGAAACAAAACATTATAGATACAATATGTATCCTTTGAATAATCCCCCAACAACTATTCTTCTTTACTTCCCAGAAATACAACTATTCTGAAGTTGGTATTTGTCAGTTTCTTTTTATTGCATAGGTCTAAGCAGAGTACATCATGAGAAACGCTGGACTGGAAGAAACACAAGCTGAAATCAAGATTGCCGGGAGAAATATCAGTAACCTCAGATATGCAGATGACACCACCCTTATGGCAGAAAGTGAAGAGGAACTCAAAAGCCTCTTGATGAAAGTGAAAGTGAAGAGTGAAAAAGTTGGCTTAAAGCTCAACATTCAGAAAATGAAGATCATGGCATCCGGTCCCATCACTTCATGGGAAATAGATGGGGAAATAGTGGAAACAGTGTCAGACTTAATTTTTCTGGGCTCCAAAATCACTGCATGGTGACTGCAGCCATGAAATTAAAAGACGCTTACTCCTTGGAAGAAAAGTTATGACCAACCTAGATAACATATTCAAAAGCAGAGACATTACTTTGCCTACAAAGGTTCGTCTAGTCAAGG
>NW_011495034.1:270970-284816 GCF_000754665.1 Bison bison bison | reverse complement strand
ACAGGCTGAGCACCGAAGAATTGATGCTTTTGAACTGTGGTGTTGGAGAAGACTCTTGAGAGTCCCTTGGACTGCAAGGAGATTCAACCAGTCTATTCTGAAGGAGATCAGCCCTGGGATTTCTTTGGAAGGAATGATGAAGGTGAAACTCCAGTACTTTGGCCACCTCATGTGAAGAGTTGACTCCTTGGAAAAGACTCTGATGCTGGGAGGGATTGGGGGCAGGAGGAGAAGGGGACGACAGAGGCTGAGATGGCTGGATGGCATCACTGACTCGATGGAGGTGAGTCTGAGTGAACTCTGGGAGTTGGTGATGGACAGGGAGGCCTGGCGTGCTGCGATTCATGGGGTCGTGAAGAGTCGGACACGACTGAGCGACTGAACTGAACTGACATCCATAGACAATACATAGTACTGTCTGTGTTGATTTAAACTTTACTATATTCATCTTGAGAACTTCTGTGTTCAGTCAATAGTTTATTTTGAGTTATGCCTATATTATACATGTAATTTTAATTTTTTCTAGTTCTAGCCTTTATAACTGATACTTTAACCATTTATTTTTGAGATAATTTGGACCTACAGAAGAGTGAAAAATAGTAGAGAAATTTCATATACACATTTTTTAGTTTTTTTTCTAATGTTACCATACCACAATTACCAAATCAAGATGTCAAATGTTGGTAAAATATTATTGACTATAGACTTTATTTGAATTTCATCTATTTTTCCCTTAATGTCATTTTCTGTTTCTGGATTCAATCCAGGATCTCATAATGCATTTAATTACTTTGTCTCCTAGTCTCCTCCAATCTGTGACAATTTCTCAATTGTTATTTTTTATTTTTTTATTTCATGACCTTCACAATTGTAACTTCTGATCAATTATTTTGGAGAATGGGTTCCCCTTTGGGTTTATCCAATGTTTTCTGAGATTGAGATTCTGTGTTTTCAGTGAGAAAGTTGCAGAAACATTGTTCTTTTCAGTGTAATATACTTATTACTGAAGAGGCTGACCTTGGTCACTTGATTAAGGGAGTACTTCTCTGTAAAGTTAACTTTGTAAATGATACATACCTGGGAGGAGATAATTTGAGATAATGTTATTATTCTGTTTTTTTCAAAATTTTGTCCACTGATTTCTAAACCCAATCAGATCATGCCTATAACATTATTGTAGTGTTTGCCAATGGTAATTTCATATATCTCTCATTACTTCTATATTCATTAATTTAGATTCTTGCATGAGGAATAATCTCTTTAGTCCCATTTATCTTCTTATTCACCTATTTATTCATATCAATATAAATTCATGGATATTTATTTTATTCCATGGATTATGAGTTATAACACAACACTCTTACTTTTCATCTTCTTGCTCAAATTTCCATCTGTGGCCATTTGGAGCCCTTTTCCAGTTGGTTTCTATATCCTTTTAACATCCTCCTATCCTTTTACAAGGATTACTTGTCATCAAAATTATTTCAGACCCATCTTATATTTTCCGTGGACCACTTCTCCACAGAACCCTTGAAGCTTATGTTTCTTTAATCAGACTATAGTACGTATGTATGTATTAAATGTGGTCCAGATTTCTCATGGTCAGATAAAGCAATTTCAACAAAGATGGAAGACTAGGATAAAACTTGTGTTCAACTGGAATCAGAATTAGTATTATGTATTCATATACACATGGGCTTCCCCTTTGGTTCAGTGATAAAGAATCCATTTGCAATGCAGAAGACACAGGAGACGTGGGTTCAATCCCTGGGTCAGGAAGATCCTCTGGAGAAGGAAATGGCAACCTGCTCCAGCATTCTTGCCTAGGAAATCCAATGAACAGTACAGCCTGGTGGGTTACAGTCCACTGGGTCTCAAAGAGTCAGACACGACTGAGCGACTAAGCACATGCATTAAATATGTATGTATTTATTTCTATTTATCATTATTATTCATTTTAGTAGGTAATCTCTTTTCATAATCCAATTTTATTAATTAAGAAAACAAGGCTTAGAGAAAAAGATTAGGTTCCCAAACACACAGAAATAAGTAAAGAACTATAATTGAAATCCAAGTCTGCATAATCCAAATCTGGAATGTTCTGCTCCAGGGCTCATACAGGAGACAAAACAACAAAATATATATCTATATTGATTCATGAAAATACACACCTATCATTATTTCTATGTGTATGTATATTTACATATATATACATACATGTATATACATATATATATATATATACACAATAATGCTTGCGTGTGTGCACAGTTGCTTCAGTCATGTCTGATTCTTTGTGACCCTATGAGCTGTAGTGCACCAGGATCCTCTGTCCATGGGATTCTGTAGGCAAGAATAGTGGGGTGGGTGATCACGCCCTCCTCCAGGAAAACTTCCTGACCCAGGGATTGGACCTGTTTCTCCTGTGTCTTCCGCATTGCAAGTGGATTCTTTACCACAGAGCCACAGGGAAAGTTTATTATAAACAAGTTTTATCCTAGTCTTAAATCTTTACTGAATTTGCTTTACCTGACCATGAGAAATCTGGATCACCTCATGTAAAATATATTAGTTGTGCAAACCTGCCAAACATGTGAATTCATTTCAATATTGTTAACCTATAACCATGTGAGACATAAAGATGATAACTATAGTGTAGTATAGTTTAACTATAGTATAGTATTTGTTTAAGCTTTTTTTTGCCTTTGTCTAAAAATATACATTACTTTGCCAACAAAGGTCCATCTAGTCAAGGCTACGGTTTTTCCTGTGGTTACGTATGGATGTGAGAGTTGGACCGTGAAGAAGGCTGAGCGCCGAAGAATTGATGCTTTTGAACTGTGGTGTTGGAGAGGACTCTCGAGAGTCCCTTGGACTGCAAGGAGATCCAACCAGTCCATTCTGAAGGAGATCAGCCCTGGGATTTCTTTGGAAGGAATGATGCTAAAGCTGAAACTCCAGTACTTTGGGCAACTCATGCGAAGAGTTGACTCATTGGAAAAGACTCTGATGCTGGGAGGAGTTGGGGGCAGGAGGGGGACAACAGAGGATGAGATGGCTGGATGGCATCACTGACTCGATGGACGTGAGTCTGAGTGAACTCCAGGAGTTGGTGATGGACAGGGAGGCCTGGCTGCTGCGATTCATGGGGTCTCAAAGAGTCGGACACGACTGAGCGACTGAACTGAACTGAAAAATATACAGACAAATTTTTATTTTACAAAATTACTACTAATTTCTCTCTTTCCCATTCCCTTCAGTGTGTTTATACTATTCATTTCAGACACAGTTGTTTGTATTCAGTATGAAGCTCCATCTGTATACAGGTTGATTCTTTAAAATTTAATTTATTTTTTAATTGAAGGATAATTGCTTTACAGAATTCTTTTGTTTTCTGTTAAACCTCAACATGAATCAGTTCAGTTCAGTCACTCATTCATGTCAGACTCTTTGCGACCCCATGAATCACAGCATTCCCATATCTTTCAAAATTTTCCACAGTTTGTTGTGATCCACATAACCAAAGGCTTCGGCATAGTCAATAAAGCAGAAGTAGATGTTTTTCTGGAACTCTCTTGTTTTTTGGATCATCCAACAGATATTGGCAATTTGATCTCTGATTCCTCTGCCTTTTCTGAATCCAGCTTGAACATCTGGAAGTTCACCTTCACATACTGTTGAAGCCTGGCTTGGAGAATTTGTTTCTCCATTGCTACCCTGCAAATAAATTCTTCAGTAACATTTTTCTAGATTCTGCATATATGTGTTAGAATACAATATTTATCTTTCTCTTTCTGGCTCACCTCACTTTGCATAATAAGCTCTAGGTTTATCCACCTTATTAGAACTGAGTAAAATGCTTTCATTTTAATAGTTGAGTAATATTCCACTGTGTATATGTACCACCACTTCTTTATCCATTCATCTGTCGATGGACATCTAGGTTGCTTCCATGTTCTAGTTATTGTAAACAGTGCTGCAATGAACAATGTGATACGTGTGTCTTTTTAAATTTTGGTTTCCTCAAGGTATATGCCTAGGAGTGGGATTTCTGAGTCATATGGTGGTTTTATTCCTAGTTTTTTAAGGAATCTCCATACCATCTTCCACAGTGGCTGTATCAATTTACATTCCCACCAATAGTGCAAGAGTGTTTCCTTTTGTCCACACTCTCTGCAGCATTTATTGTTTGTAGATGTTTTCATGATGGCCATTCTGACCGGTGTTAGGTGATATCTCATTGTAGCTTTGATTTGCATTTCTCTAATAATGAGCACTGTTGAGCATCTTTTCATGTGTTTATTAGCCATCTGTATGTCTTCTTTGGAGAAACGTCTATTTAGGTCTTTTTCCCACTTTTTGATTGGGTTGTTTGTTTTTCTGGTTTTGAGTTGTATGAGTTGCCTGTATATTTTGGAAATTAATCCTTTGTCAGTTGTTTCATTTGCTGTTATTTCATCCCATTCTGAGGGTTGTCTTTGCTGCTGCTAAGTCGCTTTAGTCGTGTCTGACTCTGTGCGACCCCATAGACGGCAGCCCACCAGGCTTCCCATCCCTGGGATTCTCCAGGCAAGAACACTGGAGTGGGTTGCCATTTCCTTCTCCAATGCATGAAAGTGAAAATTGAAAGTGAAGTCGCTCAGTCATGTCCAACTCTAGCGACCCCATGGACTGCAGCCTATCAGGCTCCTCCATCCATGGGATTTTCCAGGCAAAAGTACTGGAGTGGGGTGCCATTGCCTTCTCCGGAGGGTTGTCTTTACATCTTGCTTATCGTTTCCTTTGCTGTGCAAAAGCTTTTAAGTTTAATCAGGTCCCACTTGTTTTTATTTCCATTACTCTAGGAGGTGGGTGATAGAGGATCTTGCTTTGATTTATGTCATCAACTATTCTGCCTATGTTTTCCTCTAAGAGTTTTATATTTTCTGGTCTTAAATTTAGGTCTTTAATCCATTTTGAATTTGTCTTTGTGTGTGGTGTTAAGAAGTGTTCTAATTTCATTCTTTTGCATGTAGCTGTCCAATTTTATCAGCATCATTTATTGAAGAGGCTGTCTTTGCCTCATTGTATATTCTTGCCTCCTTTGCCGAAAATAAGGTACACATAGGTGTAAGGGTTTATCTCTGGGCTTTGTATCTTCTTTTACTGGTCTACATTTCTGCTTTTGTGCCAGTATCATACTGTCTTGATTACTGTAGCTTTGTAGTATAACCTGAAGTCAAGAAGGTTGATTCCTCCAGCTCCATTCTTCTTGCTCAAGACTGCTTTGGCTATTTGGAATCTTTTGTGTTTTCATATGAATTAAGAAATTTTTTGTTTTAGTTCTGTGAAAAATGGCATTGGTAATTTGATAGGAATTACATTGAATCTGTAGATTGTGTTTCAGAGTATAGTCTTTTTCACAATATTGATTCTTCCTACCAGGAACATGGAATACCTCTCCATCTGTTTATGTCATCTTTGATTTCTTTCATCAGTGTCTTATAATTTTCTGTGTACAGTTTCTTTTGTCTCTTTAGGTAAGTTTATTCCTAGGTATTTAATTCTTTGTGCTGCAATGGTGAATGGGATTCCTTAATTTCTCTTTCTGATTTTTCACTGTTAATATATAGAAATGCAAGTGATTTCTGTGTATTGATTTTGTATCCTGCAACTTTGCTAAATTCACTGATTAGCTCTAGTAATTTGCTGATAGTATCTTTAGGGTTTTCTATGTACAGTATCATGTCATCTGCAAACAGTGACAGCTTTACTTCTTTTCCAATCTGGATTCCCTTTATTTCTTTTTCTTCCCTGATTGTGGTAGCTAGGACTTCCAAAACTATGTTGAACAATAGTGGTTAAAGTGGACACCCTTGTCTTGTTCCTGATCTTAGGGAGAATGCTTTCAGCTTTTCATCATTGAGAATAACATTTGCTATATCATATATGGTCTTTACTATGTTGAGGTAGGTTTCTTCTATGCACATTTTTTGATGAGTTTTAATCATAAATGGGTGCTGAATTTTGTCAAAGGCTTTTTATGCATCTATTGAGATTATCATATGGTTTTTAATCTTTCAATTTGTTAATATGGTGTATCACATTGATTGATTTGTGTATATTGAAGAATCCTTGCATCCCTGGAATAAACCCAACTTGATCATGGTTATGAGCTTCTTAACGTGTCATTGAATTCTGTTTGCTAAAATTTTGTTGAGAATTTTTGCATCTATATTTGTCCATGATACTGGCCTGCTATTTTATTTTTTGTGTGTTGTCTTTGTCTGGTCTTGGTATCAGGTTGATGGTGGCCTTGTAGAATGAGTTTGGAAGTGTTTCTTCCTCTGCAATTTTTTGAAAGTTTTAGAAGCATAGGCATTAGCTCTTCTCTAAATGTTTGATAGAATTCTATAAGGCTGTCTGGTCCTGGGCTTTTGTTTTTTGGGAGATTTTTGATCACAACTTCAATTTCAGTGCTTGTAATTGAAAAGTGAAAGGTAGTCACTCAGTCGTGTCTGACTCTTTGTGACCCCATGGACTGTAGCCCACCAGGCTCCTCTGTCCATGGAATTCTCCAGGCAAGAATTCTGGAGTGGGTTTCCAGTTTCTTCAGCTTGTAATTGCGTTGTTCATAACTTCTATTTCTTCCTGGATCAGTCTTGGAAGGTAGAACTTTTCTAAGAATCTGTCCATTTCTTCTAGGTTATCCATTGTATTACCATATGGTTGTTCATAATAGTCTCTTGTAAACTTTGTATTTCTGCATTCTGTTGCAACCTCTCCTTTTTCAATTATAATTTTGTTGACTTGATTCTTCCCTCTTTTTTTCCTGATGAGTCTGGCTAAATGTTTGTCAATTTCGTTTATCTTCTCAAAAAAACTGCTTTTCGTTTTATTAATCTTTACTATTGTTATTTTCATTTCTTTTTCAGTTATTTCCACTCTGATCTTCATGATTTCTTTCCTTCTGCTAATTTTGGGGGGGATTTGTTCTTTTTCCAGTTGTTTTAGATGTAAAGTTAGGTTGTCTATTCAATGTTTTTCTTGTTTCTTGAGGTAGGGTTGTATTGCTATAAACTTCCGTCTTAGAACTACTTTTGCTGCATCCCATAGGTTTTGAGTTGTCGTGTTTTCATTGTCATTTGTTTATAGAAATTGTTTGATTTCCCTTTTGATTTATTCAGTAACCTGTTGGTTATTTAGAAATTTATTGTTTAATCTCCATGTGTTTGTGTTTTTTTGCAGTTTTTATCTTGTAATTGATATCTAGTCTCATAGTGTTGTGATCTGAAAAGATGCTTGAAACAATTTCAATTTTCTTAAATTTACTGAGGTTTGATTTGTGACCCAAGATGTTGTCTATCCTGGAGAATGTTCCATGTGCTCTTGAGAAGGTATATTCTTCTGCATTTGGATGGAATGTCCTGAAGATGTCAGTGAGATTCATCTCATCAAGGTATCATTTAAGACATGTGTTTCCTTATTAGTTTTCTGTCTTGATGATCTGTCCATTGGTGTGAAAGGGGTGTTAATGTCTCTTCCTATTATTGTGCTACTGTCAGTTTCTCCTGCAATGTCTCCTTTTACGTCTGTTACGTCTCCTTTTTGTCTTATGTATTGAGATGCTCCTATGTTGGGTGCATAGATATTTACAATTTTTGTGTCTCCCTCTTGGTTTGATCCCTTGATCGTTATGTAACATCCTTCCTTATCTCTTGTAATATTCTTTATTTTAAAGTCTAATTTGTCTGATATGAGGATTGCTACTCCACCTTTCTTTTGCTTTCCATTTGCATGGAATATATTTTTCCATCCTCTAATTTTCAGTTTATATGTGTCTTTAGGTCTGAAGGGTATTTCTTGTAGACAGCATATATATGGGTCTGGCTTTTGTATCCATTCAGCTGATCTGTGTCTTTTGGTTGAGGCATTTAATCAGTTCATATTTAAAGTAATTACTGATATATATGATTCTATTGCCATTTTCTTCATTGCTTGGGGATTGATTTTGTAGATCTTTTTCTTCTCTTGTATTTTTTGACTATATAAGTCCCTTTAACATTTGTCACTGGTTTGGTGGTTCTGAATTCTCTTAATTTTGCTTGTCTGAAAAGCTTTTTATTTCTCCATCAATTTTGAATGCAATCCTTGCCAGGTACAGTAATCTTGGTTGTAGATTTTCCCCTTTTGGTACTTCAAATACACCCTGCCATTCCCTTCTGGCTGGCAGAATTTCTGCTGAAAGATCAGCTGTTAAACCTATGGTGTTTCCCTTGTACGTTATTTGTTGCCTTCCCCTTTCTGCTTTTAATATTCTTCCTTTGTGTTTAATCTTTGTTAGTTTGATTAGTATGTGTCTTGGTGTGTTTCTCCTTGGATTTGTCTTGTCAGGGACTCTTTGCACCTCTTGGAATTGATTGACTATTTCCTTTTCCATGTTGGGGAAATTTTCAACTATAATCTCTTCAAACATTTTCTCATACCCTTTCTTTTTCTGTTCTTCTTCTGGGACCCCTATAATTTGAAAATTCGAATGTTGGTGCGTTTGATATTGTCCCAGAGTTTCTAGGACTATCCTCAGTTCTTTTCATTCTTTTTTCTTTATTCTGCTCTTCAGAAGTTATTTCTACCCTTTTATCTTCCAGTTTCTGATTCATTTGTCTGCTTCAGATATTCTGCTATTGATTCCTTCTAGATTATTTTTAATTTCAATAGTTGTGTTGTTTTCTCTGTATGTTTATTCTTTAATTCTTCTAGGTCTTTGCTAATTGATTCTTGCATTTTCTCCATTTTGTTTTCAAGGTTTTTGATCATCTTTACTATCATTATTTTGAATTCTTGTTTAGGTAGTTTGCCTATTTCCTCTTCATTTATTTGGACTTCTGTGTTTCTAGTTTGTCCCTTCATTTGTGGAGTATTTCTCTGCCTTTTCATTACTTTTTTTTTTTTTTTAATTTACGGTGTTTGATGCTTCCTTTTCCCAGGCTGAATTCTTTCTTCCTTTTGGTTTTTTCCTGTCTAAGTTTGGTCCAGTGGTTTGTGTAAGCTTCATGTAGAGTGAGATTTATGCTGAGGTTTTTGTGTGTTTTTTTGTTTGTTTTCTTCGGATGGCCAAGGCTGAGTGAAGTGGTAATCCTGTCCGTTGATGACTGGTTTTGTGTTTTTGTTTTATTTGTTGTTTGGATGAGGCATCCTGTACAAGGTGCTACTGGTGGTTGGGTGATTCCAGGTCTTGTATTCAAGTGGTTTCCTTTGTGGAAGTTCTCACTATTTGCTACTCTCTAGGGTTAGTTCTCTGGTAGTCTATGGTCTTGGAGTCAGTGCTCCCACTCCAATGGCTCAGGGCTTGATCTCTGGTCAGGAACAAAGATTCCACAAGTCGTTTGTTATGGCATTAAATGATAGGTTGATTTTTTAATTATTTATTTGGGGAGTGAGGACAAATAAACATTACTTCCATTTTAAGAGTCAGTATAAAATGATATACTCTGAGTAGCATTACTCCATTCTCATCCCTACTCACCTGGTTGCATTTTCTGCTGTTTCTATTTCTTTTCCACCAGTATCTGCAACTACTTCTTTTGCAAAAATGAACTAATTCATGTGTATTTCTTTAAACTCACTTCTTTATTACATACATACAGTATAGCTGTTGTGGGGCTTCCATGGTGGCTCAAACTGTAACGAATCTGCCTGCAATACAGGAGACCAATGTTTGGTTCCTGGGTCAGGAAGATCCCCTGGAAAAGGGAATGACAACCCACTCCAGTATTCATGCCTGAAGAATTGCATGGACAGAGGAGCCTGGCAGGCTACAGTTTATGGGGTTACAAAGAGTCAGACACAACTGAGAGACCAACACTAAAGTATATTGTAGGTAACATTTCTACTTTAATAGTTCGCTTAATCAGGGTATTTTGAGAAGTAAATGAATCTAAACTGGTTCATAAGACATAAACCATTCTTTTTACAGAGTATAATATTTCATTCTGTAGATACAGCACAATTTATTGAAATATTCTGGCAATTATAAACAATGCTGTAATCAATAGTGAATCTTTCTGGTGATTTTTTAAATTTGTGTTTTGTTGATTTTTTTTTCTATAGTAGCATACTTTGTTGTGATTTGTTAATTTTTTTTTCTATAATAGCACTCCCTTTTCTCTGTTACTAGCTTTCCCAGGTACCCAAAAGATGCTGTTTCCTTCAGCTCTCCATATGCGATAGAAAGACACTGACTCCCCAGGACAGCACTGAAAGGCTCAGGAGGTTGGAGCCATGGTCTTCTCCTCACTTCCTCCTGGGGGAGAAACTTCAGTTCTATGCTTTTTTCCAATCTTACACAGTCATGCCAGCCAAACTGTCCAACCTCTTCCTTTGTTCCTAGTTTCCCCAGGCTTCCAGCCTATGGATGTTTCCTTAGCACTCTGTATGGCAAGATAGAAACTAATACCTCAGGCAATAACACTAAGAGACTGGAGGTGTACATTCACTCAACTCTTGGTTCTCTCCCACCGAGAAGTTTCAGGCAAAGGTGATTGCTCTATTCATTGAGCTCTTCTGACTTCAGGGAAGTGGTCGTGCTGTGAAAAAAGTGAAATTCCTCCTTTCCCATTTCAATGCAACCATTTCCAGTTTTGTGCTCATCTGGGGTATTACAACTTCTTAACTGGAATATGGACCTCTCAAAGAGAAGCCATGCTCTTTATATCATTATTGAACTAGTGTTGCTATGGGGTAATTAGGGCTGAGACTTCCTATTCTGTCATCTTTTTAACATGACTCCTTATATAAACAGCATAATCACCTCACTGATTTTGGACTGAGTACAGTTGTTAAACAATACAGAGCCTGTACAGATTAATATGACCTTGTCACTATCTTTCATAGATCTAGCAATAGAGACAAATAAAGTCATAGGTAATTAAAATTTTAGATTATAGGATTATTTGTGTGATGAAAGAGATATAAAAATGGGGATGTGGCACCCTGATGAGGATAAAGGTTAATTAGGCTTTGCTCTGATGAATACAAGAAGGTGTCATCAAGGGGAGAGCATGCATTGAAATTAACTTGGAAACCAAAATAACAAAAAAGTCAAAGCCTTGTGGTACTCAAAATTCCTTACCCACCTCTTCAAACCTTAAGAAATTCTACTCTGGGTTATAGAATGGCCCTTTCATTTCTGCTAGTGAAATCAGAAGGTTACTTTATATTTTATAACAGGTCATGATAGCATTTCCCTCAATACTTATATCATACATTGAAAAGTCTTACCTCTCCTTAATGCCTCTCATTATAAGTTTCACAGATGGATCTTAAACATATCAATACAGTATTCACTACAAATTATATTATCAATTATCTGCTGCCTATAAAAAAAGATTTTTTAAATTGTCTTTTTTAAGCTTCAAGGTGTCTGGGATTGTGCAATTTCCTCAGTTTTGTCTCACCACAGCAAAGATTTAAAATGGCAGACCACTGTTACAGATTGATTACAGCTCAGAGATTTATTTGGCAAGCAAAGGAAAGTACCCCTTTGAGGCATGAGGGCAGGCTGAGCCCAAAGGAGAGGACTCAATCCATCTTGGCTTCCTCCTTTTATACATTTGTCTCCCCTTCTTGAGCCTACCCTATGCAAATTGAGCTAGCCAGGAGGGCTGTTTGTTTCACCTGAGGTTTTCACTTCGGTCCTCAGATTTTCTTTTGTTCCTCTGGCTTTTAGCCACCACCATTTTGTACCTCTTTTACCTTTTCTAACTACCTAACATCACCTCCCCCCACCCCCTCTAGAGATAAGAGGCCCAATTCTTTGGGAACAGGTGCATTGAGGTCTCTCTGGCTACTTCCTGCTGAGCTGGGATGACAAGGGTCATTGGGCCTCCCCCTCTTGCTAGTCTCAAGCCTCAGAGTCCTTATAGCAGTGACTGTCTAAGGGTGAGTGATATATTCTGTGGTCAGGTGTAGTTATATATCCTTGTTGAACTAGCACTGCATTTTGTAGCTTGTTGACCCGGGCAGAGAAAAAAATGGGTTAAACAATTGATAATACATGGAGCAATCGTAAGCAATATCAATATGGTGATAACAGGGGTTAGTAGGGGCATTAGCCAACTCCAAATCCCCTTTCACCTGGAGAAGGATCCCCCAAAGAGAGACTGTAGCCCCCCTGAGAACTCTCCAGCTTATTCTTAAAGATCCTGTAGGATCTGAATGTTTTTCTTGAGGATTGCGAGGCTTTCTTCAACTTAGTTGGAGGTATTTACCCAGAAGTAACATGCCTCGTTCGAGATGGCTCAAGTCCCTCCTTGTTCATGGATCAGGAGATCTATCTCCTGTCTATTTTAGAGTACAACCTCTACCAAGATGTGTTGGCTCTTTATATCTATCCTGAGAAATCTTATCCCCAGAAATTTAATTTTGGGGGTGTTCATTAGAACAGCACTCATTTGTAGTCCTGAATATGTATCTGAGATCTCCCAGGGGCTCACAGGTGTGTTGAGTGTCCCCTTCTCTTTTCTGCCATGGCTTGACTCGTGAGTTGTGAATCCAGGAGTTATGCCCTGGTTCCTTGACTGCTGTGGTGGTAAAAAGTATTACAGGGTAGGAGCCCTTCCATGTGGGCTGGAGTTGAGCCTTTGGGAACCCATTTTTCCAGACTTTAACTAGGACTTGAATCCCTGGAGCATATAATAATGACTCTTTAGGATCTTTTGGGTCCTGGTTGATACCCCACAAGCATATTTCTTGTTGCAATTGCCCAATGGCCATGGTACAAGACTGGAGGGTCTGAGCCTCTGGATCCAGGAAGAGGTCAATGACAAACAAAAGTTCTCCCATACAGAATCTCATAAGGACTAAAACCAATCTATTCCTTAGGGGCAATACAGGTGCAGAGGAGAGCTATTGGTAAAGCCTCCTTCCATCCAAAGGAGGTCTCCTGAATTATCTTTTTATTGCTGATTTTAAGAATTGGGCTTCCCTCATAGCTCAGTTTGTAAAGAATCCACCTTCAATGCAGGAGACCCTGGTTCGATTCCTGGGTTGGGAAGATTCTCTGGAGAAGAGATAGGCTACCCACTCTAGTATTCTTGGGCTTCCCTTGTGGCTCAGCTGGTAAAGAATCCTCCTGCAATGAGGGAGACCTGGGTTTGATCCCTGGGTTGGGAAGACTCCTTGGAGAAGGGAAAGGCTATCCACTCCAGTATTCTGGCCTGGAGAATTCCATGGACTGTATGGTCCATAGGTTTGCAAAGAGTCAGACACAATTGAGCAACTTTCACTTTCACTTTTCTACTTTTCCTGAAGAATGAGGCCTCCAGGCACAACGGAGGTAATAAGTAATGGCCAATGCTTTAGAGACCCCTTGGGTGACCTTAGAAGTAAATGATGTACCATTGTCACTTTGTAATGACCTGGGTAGGCCAAATCTTGGAATGATTTCTTGGAGTAGTATTCTTTCTTTCTTTCTTTTCTTTTTCTTTTCTTTTTTTTTTTAAATTACTGCCTTTATCCGCTGCCTTCTCAGTCCAGGTGGGAAAACCTTCAGTCTATCCGGTAAATGTATCTGTCATGACAAGTAGGTATTTATGAGAAACTGGCATCTGGGTGAAGTCCATCTGTCAATCTCTCCTGGACCATTGGATAGGCTGGGACAGCTGGGGTCTTTGAGCACCTTTCAGTTCAGTTCAGTCACTCAGTCATGTCTGACTCTTCACGACCCCATGAATCGCAGCACGCCAGGCCTCCCTGTCCATCACCAACTCCCGGAGTTCACCCAGACTCACATCCATCGAGTAAGTGATGCCGTCCAGCCATCTCATCCTCTGCCGTCCCCTTCTCCTCCTGCCCCCAATCCCTCCCA
>NW_011495034.1:262609-270870 GCF_000754665.1 Bison bison bison | reverse complement strand
GCTTTAGCATCATTCCTTCCAAAGAAATCCCAGGGCTGATCTCCTTCAGAATGGACTGGTTGGATCTCCTTGCAGTCCAAGAGACTATTAAGAGTCTTCTCCAACACCACAGTTCAAAAGCATCAATTCTTCGGCACTCATTGTGAAGCCTTCTTCACAGTCCAACTCTCACATCCATACATGACCACTGGAAAAACCATAGCCTTGACTAGATGGACCTTGTTGGCAAAGTAATGTCTCTGCTTTTGAATACGCTATCTAGGTTGGTCATAACTTTCCTTCCAAGGAGTAAGCGTCTTTTAATTTCATGGCTGCAGTCACCATCTGCAGTGATTTTGGAGCCCAGAAAAATAAAGTCTGACACTGTTTCCACTGTTTCCCCATCTATTTCCCATGAAGTGATGGGTCCAGATGCCATGATCTTCGTTTTCTGAATGTTGAGCTTTAAGCCAACTTTTTCACTCCACTTTCACTTTCATCAAGAGGCTTTTGAGTTCCTCTTCACTTTCTGCCATAAGGCTGGTGTCATCTGCATATCTGAGGTTATTGATATTTCTCCCGGCAATCTTGACTCCAGCTTGTGTTTCTCCCAGTCCAGCATTTCTCATGATGTACTCTGCATAGAAGTTAAATAAGCAGGGTGACAATATACAGCCTTGACGTACTCCTTTTCCTATTTGGGACCAGTCTGTCGTTCCATGTCCAGTTCTAACTGTTGCTTCCTGACCTGCATACAGATTTCTCAAGAGGCAGGTCAGGTGATCTGGTATTCCCATCTCTTTCAGAATTTTCCACCTTGGGGGTTGTTTAATTGGCAAGTGGGACAAGAGGAGACCACTTGCCTTACAGTCTTTTGGAAGCCTGTTCCTGTGAAGGACCTTTCCAGTAATCTTTGGAGGGCCCTCTCCCCTAAATGAGTGGTGCATGTAAAGTAAAGTGAAAGTGAAGTCATTCTGTCTTTTTGGAACCCCATGGACTGTAGCCTACCAGGTTCCTCCATCCATGGGACTTTCCAGGCAAGAATACTGGAGTGGGTTGCCATTTCCTTCTCCAGGAGATCTTCCCAAACCAGTGATTAAATCCGGGTCTTCCGCGTTGTAGACAGATTTTTTACCATCTGAGCCACCAGGGAAGTGGTGCATGTAAGGAGTTAACCTTACCATTAGAGGTTCCCAGGCAGATAAAAGGAGTCCCTCCTTTTGGAACCACCCCATATGATCTTCTTGAAAGCTCTCACTCTTAGCTTTAAGAGTCTCACCTTCCGTATATGAAGGAGTTTCCGGCAAATTAGTCTGTGGAGCTAAGGTGACAGCCACTATTAGTTCATTTTTCTGTAATGCTGCTCTCTTAGCTGCCTGATCGGCTGCTTTGTTCCCTCATGCCACCTCTGTGCTGCCTTTTTGGTGTCCTTTACAATGGGAGATTGAAACCTCAGGGGGCAGATGACTGCCTCCAAGAGCCTAAGGATTTGATCACCTACTTGATTTAGGACCCTCGGGTGGTCAAGTGGCCTCTTTCTTTCCAAATAGCAGCACATGCATGTAGCATCAAAAGACCTACTTGGAGTCAGTGTAAATGCCTACTCTTTTTCCTTTTCCCAGCTCTAAAGGTGGAGTCAGGGCTAAGAACTCAGCCAATTGAGCTGAAGAACATGGTGACAAACGTTTAGCCTCTATGGTCTCAAAACTGGAGACTACTATATATCCGGCTCTTCTTTTTCCATCCAAGACAAAGCTGATTCCATCAATGTACAAGATTTCCTCAGGATTGGTCAGAGGATCTTCTGACAATCCCTCTTGGGGTTTTCTCTGGTGGTGCAAAGTTTCTAGGCAAGAGTGAAAGGGGAGAGAGCTCTCGGGGGTAGTCAGGATGGTAGTTGGCTTAAGAACCTCACAAGGGGATATAGTCAGGCCTGTTTTTTCCATCAGCATGACGTGATATCTGAAGATCCTTTGATCAGACATCCATAAATGGTCTTTCCCATTCAGGAGTTGTTTCACTTGGTGGCTGGTAAAAATAGTTAGTTTTCCCCCTAAAGAGGGTTTTAAAACATCTATTAGGACTGCAGTAGCTGCAAGATTTCAGAGGCAGGGAAAGATCTCTTCCTAATAAGGGAGTACAATGCTCAGGACCACCAGAACCTGATGGGAAAATATTTGTCCATCCCAGCAACAAAGAAGTGCTCAGGTGAATCTTTTTGTAATTACTTTCCTTTAGCACCCCAAATGGTACAGGTTTGGAAGGAGAAGGCTCCAGCATAGGAGATTGGGACAGAGTAGGTAGCCCCTGTGTCAACCAAGAAATTCTCGGACCTAACTGCCACATCCAGTTGCACCCTTGGCTCCAGCCCTGTGATGGTTATCTGTGACAGGCAGGCTGGCCAGAACAGGCCACTTCAGTCCTGTTGAACCATCACGAGGGAAGTCTTAGCACTTGACCTTGAATCTCTTGAGTCTATAGGGCAGAGTGTCACCCAGTGTGCCAATTGATGGCACCTGCAGCAAGCCATTTTAGGAGACATGCCACAGTTTGGACACTCTTTGGCCCTTTGTCCTGCCTATCTACAGACTAGGCATTTGCCTGGTGCCTTGTCCTTCAAGGATTTGGGATTTGCTATAGGGCTGCCCTGGAGGGTGGCCAGCATCTGGGCATGGCTTGTCTCTTTCCTTCTCTCCCTTTCCTGGGCGTTGGCCTCCCTCTCCTGTTCTCTGTTATAAAAGGTATTGGGGGCTGTCTGGAGCATTTCATCTAAAAAGGAGCAGGGTTCTGCTGCTGTAGCTCTTGTAACTTTATCTTGTTCTCTGATACACACTGGGACAGTAATTTATGCTTTAAGATCACCTAGTTCCCGTAAGAGTCTTAGTCCAGATTGGTAAACATTTGGAGGGCCTCTTTTAGACTTTCCAGAAAGGCAACGGGGTTCTTGTTGGACTCCTGAGTTATTGCTGAAACCAGGCATAGTCCAACAACTAATAGGCTTCCTTTTATTTCCATGGACATACTTCCTTAAAGGTGGGCCTTTCTGAAGGTTATCCTACCCAGTACTGTTGTAACCTGAGAGCCTGGCATCCCCAGGTCAGGGTGCAGATCCCCAGACAGGTTGAGGCATGCAAACATCCTGGAGATTGAATCCCTAGGCAGGTTGAGGCAGGTCGGCCTCCTGAGAATTGGGTCCCTGGGCAGGTTGAGGCATGTCAATCTCCTGGGACCCCTGGACTGGTGTATCCCCAAGCAAGTTGAGCCATGACAAACTTCTGAGGACCAAATCTCTAGGCAGGTCGAGGCAGGTCAACCTCCTGGGATCCCCAGGCTGGAGCTGGGTGTCTCCAAGGTTTCCAGGGTGACTAATGCTGGGTAGGATTAAGGGGTTGTAATCTTAACTCTTTGCTGATGGGAATAGATACCATGATGTAAAGTAATTCAAGCCTGTGTCCTGAGACTGGGAACCTAGGGAAATAGCCATAAGCCTTATCCTTTTATTGCTCTGAGGGTATTCCAGTTACTGATTTCCTCCCCTAGTCCTCCATAAGAGCAGCTTAAGGTGTCTCCAGTGGTAAACTTTTCATTGCCATAGACCCACTCTAAAGTAATAACAGAAGTGATAACAAAGGAGTGGGTTATCTGGTTCTGTTAAAGGCATTAACAGTATTTTAATAATAAGCTGGGTGGAGTGATATTGCCTACACTGTAGGAGTTAGTAAGTGGCTTAAGGACAAAATGATAAGATGCAACAGACCAGATGTTCAATAAAAGTGGAGTGGAGATTTGATCCAGGGGTATGTTTGTAGCTTTAGGAGAAGGGTGGTTAGGGTTTGGGCCCAAACAGCCTGCAGGCCTAACTCCCAAAGTGGCAAACATTGTCCCTGGAAACCCAATTGCCCTTGAAGGGATGCCACCAACAGATGGACTTCTAGCAGGCATTGTGGGCCTGTCACCCACCCTAGCAGGTTCAATGAGAGGTGCTATTGTCGCACATGTTGTGGGAAACATAGAAGGTGAAGCCCTGAATCTCTAGAGGGGTTGGATATTATACAGTATTTCCCTCCCAAGGCCAGCTAATTTCTGGTTGTCCTGAAAAAAGAATGTAGAGGCAATACTGTGGGACCAGACAGGGCTCACAAAAAGAGCATGAAACAGGTTGGAAGGGGGCAGGACACAACTTTTGAAAGAATGGCATAGCTCAAGGGCATTATATAAACCAAAAATCAAATGGGTCCAAGATGATAGACAAGTCAAATTCAACTAAACTTTGATCCTCAACCTGAAAGCTAAATGATACACCCAGAGGCACCATGACAGTTCCAAGGCACTATCAAAAGACCAAGGAGAGGGTGGTTCCCCAATTGTTGGAATAATCTTCACACTCATTAGCATATGAAATCACCCAGCCCATAAGAACTAACCACAACACATTCCATGGTTGCTGTGGTTCACTGGCCCTCTGTGATGGTCCATACTCTGTGGAGTGTGCTTCTCTCTGAATCCAAATAAAGCTACCTCCTACTCATTGCTGTGTCTCTCAGTGAATTATTTCTTCAATGAAACACCAAGAACCTGAGCTTCATTAGGTCCTGAAATCAGGCACCATGGGTTTTGGCCAGGCTCAAGTCCCCAGGACATGACTGAATGACTAAGCATAGCAGAGTCCCTGCCATGTAGATTTGAATCTCAATCTTAGGTAAACAGTTTCAAACACAACTTTCAGAAATGAAAAGACGATGACCTGCCCAATACTTTATAAACAGTAGCATAAATGGAGAGAGGAGGAAAAAGCAGTGGGAAAAATGTGTCAAGAAACCCCTTTCATAACTTTCTGAAAGATTGCTAAATGCCTGACCTGTGCCCACAATTTTCATTGGCCTGACCCTTGGCACAAAGGAAGTTAAGGACCAAAGAACTCTCACCTGCTTGGGCAACAGCTAATAGGCACAGAAGATAGTGGAGCCTTTGGGACACACTAGAGAGTGGCCCCTGTCAGAGTCCCTCAGTTGCACTCACTAACTGCTGCTTGCCTGTTAACAGGGGGTTCAAGGAAACAAGAAATGAGAGACTGTAAAGGAATTAAGATTTTGTTAGCCATATGTCTTTCCAGCGATAAAGGTGAGGACCTCTTACCTTAACCAGAGGTCTTCTAGAATCTGAGACTGAGCCGCATGAGCTTTCTGCCAAGTTTTTATTGCTGTCCGGGTTTCCAGCATGCTGGGCTTCCGGTCGCTTCCACTGTGCTGGGTTTCCTTCACGTTTAGCTTCCGCATTGTGCACTTTCACCGACTTGAGCTTCTGTTGTGCTTGGCCTCTGCCTTGTGGCGGCCGAGCTGAGGTTGCTTCAGCCAGTTACATCCAAGTCACGGCACCAAATATGTCAGCGGAGTGTGTCATTTTCTTGGTTCTGTCTTGCCGCAGCAAAGATTTGAAACCGTGGACCAGTGTTACAGTTCAGTTACAGCTCAGAGTTTTATTCGGCAAGCAAAAGGAAAGCACACCTTTGAGGCGTGAGGGTGGACCGATCCCAAAGGAGAGGCCTCAATCTGTCTTGGCTTCCTCTTTTTATTCACTTGTCTCCTCCCCTTCTTGAGCCTGCACTATGCAAATTGGTCTAGCCAG
The DNA here is from genome assembly GCF_000754665.1 of Bison bison bison. Taxonomy (NCBI): domain Eukaryota; kingdom Metazoa; phylum Chordata; class Mammalia; order Artiodactyla; family Bovidae; genus Bison; species Bison bison. The sequence continues at coordinate 265,266 of NW_011495034.1, read as the reverse complement.
GAGGGCTGTTTGTTTCATCTGAGTGTCTCACTCCGGTCCTCAGATTTTCTTTTTTTTTTTTTTTCTTTTAATTTTATTTTTAAACTGTACAAAATTGTATTAGTTTTGCCAAATATGGAAATGAATCGGCCACAGGTATACATGTGTTCCCCATCCTGAACCCTCTCAGATTTTCTTTTGTTTCATTTTTGCAGGCTTTTTCCTTTGTCTTTTAGCCACCGCCATTTTGGATTCCTTTTTCCTAGTCTAAATACCTAATAAAGAGAACATTGATAGTAGAAAAGGTTGTTTTAAAATGTTCTTTTTTGGCCAAGAAGTACCAGAGAAGGGATGAAGTACACATTGTGTAAGTTATTGACTAACAATGATACAGCTTTACTGTAGATCTTACTTTCTCTATATACATTCATTCACGAAGTCATCTTTCTTTGTAATTCTAATGCAAACTCAGTGAAACATTTCATAGCATCTGCTAAATATATTTCAACTGATACGCTTCTAAACTCCTGGTTTGGGGATTTCCTTCCTTTTTAGCAAGATTCTTCCCTTGGATTTGCCACTGTCCAGAAATCTTGCAGTGTATATAAGCCATGGGGACAAGAAGTTCAAAGAAACAGTTTCTTGATCATATTTAAAAGAAAACTCTCATGTCATATGTTTAAATGTTTTGTGATCTAAAAATAGCATTATTGTCACTATATGTATTAATCTATATATATGTATATATATTAATTACACGGGGTACTATAAAAATTATTAAAAGCAACATATTGTATTTTGAGAGTTTAAAATTAAATAAGGCATCTTTGTCTAAAAGTAGCTTGATATATACATTATTTTCAAGTAAAATCCATAAAAGTATACTTTCTATTTTCAGTGTTATAATCATTAACATTTATATCATTAACATTTGATGTGACCATTAAATCATTAACATTTATATTAAAATGTTATAAACATTTTAATCATATTACATTACATAGCTAGAAGTTACTTATATAGAGAAGAAAAAATATATTAATATATCAGAGGCATATAACTAAAATGCTATTGTCCTTATGGTTTTTCTTTTAAATCTTCCTAATTATGTTTCAAATATAAGGCAAATAGCTCAGTATTTAAAAAACAGATTTTAATAATAAATAAATTTTATCTTTAAACATACTGCTCCTAAGTTACAGTAGAACCAACCTTAAGATAGCTTTATCTTCCAATTTCTCTTAATTAAATAGTGATAGGTTAAAAATGACATTTAGCAGTCAATTTGAAGCAATTTTTCCTAATTCCGCACTTTTCAGATAAATTTTTCATAAAGTTCCATTTCATTTGCATTGACATTATCAATCAAAATTTTCTCATCTATGTTTGAATTTTCCCAGTGTTATTATCATTAGTGCTATTCCCTCAGTATACAACTGTAAGCTGAAATGATATAATTTGGGATGCATTCCAGAGAATTAACACTGTTGTTTGCCATTGACAGGTCTCTGGGGAGTCTCAGCAAACAGCATTTCTGTCTCCACTTGTCTCCACTCAAGTTCTAAACCAACTGGGAAATAAGAAAATCAAGTAAACCACCTGGGGGCAAAAACTTCACCAATCATTAAAATCATATTGGAGAATGAGACTTATTTCCAAGGACAAATGGGTTTCCTACTCTGGAGCACCAGAATTAAATGAATTTACTTTCTTAATTATAGCAGCACTGGCAGAATTGTAGTAATAATGGTACAGAGAGGGTTGCCCTTGGGGGGACAATGTCTGGGTTCCAGAAAAAAAGGGGAAAAGAATGGGTTGAATTACACATACCCAGTTAATACTCCCAAACTCACCAATCAGCTAGTCCTTCCACCCCATCTCTTTGTCCTTCAACTCCCCTGTCCTAGAGAAAGGGAGTCTGAAGATGGAAGACAGAATTGTTTTACTAATAGTTCTCCATCCAGTGAGAGGAAGCATAGGAAGAAAAGAAATCACTGCTTGGAGAAACAGACATAGAAAATAGACTTTTGGACATGGGGAGAGGGGAGGAGAGGGTGCGATGTACGGAAAGAGTAATGTGGGAACTTACATTACCATATGCAAAATATATAGCCAATGGAATTTGCTGTGTGGCTCAGGAAACTCAAACAGGGGCTCTGTATCAACTAGAGGGGTGGGATGGGGAGGGAGATGGGAGGGAAGCTCAAAAGGGAGAGGATATATGTATATCTATGGCTGATTCAGCCATGAAATTAAAAGACGCTTACTCCTTGGAAGAAAAGTTATGACCCACCTAGATAGCATATTGAAAAGCAGAGACATTACTTTGCCAACAAAGGTCCATCTAGTCAAGGCTATGGTTTTTTCAATGGTCATGTGTCGATGTGAGAGTTGGACTGTGAAGAAAGCTGAGCACTGAAGAACTGATGTTTTTGAACTGCAGTGTTGGAGAAGACTCTTAAGAGTTCCTTGGACTGCAAGGAGATCCAACCAGTCCATTCTGAAGGAGATCAGCCCTGGGATTTCTTTGAAAGGAATGATGCTAAAGCTGAAACTCCAGTACTTTGGCCACCTCATGCGAAGAGTTGACTCATTGGAAAAGACTCAGATACTGGGAGGGATTGGGGGCAGGAGGAGAAGGGGACGACAGAGGATGAGATGGCTGGATGGCATCACTG
>NW_011495034.1:261007-261455 GCF_000754665.1 Bison bison bison | reverse complement strand
ATATGGAAAAACAAAACAAAACAAAACACACACACACACACACACACACACAAGGTGGACATCTAGCTTCCTCAGCATAGTGAGAGGTTTTGTGGGAGTCCTATTCTGCATCTCATCTCAGAGGGATCACTGGGAGAATCTTCAGAACTCAGCTTATGGGAATCAGATACAGAGAAGGGAGTTGGGGTACAGATGGAGGCACTTTTTGATTAGAAAAAGAACAAAAGAGGTGAGGTTAGCTGAAGGAACTAAACATGAACAGGTATAAACAGAGATTAGAAAAATAATGGAACATATTAATAAAGCCAAGAGTTGGTTCTTTGAAAAGATAAAAAAAAAAAAAAAAGATGAAACTTTACCTAGAAGAATCAAGAAAAAAAGTGAAAAGACTCAATAATATTACAAATTGAAAAAGTAGAAATTAAAAATAATATCACACAATACAAAG
>NW_011495034.1:258551-260907 GCF_000754665.1 Bison bison bison | reverse complement strand
CGACCCCATAGATGGCAGCCCACCAGGCTCCCCCATCCCTGGGATTCTCCAGGCAAGAACACTGGAGTAGGTTGCCATTTCCTTCTCCAAAAGGTAGTTCAGATGGTTCCAAATCATTATGAACTTACTCAAAACTACTGTAAGCTTGAGTGTTGGGAGCTTTCTTTACAATTTCTTCCCAAAGTAGCAATGCTGTTAAAAGATAAATAATCAAAATGTGCTCATTTCAACCTTCTAAATCTGAAGTTTATTATATACTACATACATAGAAATGAGACATTAAGTACAACAATTGTTTAAGGGTTAACAAACTGTTTCTTTTAAGAGCCAGATAGTAAAACTTTTAGGCTTCTTTGCAGGCCAAAAGCAAAACTGAGAATAGTTTGTAGGTAATTTGCAGGGTTGGTCTTTGTAAACCCATGCACTGTAGCCCACCAGGCTCCTCTGTCCATGGAATTTTCCAGGCAAGAATGCTGGAATGGGTTGTCATTTCCTTCTTCAGGGGATCTTCTCAACCCAGGGATCGAACCCAGGTCTTCAGCATCTCCTGCACTGCCTGGCCAATTCTTTACCACTGAGCCACCTGGAAAGCCTGCATAGTTATATAAAAAGAGAAAAAAAAATTCACAATTTTTGGTCAATGAACATAGCACAATATAAATGATATTATGTTATATTCTGGATATGGCCCATAGGGCATAGTTTGGCAATCCCTCCCTACTTAGAGCTTAGGCAAACAAAAAATTGGGAGTAATGAATACTTTAATCATTGACATTATTTAGAATGGCAGGACAACGTAGTGTTTAAAAATAAAGAGTCAGTTTCATCATTTTTTTTAATTTATCTATAGAAAATGTTTCCCAGGTGGTACTAGTGGTAAAGAACTTACTTGCCAATGCAGGAGATAAAAGAGACGCAAGTTCAATCCCTGGGTCGGGAAGATTCCATGGAGAAGTCCGTGGCAAGCACTCCAGTATTCTTGCCTGGAGAGTCCCACAGACAGAGGAGACTGGTGGGTTACAGTTCATAGTTTTGCAAAAAGCTGGACATGACTGAAGCTACTTAGCACACACAGAAAATGCAGTCCCTGTGTTGTGTGCAGTTAAATCACTCCTATTGGGCTACCACTGGATATCAGTAAGAGGACAATGAAAATTGACTCTTTTTAAAGCATTTAAGCTATAGAGTATGATTTCTTTTCTCTCTTTCTTTTTGTCCCTTGGTAGGTCCTTGTTTTGTTTTAATTAACAGAGTATACAGTAAACTACTAACAAAAGATGCAAAGCACACTGAAAAAGTCAGAAAAACCATAGCTTAACAAATGATGAGTTTCATGGACTTTTCTGCCTCTTATTAATATTCACTGAAGAAAAATCCTTATGCTGTGCTTAAATTCAATAAACTCAGAATGTGGGTGCATGTCACTCTGAATATTCCATATCACTATACAAAAAGTATGGAAGTAGAATATTCAGTAGTTATAGAGAGCCTACTTTTAGAAGTAATCTCTTTAAATTGCTTTAATATAGGACTTATTATGTGCTAAATTTGTTAGGCAAGTAACAGTTCTCTGCCGATTATTTGCTGGCAATAATATGAGTGTAAAATGCCCATGAGTCTCCAATAGAAAAAAAAAAAAATGTTTAAAACTATGTATAGGGGACTACCCTAGCAGTCCAGGGGCCAAGACTCTGCCTTCCAATGCAGGGGGTGCAGGTTTCGTCCCTGGTCAGAGAGCTAAGATCCCATTGGCCAGAAAAAAAAAAAAGAAGCAATATTGTAATTGATTCAATAAAAGACTTTAAAAAAAGATCCACATCAAAAAACCTTTTTAAAAAATTTATGGATGATATTTACAACCTGCAGTGAATGATGAGAGAAAACACATGTCATTTTTTTTTATTTTATTTTTAAACTTTACAAAATTGTATTAGTTTTGCCAAATATCAAAATGAATCTGCCACAGGTATACATGTGTTCCCCATCCTGAACCCTCCACCCTCCTCCCTTCCCATATCATCCCTCTGGGTCGTCCCAGTGCACTAGCCCCAAGCATCCAGTATCATGCATTGAACCTGGACTGGCAACTCGTTTCATACATGATATTACACATGTTTAAATGCCATTCCCCCAAATCTTCCCACCCTCTCCCTCTCCCACAGAGTCCATAAGACTGTTTTATACATCAGTGTCTCTTTTGTTGTCTCGTACACAGGGTTATTGTTACCATCTTTCTAAATTCCATATATATGCGTTAGTATACTGTATTGGTGTTTTTCTTTCTGGCTTACTTCACTCTGTATAATAGGCTCCAGTTTCATCCACCTCATTAGAACTGATTCAAATGTATTCTTT
>NW_011495034.1:258098-258451 GCF_000754665.1 Bison bison bison | reverse complement strand
AGGTTTTGTGGGAGTCCTACTCTGGATCTCATCACTGGGAGAATCTTCAGAACTCAGCTTATTGGAATCAGATACAGAGAAGGGAGTTGGGGTACAGATGGAGGCACTTTTTGATTAGAAAAAGAACAAAAGAGGTGAGGTTAGCTGAAGGAACTAAACATGAACAGGTATAAACAGAGATTAGAAAAATAATGGAACATATTAATAAAGCCAAGAGTTGGTTCTTTGAAAAGATAAAAAAAAAAAAAAAAGATGAAACTTTACCTAGAAGAATCAAGAAAAAAAGTGAAAAGACTCAATAATATTACAAATTGAAAAAGTAGAAATTAAAAATAATATCACACAATACAAAG
>NW_011495034.1:255423-257998 GCF_000754665.1 Bison bison bison | reverse complement strand
TTCTCCACATCCTCTCCAGCATTTATTACTTGTAGACTTTTGGATCGCAGCCATTCTGACTGGTGTGAAATGGTACCTCATAGTGGTTTTGATTTGCATTTCTCTGATAATGAGTGATGTTGAGCATCTTTTCATGAGAAAACACATGTCTTTTAAGTCTTTTTTCCTCTGACACTCTAGGATATTGTCAAATAATGTCAATTAGCAAATTTTAAAAAAGTATTTGATTATGAGCCATTTATATTGTAACAAAGAGACAATGAGAGGAAATTAAAAGTAAAGTAAATAACAGAAGTCTGACAGACGAAACCAAGGAAACTTATTGGTCTACTTGCCTTTTTGAATATATAAAAAAGCAAAGATGGCAAATATGCACTTTAGGGCAAAGTACATGAATTGGTTTATTTTGTATAATAACATCTAATACTGAAAGGTCTATGAATGGCCCGGGCAACCACCTTTGCCAAGTTTCTCCTCCAAGTTAGCCTATGAAAATTCCTAATTATCTATTGTTAAGGAAGTTTCCTCACTGTGATTCAGGAATAATTCAGACATTGTATGAATATGTTCAGCAGAGACCTTAACGAACAACTTCCTATATGAAGCTCAGGTTTGATGTAGTAACAGAGAAAATGTGACGGTGTTTAGATACCTCACAGGAGAGTATTTGCAGGATATAGAATATATTAAAATTATATAAAATTGTAAAAATAATATTACAAAAATTTATATTAATAAATGAACTGTCAAATTAGTTATATGTTAACAAAACCAAGAGTTGAGTCTTAAGACACCTCAAAATGTTTCACATTAGACAATCTTTATCATTAATCTGCTGCAAGTTTTACACAGGTGAGTCAAGTCATACAAAAATATAATTCTATATGATTCTAAGGCTCTAGTATATTTTAAAAAATATAACGAAGATTAAGAACCTTAGAGAGTTCATCTCTGGCCTTTTGTCAAAATTGGGAATAACCTTAAACCAGGGGTGTAAAGCAGGCCACCTTCATTCACTTCCTTGTCTGGGACACAAAAAATAGGGAAACACAGCACACACATCCATTTACACAATGTCTCTGGCTGCTTTTAAGCTACCACAGCAAATTCTGAGTTTTTGTAACAGAGATTGTACAGCCAAAAAATCTAAAAAATTTACTTACCTGGCACTCTATGGGAAAAGTTTGTTAACCTCTGACCTATACTAATAAATTCAAATTTTGAAAAAAGGAATAAATACTACAAGGACATAAAAAATGAAGTGGAATATGTTACTTTACAATTAGTCATCATTGTACTATAAGTATAAGACATTCATGACACACGTGTTAACTACCAACATGATATTTGCATCCCAATGGGAAAAGGAAACTGGAGTCTGAATCCATGTGCAGGTTGGGTTCCCCCTTTTTATATTCTTGGATTCAGACTATTCTGTTCTATTCTAAGAATCAACTTTCCCGATCAAAAAAAAAATAATAATTAGTATCTCAAATCCAAGTCTCCATTCAATATAGTCCCTTTCTGGTAAAAGCAGAGATGGTTACACCACTGTTTTATGGTTTTCCATTTTGTAAGATGTTGGAAATTTCTTAAATCTGAAGTTCCCTCTGTGTGGTGAATCATAATAATAATATGCTCTGAATAATCTGTTTGCTGCAATATAGCAGTGTGGTAGCCAGGGTCTAAACTGTTCCAAAGAGTTGAGAAAATATATCTCAAGTATCAGAGTACCCAGAGGGACAGACATGTTAGCTGCAGCTGTCTTCAAAACAATTGAGAGATAATAATTTTGGTTTTATAAGGTAAGTAAATATGACTAATAAACTTCAGTCTCTTGCAAAAGATCCTACTTTACACTCACAAGCCCCCTCATGGGGTACTAAGAAGTGACACCCTGCCAAACTCATTGGATATTAACAAACCTTACTCATAACACAATTTTGCTATTCAGAACTCTTCTGGATCACACCAGAAAGACATTTCCCTTGGTTGAGAATTCAAATGTGATTTGTTTTCATCCATGTGTGGGACTGGATTCAGCCCAGGAACTAAAGTGACTGGGTTAAGAGGCAGATTATTTGGCTAGCTTTACATTTCATAGCTAGAAAATGATAGCAAATAACTGGAAAGCAAGGAGCGACTGAAGTAATGCCAGATCGATCAATTCTTTAGTTGGTGCCAAAGTTCATTGGGTCTGATAAATCAAAAACAACAACAAGTAGGCCCCAAGGGAGAATATGACCTACTTTATTGGGTGGGGGTGGAAGTCATATTAATTTTTACCTGGCACCGGAAAATAACATAAACTAATATTATCTTTAAAGAAGAACTGCTGCTGCTAAGTCACTTCAGTCGTGTCCGACTCTGTGCTACCCCATAGATGGCAGCCCACCAGGCTCCCCCATCCCTGGGATTCTCCAGGCAAGAACACTGGAGTGGGTTGCCATTTCCTTCTCCAACGCATGAAAGTGAAAAGTCAAAGTGAAGTCGCTCAGTCGTGTCTGACTCTTAGCGACCCCATGGACTGCAGCCTACCAGGCTCCTCCATCCATGGGATTTTCCAGGCAAGAGT
>NW_011495034.1:254935-255323 GCF_000754665.1 Bison bison bison | reverse complement strand
CCATACAAATTGTGAAATTATTTGTTCTAGCTCTGTGAAGAATACTGTTGGTAGCTTGATTGGGATTGCGTTGAATCTATAAATTGCTTAGAAAAATAAACGACCCAATCAAAAAATGGGCCAAAGAACTAAATAGACATTTCTCCAAAGAAGACATACAGATGGCTAACAAACACATGAAAAGATGCTCAACATCACTCATTATCAGAGAAATGCAAATCAAAACCACTATGAGGTACCATTTCACACCAGTCAGAATGGCTGCGATCCAAAAGTCTACAAATAATAAATACTGGAGAGGGTGTGGAGAAAAGGGAACCCTCTTACACTGTTGGTGGGAATGCAAACTAGTACAGCCACTATGGAGAACAGTGTGGAGATTCCTTAA
>NW_011495034.1:251164-254835 GCF_000754665.1 Bison bison bison | reverse complement strand
GACTCTTAGCGACCCCATGGACTGCAGCCTACCAGGCTCCTCCATCCATGGGATTTTCCAGGCAAGAGTAGTGGAGTGGGGTGCCATAACTGAATTTTCTTTATTTACCTGTGTTTACCCATTGCCCATCAATTTAAAGCAGTGAAGGTACTGGGCTTCAGTAACTATATGCTCCTCTAAGCTTAAATTTAGACTATGTTATCTTTTACTTCAACTTCTTTTTCCTTCCTGTTATTTAGTTGCAAGAGAAGCTTCATGAAAGACAAGCTGTGAAGGTTGACAGAGCTATTATAATATAATGTATTATATTATAATATATATAATGTAATATAATATATAATATAATGTCCAACTCTTTGTGACCCGATGGACTGTAGCCTGCCAGGCTCCCCAGTTCATGGGATTCTCCAAGCAAGAATATTGGAGTGGGTTGCTATTTCCTTCTCCAGGGGGTCTTCCCAACCCAAAGATCAAACCTAGGTCTCCCGCACTGCAGGCAGACTCTTTACTGAGCCATCTGTGTGAGCCATCAGGGAAGCCCAATATAATGTATACTTATATTAAAATTATCAATGACATAAATTTTTATATAAATTTTATATGTATATTGTATCTCATGAATTTACACTAACTTATTGTAGTGTAGTCATCCTTCAGTGGGAGCTGTGTTTCAGAAACCAAAATCCATGTATGCTCAAGTCCCATAGTCTGAATCTGCAAATTCTGCATCCACAGATTCAACCAAGCATAATAGTATATGATCTGAGGTTTGTTGAATCTGTAGTTGCAGAATTGCATATATGAGATAGATCTGGAAGATGAATAGGGTTTTGTATGTGAAGACACCCCATTATTATAATCAGATTGTATTAAAAAAGCAAAAATAAGCCACTATTTTTTTCTTTTTTAATTGAAGAATAGTTGGTTTACCATGTTGTGTTCATTTTAGGTGTATAACTCAGTGATTTGGTTATACATGCATGCTCAGTTGCTCAGTCACTCAGTCATGTCTGACTCTTTGCAACTCCATGGACTATAGCCCACTAGGCTCCTCTGTCTATGGGATTTTTCCAGGCAAGAATACTGGAGTGGGTTGTTATTTTCTACTCCAGGGGATATTCCTGACCCAGGGATCAAATCCAAGTCTCTTGATTCTCCTACATTATGGATTCTTTACCACTGTGCCTCTTATAGGTTATTAAAAGTATTGAGTAGAGTTCTCTCAATTAAGGATTAAGTCCTTCTTGTCACTAATGTGTCTTCTGGGCTAAAGTAGTAAGGTAGACATTCATCCACAACAGCAGAAAAGACGGACAAAAGTTAAGGTAGCTACCATCTATCTGATGGAAGTGAAAGGGCAGAGTGACAGAGAATAAGCCAGCACAGTCTTTTACTTCCTTGCACTTGTATCTCTCTTTCATCTCGTTTTCTGATTAACTTTTCTTGCAGGAATATAGGCTGCTCTGCCTTTCAGTTGAGAAGATCATGGTATCTGGTCCCATCACTTCATGACAAATAGATGGGGAATAGATGGGGAAACAATGGAAACAGTGACAGACTTTATTTTCTTGGCCTCTAAAAACTGAGGATGGTAACTACAGCCATGAAATTAAAAGATGCTTGCTCCTTAGAAGAAAAGCTATAACAAACTTAGAGTATTAAAAAGCAGAGACATTATTTGCTAACAAATGTCTATATAGTCAAAGTGATGATTTTTCCAGTAGTCATGTATGGATGTGAGAGTTGGACCATGAAGAAGGCTGAGTGCCAAAGAATTGGTGCTTTTGAATTGTGGTATTGAGAAGACTCTTGAGACTCCCTTGGACTGCATGAAGATCAAAATCCCAGTCAATCCTAAAGGAAATCAACCCTGAATATTCACTGCAAGGACTGATGCTGAAGCTGAAGCTCCAATACTTTGGCCACCTGATGCAGAGAGCTGACTCTTTGGAAAAAACCCTAATGCTGGGAAAGAGAAGGCAGGAGACGGGGATGACAGAGGATAAAATGGTTGGATGGCATCACTGACTCGGTGGACATGAGTGTGAGCCAGCTCCAGGAGATGGTGAAGGACCAGGAAGCCTGGCGTGCTGCAGTCCATGGAGTTGCAAACAGTCAGACATGACCGAGAGGCTGAACAACAACAACCTCCCAGGACTTCTAGATGTTGACTGTGGCCTGAACCAGAAGTAGTAATTGATCTTTCTTCAACCAGCTTATGGTGTTTCAGTCTTAACTGGCATTTGAATAGAACTGAAGAAACCTAACTCATTTTCTTAGCTCCACTAAGCAATTAATCTTTGTTTCTTTTTAGATAAAGGATGGGAGGAGGGGGTTATAACTGCCCTCTCAGTTTCCTTCCAGTTCTAACTTTCTGTGACTGTCTGTTTCGGAAAAGGGATGGGGAAAAAAACACATAACACTGTTATCATTCTGCAGATTAGCTGAATTTTCTCTCACCCTATTTTAGTTTCTAATAAAAATGGAAATTATTGACTCTAGCATGCCATTTAGGAAAAGTTACATAAAGTTGAAGCTCAGATTTCCACCAATGCACAGGAAAATAAAGGAACTGAATTAAAATTATCCAGCCTCTATTTTTAAATATAATGTTCTTTATTTTCTTAATCCCTGCATATTATTTTTTCCAACTTCAAAAAAAGAATAGGCAACATGTTAATTCTGCAAAATATACCCTCTGAATCAGATGTGAATTCCCAGGGTAAAGTCTCGTAATAACTGAAAACTTAATGAACTCTCCATAAGGCATATGTACATTGATATATTGATATGATATATCAATGATATATATGATATATTGATAAAAAGAATAATCATTAAAAATTATGAAACTATCTGAACTGTTGCTGTTATAATAACATATATTTTACCTGGCCATCATACAGTCTACAGATGTTTCTTGATTTATTTCCTTCCATTAAAATATATGGCACTAGTGGTAAGCAACCCATCTGTCAATGCAGGTTAGATGTAAGAAACGTGGGTTCGATCTCTGGGTTGGGAAGATCCCCTGGAGGAGAGCATGGCAATTATTCTTGCCTGGAGAATCTCATGGACAGAGGAGCCTGGCAGGCTATACAGTACATAGAGTCACCCAGAGTCAGATATGACTGAAGCAACTTAGCACTCGCATTAAAATATAAAAGTTACTAACTCAGTATTTTATTTTTATATACAAATATAAGAAAAGTTTTTCTAGAAATATATTTAAATTATTTTTATTGATTTACAAACTGTTATCCACCATGCAGTTTAACACCGTGCGTTTTAACCCAAGGACAGATTTTCCTTATTTCTCACCAAGTACAGCTGCTTCTTTCTTTAAAATAGTCAACATAGGAGTGATGTCATTTTCAATGTTAGTCCTTTCTAGTCAAAGATGAAGTAGCAACTATCCATAGATAAGACGCCAGAGTGAAAATCCCAGCACTTGAAGGTAATGCTAAAGCACATTTCTGGATATCAGGGACCAAGAAGGACCCCATGGGAAGAGTAACAGAAGTGGCTACACTTTGATGGTGTCACCCCTTCTTCAAAATGGCACAGCTGCTGCACCAAGAGGGCTCCCCAGGCCTAGAGTTTCTCCAGTATATATATGGAAAAACAAAACAAAACAAAACACACACACACACACACACACACACAAGGTG
>NW_011495034.1:229503-251064 GCF_000754665.1 Bison bison bison | reverse complement strand
AGTGAAAAGACTCAATAATATTACAAATTGAAAAAGTAGAAATTAAAAATAATATCACACAATACAAAGAATCATGTGAATACTATGAACATTTATACACCAACAAATTGGACATCTAGAAGAAATAAATATATTCCTAGAAATATACATCCTACCAGACTAAATCATGAAAGGTAGAAGAGATGTCAACCAGAAACAGTCTTTTCATAATCATGAGACAAAGCTGTATAATAGAAAGAGCACTGAATCTGGAGTTAGTTTTATTGGGGGGCAGGGGTAATTTTAGTTTAAAATTACCTCCAAGAATTAGAAAAGTCAATTATATTGTTTGAATTTTAGTCTTTTAAAAGACACAGATAATATTTCTTTTACGGGCTTGCTGTGAGCATTAAATGAAATTAAACCAGTTTGAGAACAAACACCATAAAACAACATAATTTGAGTCTTATATTCCATTAATTACTTAGAAGTAGTTACCTATTTCCAAGAATATAAGCAAAAGGGCAATTCATCTAAACAAAGAAAATAATAATAATCAGGCTAACCCAGATTTCTTCATAGCAACATGCAATGCCCAAAGACAAGTAGGAATTTTTATGCTATGAGTGAAAATATTACAAGTAGCCACTCTGGCTGTTAGTCATAAAAGCAATGAATAGATATAGGCATACATACCTTGAAGATATTGTGCATTTGATCCCAGACCACCAAAAATGATGAATACTTCAGTAAAATGAGTCAGGCGAAAAATCTGGTTCTCTAAGGCATATGAAAGTTATGTGTACACTGTACTGAAGTCCATCATGTGTGCAATAGAATTATGTCTAAAGAAATATACGGTGTTCTAGTGTGTTAGTTGTGTCTGACTGTATGCGACCCCATGGACGGTAGCCCACCAGGCTCCTCTGTCCATGTGATTTCCCAGGCAAGAATACTGGAGTGGGTTGCCATGCCCTTCTCCAGGGGATCTTCCTGACCCAAGTATCAATCCCAGGTCTCCTACATTGCAAGTGGATTCTTTACCATCTAATTTATTGATGTAAAATGCTAACTATCCTCTGAGCCTTTAGGAAGTCATAATGTTTTTGCCGGTGGAGGGTCTTGCCTCAGTTTTGATGGCTGCTGACTGATCAGGGTGACTGCGGCAATTTCTCAAAATATCAAAGGCTAAGTAATGGAGAATTCAACACCTAAGAATGTGTAAAAAATTTTTTTTAAAGTTCCATCAAGTAATCAAGGTAATTAAGAGTCAAAGGTAAATAAATGTGAGGGAAAAGTCATCATACAATGTCTGGATAAACCATTGATCAATTTGAACATGTAACTGTGGGAGTTATAACTATAAAAAGAATGTAAATTTTTAATATCTTAACAATGTAAAGCTGCCAATTAATATAAATTTACAAATCAAGCTATGAGTGACATAAACATGATAATTTATTTTATATCATAAGTTAATCAGTTCAGTAAAAAATTAAATATGGTGTTTAAAAAACATAATGATATAAACCTGTTAATAGCTTTCATTGACTTTTTCTAACACTACAAGTACATTCTAAAAAATAATAAGAATTTTAGTGAAAATATATTTATGAAAAAGTTCAATATTTCCTTGACTTCTACTCTCTGGGTTTTTCCTTCTGTAAAACCAAATTTAAAATATTTTACTTTAAAATAGCAAGATTAAATATGATTTCATTTTTATGGATTTTTTATTAAAAATATTTCTACCTTAAAATCTTTTCTTGTATAGGCTACAAGCTAATTCCTCACTTTTTCAGCTTCATTTCCATTTATAAATGGAATTGTTGCATAGTTCTGGTTCATGGGTCACAAATAGAAATCTGCTGGAGATGAGATTTGCCTGGAAAAGTGTTTGCTTCTTTGATACTAAAGGAAATGCACATCTCTGGCCAGCATTCCCTTTTGTTCATGCCTTGAATAGATGCCAGGATGTAAAGTAGCCATTTTACCACCACAAGGCAAAAAAGGACATACTAATAATAACACAGCAAAAAGATACAGTTTTTATTTCATCACTGAAGCACTGTACCATCTCTAAGTTGTTATGTGGGGTGTATTTACTTAAACCACTATTGATTTAGCTTTCAGTAACTTGCAGTTGAAAACAATCTTAATCAAAACCCTATCCATCCATACAAAAAATACGCATGCACACATAGGGCAAAATGTAGTATGATGCACTATTAATTATATATTGTATCTGGGTAATGAAATTCTGAATGTATTATTCTTTTGTACTTTGATGAATTGCTTGGCTTTTTTTCAAAATGAGACTATATCAATTTTTTTTCTTTTTTTTTTAAATTTTATTCTATTTTTAAACTTTACAAAATTGTATTAGTTTTGCCAAATATCAAAATTGACTATATCAATTTTTAAAAATAATTATTCTTCTAGTGTTTGAATGCTTTTGAGATTTGACAAGGTTATTAATGCAGAACATATACAATATTGTATATATTTCTTAATATTTTATGAAAAATGATTTAGGATACAATATTTTAAAACAGCTATTTTATAGTAGAGAAAACCATTGGATAAGTTCAGATTGACAAAAAAAATATTCCTCATGATTAATTTAATTAAGTGAGCAAAACCAAGATTGCGTTAGTTTTAAATTTGACATGCACAATGCTAACTTTCTTTTATATAATCACTGTTGCTCAGTAGCAATGATCATTTTAAGCAATAACCTTAAACTGGCAACACAGAAATGTGTTTCATTGACTTTATAACTTTTAAAATTAAAATTATTAGTATCGTTGCACTGAAATATTGTTAGCTTCAGGTGTAAAATATACTGACTCAAATGTTTATAGATTATACTCCATTTATTATAAAATATTAGCAATACTCCTTATACTGTACAATATATCTTTGTATTATGTATTTATACATAACAGTTTGTACTCCTGTATTCCCTACCCTTTTCTTGCCCCTCCCCTATACCCTCTCCTCACTGGTAACCACTAATTAGTTCTCTGTATCTGTGAATCTATTACATTTTTGTGATATTCACTAATTTGATTTTTTAGATCCTGCATATAAGTGACAACATACAGCATTCGGCTTTCTCTGACTTTAAACATATATTATATATATACATAATATAACATGCAAGTATATATAAACTTTCTATGATATAAACATAATATCTTCCAGGTCCATCCATGTTGTCGCAAATGGCAAAATTTCATTCTTTCTTAAGGCTGAATAGTATTTCATTGTGTGTGTATTTATTACATCTTATGTGTCCTTTTATCTATTGATAGACACTTAGATTGCTTCCATGCTGCTGCTACTGCTAAGTCACTTCAGTCGTGTCCGACTCTGTGTGACCCCATAGACGGCAGCCCACCAGGCTCCCCCAACCCTGGGATTCTCCAGGCAAGAACACTGGAGTGGGTTGCCATTTCCTTCTCCAATGCATGAAAGTGAAAAGTGAAAGGGAAGTCGTTCAGTCATGTCCGACTTTTCGCGACCCCATGGACTGCAGCCCACCAGGCTCCTCCATCCATGGGATTTTCCAGGCAAGAGTACTGGAGTGGGGTGCCATCGCCTTCTCCATTCATCTATTGATAGATTGCTTCCATGCACTGGCTATTGTAAATAATGCTGCTATGACATTGGTGTGCATGTATTTTTTCATCACTGTTTTCTTCCCATATATGTCCAGCCATGGAATTGCTGGTTCATATGATTGTGCTATTTTTAGTTTTTTGAGAAATCTCTATACGGTTTTCCACAGAGGCTGCACCAATTTACATTCTCACCACCGGTGTACAAAGTTCTCTTTTCTCCACATTATCACCAACATTTATTATTGTGGTCATTTTGGTGATAGCCATTCTGACAGGTGTTAGGTGATATTTTATTGCTCTTTTGATTTGCATTTCTCTAATAATTAGTGATATTGAGCATCTTTTCAGGTTTGTGTTTGCTATCTTTGCAAAACTGTCTACTCAGGTCTTCTGTGCATTTGTCCATTTTTAATTGGACTTTTTACATTGAGTTATATGAGTTTTTCATATATTTTGAAAATCCCTTACACATCATGAAATTTACAAGTATTTTTTTCCCATTCATTAAACATTCTTTTCATTTTGTCGATTGTTTCCTTGGCTATGCAAAACCTTTTAAATTTAATCAAGTCATATAAATATATGATTATTATTATTTTAAGTTGCTGATGTTTTTCCTTTCTTTTTCTCTGTGCATGTATCACACAGCATGCAAGATCTTAGCTCCAACAAAGGATCAAACCTATGTTTCCTGAAGTGGAAGCACAGTGTCCTAACCACGGACTGCCAAGGAAGTCCCAGTTGCTGAGCTGTCAATTTCAAACAATTTAACCACTCCGCATTTTTAATTTCCTCCCCTCACGATGGGGCTTCCCTGGTAGCTCAGCTGGTAATGAATCTACCTGCAACATAGAAGACTCCAGTTCGATTCCTGTATCAGGAAGATCCCCTGGAGAAGGGATAGGATACCCACTCCAGTATTCTTGGGCTTCCCTTATGGCTCAGCTGGTAAAGAATCCACCTGCAATGCGGAAGATCTGGGTTTGATTCCTGGGTTGGGAAGATCCCCTGGAGAAGGGAAAGTCTACCCACTCAAGTATTCTGGCCTGGAGAATTCCATGGACTGTAGTCCATGGAGTCACAAACAGACAAGACTGAATGACTTTCACTTTCATTTTCCTCACAGTTACTATATTTGACATCATGATTTATTAATATCTATTTTTTGTGTGTATCCCTCAACTGCTTAACAGATGATTTCTCTACTTTTGTCTTTTAACCTTTCTACTAGCTTTTTATGTGATTAATTTCTTACCTTTACTATATGTTTGCCTTTACCAATGAGCTTTTTTCTTTCATAATTTACATCTAACTGTGGCCTTTTCTTTTTCTCTTAAAGTCCCTTTAACATTTCTTATAAAGCTGTTTTGGTGGTACTTACCTCTTTTAGCTTTTTGCTCATCTGAAAAATGTTTGGTCTCCCCATCACAGTTGAATGAGAACCTTGCCAAATATTTTTGGTTTCAGGTTTTTCCTTTTCATCAGTCTGAATATATCATGCCTTTTTGGCCAGCAGAGTTTCTGCTGAAAAGTCAGCTGATAGGCTTTGGGGAGTTCCCTTATATGTAACTTGTTGCTGTTTTTAATATTCTCTTTAATACTTGGCATTTTAACTACAATTTGTCTTGGTGTGGTCCTCCATGGATTGACCTTGTTTGAGACCCTGTGCTTCCTACGCTTGGATGTGTGTTTCCTTTCCCAGCTTAGGAAAGTTTTCAGCTATGAGTCTTCAAATATGTTCTCTGTCTCTTTTGCTCTTTCATCTCCATTTGGTACCCCTGTAACAAAAATGTTAGTTTGCTCGATGTCGTCTCAGAGGTCTGTCAAACTGCCCTTTCTTTTCATTCTTTTTTTCTGCTCAGTTCTCATGATTTTCATTACTCTGTCTTTCAGCTCAGCGATCCATTTGTGTCAATGAATCTACTCTTAATTCAATCTAGTATATTTCATTTCAGTTGCTGCTTTCTTTATCTCTATTTGGTTAATGTTTTCTTTTTGTTAAAAACTTTTAACTTCTGGGGTAGGCTGGAGACACCAGTGCCAGATACAAAGAAAGGAGCTGTGACCAGCCTTTGAGAAGTTGCAGAGCCAGCAACTCTGGCTGGTGACCATGACCAGTCCAGCCAAGCTGCCAGGGTGGAGTGGGAAGGATAATCTTGACTTCTCATTCTGTTTATCCATCCTTTCTCTGAGTCTAATGATCATTTTTATCATGATTGCCTTGAACTCCTTCTCAGGTAGATTGCATATTTCCACTTCACTAATTTTTCTGGGGTTTTATCTTGTCCCTTCATTATGAACATGTTCCTCTGTCCCTTCATTTTTTCTATCAAGCTGTTTTTATTTCTATGTATCTAGCAAGTTGCTTTTGTTTCCTGACCTTGGAGAAACGGCTCTTTTTGTAGGATTCCTCTTATGCATCACAGTGGCACAATCCTCTCTGGTCACCAGAGCTATATGCTCTAGGGGTGCCTCCTTTTTGGACTGAATGGATTTTTCTACTGTGGCAGGTTGACTATTGCGGGCAGTGTGGTAGGCATGGCTGGCTCTTGCTCTGTTTGGTTGCCAGGCCCTGCCTTGTACAGAAGCTGCCCATCACTGATTGGTGGGGTGGCTAATTTCAGGTCTTTGGGGAGCCCCAGGGCTTGCTGTCTCACTGATGGGTGGAATCAGAGCCCAGGAGATCTCAGGGCTAGTGTCTGCCCAGGAGTGGGTGAAGACAGGTCCTAGGGTTAATGGCTGGCCCACTGGTGGGCAGAGCTGTGTGCTGGGCTTCAAGTGTCCAAAGGTTGTGTTGGCCAACTGATGGGTTGGGGCCCTTCCAGTCCCAGAGCTGGTTCTGGCCTTCTGGTCAGTGGGCTGGATCCTGCCATAACAGGTTGTGGGTCTGTAGTTATCCTGGGGTTGGTACCTGCCCACTGGTGGGTAGACCCAGGTCCCTGAGTCTCTGGCTACAGGTCTCTGGGCTTCCCAGGTCTAGTCCCCACATAATAGCATGTGGTGTCAGTTCCTGAGCCCTCTGGTTGGTAAGGCCATGTCCAGGGCCAACTGTGGGCTCAGTGGTTTTAATGCAGCCTGTCTGCTGGTGGGGAAAACTGTGTCCATGCAATTATTTCCTTGGCCTGAGGAAGTGGTGTCTAACAGCTAGTGGCTGGGGGCAGGGCTGGGTCCCAAGGTTAATAAGCTAGAGGTAGGTCTCCAAAGAAGCTCTTGCTAGTACCAGTGTCCTCATGGTAGATCAAGCCCCCTGAAGTAGCTTCTGCCAGTGCCTATGTCCCTAGCATGAGCTCCAGTTGCCTCTTGCCTCTCTAGGAGACCCTCCAAGATCAGGAAGTATGGCTGACCCCAGATTCCTTCAAATTATGGCTTTTGCCCTAGGTCTGGAATCTTGTAGGATTTTATGTGAGCTCTTCAAGAGGAGTCTCTGCTAGACACAGGCCTCTGGCTCCCCTAAAAGTAAACTGTACTGGCTTTCAAAGCCAGATGTTCTGGGGGGCTCATCTTATCAGTGCAGGACTCCCAGACTGGGGAGCCCAATGTCAGCTCAAACCCTTTGCATCTTAGGAGAAACTGCTGCTGCTGCTGCTGCTAAGTCGCTTCAGTCGTGTCTAACTCTGTGCGACCCCATAGACGGCAGCCCACCAGGCTCCCCCAACCCTGGGATTCTCCAGGCAAGGACACTGGAGTGGGTTGCCATTTCCTCCTTCAATGCATGAAAGTGAAAAGTGAAAGTGAAGTCGCTCAGTCGTGTCCAACTCTTAGCGACCCCGTGGACTGCAGCCTACCAGGCTCCTCTGTCCATGGGATTTTCCAGGCAAGAGTACTGGAGTGGGGTGCCATTGAAACTGTGCCTTTATAATTACTCTGCTATTTGGGAATTCTACCTAGAGCTACGGGTCTTGACTATACTGTGACTCCACTCATCCTACCTTTTGTTTCCTTCTTTATAGCTTTACTTGTGCATGCTAAGTCATTTCAGGCATGTTTGACTCTTTGTGACCCTATGGACTGTAGCCCACCAGGCTCCGCTGTCCATGGGATTCTCTAGGCATGAATCCTGGAGAGGGTTGCCACGCCCTCCTCCAGGGGATCTTCCCAACCCAGGGAATGAACCTGCATCTCTTATGTCTCCTGCATTGACAGGTGGGTTCTTTACCACTAGTGCCACCTGGAAAGCCCATCTTTACTTGCAAAACACCTGTTATGGTAGGTTCTGGTCTTTTTCTTTAGTAATTATTCTGTAAATAGTTGCAATTTTGGTGCGCCTATGACAGCAAGTGAACTCAAGGTCTTTCTATTCTGTGATCTTGGGAACTTCTTCGACTTTCATATCCTAAGTTGTGCTTTATAATCTGCTGCTGTTGCTAAGTCACTTCAGTCGTGTCCGACTCTGTGTGACCCCATAGACTGCAGCCCACCAGGCTCCCCGGTCCCTGGGATTCTCCAGGCAAGAACACTGGAGTGGGTTGCCATTTCCTTCTCCAATGCATGAAAGTGAAAAGTGAAAGTGAAGTCGCTCAGTCGTGTCCAACTCTTCGCAACCCCATGGACTGCAGCCCACCAGGCTCCTCCATCCATGGGATTTTCCAGGCAAGAGTACTGGAGTGGGGTGCCATCACCTTCTCCATTATAATCTGCTCACAGATACAAATACTTTTGCACTATTTATGTGAATAGATATACTAAAACAAATTAATGGTGTAAAACACTCTAAAGACTCGCTTTAACCTTTTTAAAAGAATGTTAGAAATTTCCATTTATTTAATAACAATTGACTATAAATTATCTGTATTTATGATGGAAATGTATCTTTTTATCAATAATATGTTTTTAATGTAGCTCATGTTAACATAAAGGTAACACGTTTTTCTGTAATTCAATAAAGAATTTCTCCACATTAGTCTACATTTAAAATTTTAGTTTTATAATAAGTGGCACATTATATTAGGCTCTAAGCACTTTTAGGATCATATTTAATCAACTATAAACACTTGAGTATTTAATCCTGATTTGGGGTTTGGCTATTGCTTTTGCCTCATAATTTAATTTATGATATTCTATTTCATGTTTAAAAAGATAATGTAGTTTTATTATAGATGAAACATATTAGTGAAGTAGAAATAGCTCAGAAAGGAAGTCAGAATACTTAACTTCACCTGCTTTGAGTGAATTTATATTCTATAAGCATCAGTTAACATATCTATAAATTAGACCAAAAACTTCTTCTCTCTTGCAAGGATTAAATGAATTAAAGCAGATTGGTTTTATTAGTATGATTGCCCAATTGTAGTAAAGGTTCCAAACTAAAATCAAGATATTTTAGACTACTCAAAATATGTGGGATTTTAATTTTTCCTTAAAATGAGACTCTTGATCTGGTTTTGTTATTTTTTCCCACTGTTTCAAAGTTGCTTTACTGAATTCTTACCTGAATGTGATAAGGAACAGATACAAGAGTTTGTTAATAGGATTATAGAACAGAATAAAAGATGGATAGCACACATCTGGTTTAGCAGTGACCTCAAAGAAGAGAGAGTTTGAAGTCCACACATTATTCTTAATTTGCTTTATTCTTTGGTAATCCTTTCTTGTTTGGGGGTTTGGAAAAAACACACATACAGAAACTTAATCAATTAAGGGGAAATTTTTGAGGCAAAACAGCTACTCTGTGCATATGAAAAGAAAAAGTGGCAGCATTTTTTCCCCAGAAAAATAGAAAAGATGAATCAGGCATTTTTCTCTCATTATTCCTACTCTCAGATGAAGCAACAAAATGACCTTTTTTTCTACAAAAGTAATCAGAAGGTCAGAATCAGCATTTATAAACAAATTATATATATATATATATATATATATGGCTAGCTTGCTCATTGTAGTTCTGTGAAGAAAAGCAACCTGTATTTTAGAGCAAATGTATGACTGCATCATATCTTTGGCTGAACTAAGCAAAGCACAAAAGAAACCAATTATACCCCATGTTGTTAAATTACTTTAAATTTCTAGTTTAATCCTTGTTGGTTAGACTCCCAATTAACTGTTCAAATTGTGTTACTATAACTCTGTCAGAGCTCCTGGGGTCATTAGATCTCTGTATAATACCTTACTAGCTAAAGACCTCTGTCTTTCTCTTCAAATGGATGATATGTATGTTGGGTCACAGAGGGGTACTGGAGAAAACTGAGGAGAAAGTATCCTCATCACAGGCATTATACTGGCATATTTGTCTCCATGTATACCCCTTCTGCCCTTTCATTATAGCATTTTCTGAAATAAATGTTGATGAGTGAATTACTAAGTGAAGTTGACTGAGCCTCTTTAATATCCAGAGATATTTAATATGGAAGGGTGAAAGGTAGAAGGCAAAATCTAGCAGGTAGTTGGAAAACTCTGAGAACAAAAGACCTAAGGAGGCCTTGAACTTCATCTGGGAACTGTACCCTGGGAGCTATCCAAGGTACTAACCAGCTATAGCTTAAGCGTTGTTCCAATTCTGATAGCTTTGTCCTTGGAAAGCAAGGTCGGGGAAAGGGAGGAGAGAGAAGAGAGTTCTTCTCCTTACTATAAACTTAAAGCCTGCTATTGTTCCAAGTCATGTGCACCTGGGAAAATTATTTAACTTCTTTTAAGTCTGAATTTCTGCACCTGGAAATGAGTATGATAACCACCTATCTCATAATACCATAAAATATTGTAAGGATTAAATTATATAACAAATGTAAAGTATTGAACACAGTATCTAGCACAGAATAGGCACTTTATAAATGCTATTATTCATCCAAAATGTAACAAGCGTTACGTTGAACCAACTCCTAGAAATACCAAATATTGCGTTTTTTACATGATCCCCAGATTTAATGTCTATCTCTCTTACTAGAATTTTACACTCCATAGAGACAGAAAGCATGATTGTTTTTATCCATTTCTTGCCCAGTACTTGTCCAAAATAGGCTCTCAGTACATATGTGCTGAAAATTAATAAATGAAGTGAGAAAATAATGCAGTAGCCATGAAGGAAAGAGAGCAGGCTGCATCACTAAAGCCATTTGAAAAAGGAGGATATGTATACCTGTGGCAGATTCATTTTGATGTTTGGCAAAACTAATACAATGTTGTAAAGTTTAAAAATAAAATAAAATTAAACTAAAAAAAATTTTTTTAATTAAAAAAAAAAAAGGAGGATATGAACACAGTAGGCCAGCTTAGGGAAAAAAATTGAGCTTAGGACTTTGCCCCCAAAATGGCCCTGCATTGGTTTCTACCTATTAGAAGCCCTTATTAGGCATCCTTGAAGTTTAAAGAAATATTATAAATAACTGAGCCAATTTTCACAGTAAAATGTTTTGGGAACTAAGGTATTTTTCGGCTTTGTCTTACAGCAATCTGACCCTACAATTTTCTCTAAGTTTATGGACGCATCCCAGCACCACAAAGGCAGCACAGTATAAAAACAAGCCACTTACACCCTCCTGATGTTTATAGTTTTCATCCTAACCTTCAACTGTAACCTATTTTAAATTTGGAATCCAAATCTCTTTCTGGATTTTCTTGTATTCAGACTGCAAAATCCATCTCCCAATAGATTGTGCTTCCTCATACTCATGACACATCCATCATGCTTCTCCAGCTCTAATATCTATTTTCCCTTTTTGAAATAATTTTGTTTATTTATTTTTGGCTGTGCTGGATTTTCATTGCTCCATGGGCTTTTCCGTAGTTGTGGCGAGCAGGGGCTACTCTCTAGATGTGGTGTGCGGGCTTCTCACTGTGGTGGCTTCTCTTGTTGCAGAGCATGGGCTCTAGGGCGTGGGTTTCAGTCCCTCAGTAGTTGCAGCACAGGGGCTCAGTTGCTGCAGTTCTCCAGCTCTAGAACACAGGCTCAGCAGTTGTGGTGCACAGGGCTTTGCTGCTCTGCGGCACATGGGATCCTCCTGGATCAGGGATGGAACTCACATCTCCTGCATTGGCAGGCGGACTCTGTCACTGAGCCGGGGAAACTATCATTACCAGGGAAACCTCGCTATTTTCTTTTTAAGACTACAATTTTTATTTTTTGTCTCCTGGTATTCCCTGGAGATCCAATCTGGATAAACATAACAAATAGCCAGTCCTCCCTGGAAAAGACCTCAACTCTGGAGCCAAAAACAAGTTAACTCTCCAACTCTCATTCAAAATGAAATCAATAGAACTTTGAAAAATGAGTGCCTGAAAGAAGTTCAGTGTATAGATAATTTGACTTATGATCATTCCATCCTCATCAAACACCAAAACAACAAAGAAAGTTTGATGTGAACGGGATTCTTAAAACCTATTTTTCTGTATTTCCTAAAAGCTACTTGGATTTTGTATAATTATATCAACCTCACTGTATTCAAAATACCATACTTTAAGAACAATAAAATTCATATTGAAAATCTAGGTCTACTTTTTTCCTAATTAAAAAGATTCTTATTCTGTAGAATTAACCCCTAAGTGAATCAACAAAAGGATAATTACTGAACAATTAAACACATTGAATAAAGAATAATCCAATATATCTGAAATGATGGACAGGATGATCTGCTGGATTTGACTCTTTACAGGTTTTTTTATGATTATGAGAGATGTACAGGCTGCATAAATGTCTATTTTTTTCTCCTTAATTTTTATTTGTTCTTCTTTTAGGATGTCAGCCAAAAGAGGCAATAGTTCATTTATGATAATCAAAGGTGAAGGTTCTGCTTGAAAATAAATATATACACAGTCATAATTGGAGGCTGTTGACTCTGAAGTCCTTCAGAGACCATATGCTTCCTTAATAATGACTATAAAATCTACACAAGAGACTACAGAATTCTCTTCATACATGAAAGTATTGCATAAATATATTGATTTTCATTTTAGTAGCAGGGAAATTTCCACTGCTAGAGAAAGAATTTAAGTTTTTAACTTAAGCTTTTGAAAATTTATTGGATTGGTTGTAGGGGGTCAGTAAGAAGGGAAGTGTGGGTGCTGTAAAGTGCCATTGAAGCCATTAAGAATAATTTCCAAAGTCTTCATTCAAACTAGAATGAGTCATATTATAAAGATCACCATTATAAAAAATCATATTCATGTTCTGTGAGTTGCCTCTGCTTTTTAATGTCCTTTTAAAGAGAAATATAAATTAATGCTTTTTATTTGGAAAACTCTGTCCTGCTTATTGCCTTCATTGGACTTTTAGTAAAAGTACCTTCATGAGACTCCATGTAATTACAAATATACCACCCTTCTCAACAAAGATTTAATTGGCTTCCAGAGTATTGTGAATTTGAATATTGAATCAATGGTATGAACTAGGAGATAAGATATATCCAAAATCATCTTAAAGAGATAAAAGGGTTTTCAGGTATAAAGAAAGATCTTAAGATAATAGAACTAATGTGAGTAGGATATTTTTAAGAATGTATGCATCTCTCAAAATTTAAGGATCAGCATAGAACAGGAAAAAAAATCTACAGTGAAACAAAATTTTTAGTGAGTCCTCATGCTATGTAGAGAAGTAGCAGCCAGTTAATTAAATTCAATATTTTGTACTGTAAGATGTCCATGCCTCTTATGGGAATGGATACTTTATCACAGTTTAATTTCATTAGCTATTTAAATCAGATGACTATCATTCCAATTTCATGGTGTCTGAAAAATACAACTTCCTGAATAGAGATTTCTGAACAGAGATGATAGGCAGAACCCTATGTGAGTATCTAAGTTCATACTGTGTTTTAAATCACTGTGAGTTAAAAAGTAGGCAACCTAAGATTGGTGCAAAAGTAATTGCAGCTTTGGACTGTGAATTTTAAATCATTATAAACTAGACTCAAGTACAGCTTTGTTAATCAAAATAGAAACCATTACAATCAACATATTTTTGCCAACAAGAAACGTTTGTTTATTCCTGTAGCTTAAAAATCCATGCTTCAGCATCCAACAAGCTCTTGGAAAGCATTTTCTGCCTCCTGCTGACTGTGGAAGCATTTTCCCTGCAAAAAGTTGTTGAGATGCTTGAAGAAGTGGTAGCCAGTTGATGTGAGGTCAGGTGAATATGGTGGATGAAGCAAAACTTCATAGCCCAATTTGTTCAACCTTTGAAGCATTGGTTGTGCGATATGAGGTCAGCACTCTCCTGGAGATTGGACTGTTTCTGCTAACCAATGCTAGCTGTAAGCATTGTAGTTTGTGGTGCATCTCATTGATTTGCTGTGCATAATTCTCAAATGTAATGGTTTTGTCAGGATTCAGAAAGCTGTAGTGGATCAGACCACCACCACCAAACAGTGACCATAACCTTTTTTTAGTACAAGTTTGGCTTTGGGAAGTGCCTTGGAGCTTCTTCTTGGTCCAACCACCAAACCGGTCATCACCAGTTGCATAAAATCCACTTTTTGTCAAAGTCACAATCCAACTGAGAAATTGTTCATTGTTGTTGCATCGAGTAAGAGAAGACGACACTACAAAATGACAAAAATTTGGATTTTTGGTCAGCTCCATGAAGCACCCACTTATCAAGTTTTTTCACCTTTCCGATGTGCTTCAAATGCCTAATGACTATAGAACAGTTAGAGTTGAGTTCTTTGGCAACTTCCCATGGAGTTATAAGAGGATCAGATTTGATGATCCTCTCAATTGGTCACTGTCAACTTCCAATGGCTGCCCACTACACTTTTCATCTTCAAGGCTCTCATCTCCTTTACAAAACTTCTTGAACCACCACCGCACTGTACATTCATTAGCAGTTCCTGGGCCCAGTGTGCTGTTGCTGAGTTGTCTCCATTGCTTTATGACCCATTTTGAACTCACATAAGAAAATCACTTGAATTTGCCTTTTGTTTAACATCATTTCCCTAGCCTAAAATAAATAGCAAGTAATAAGGTCATTAGCAAAAAACATGAATGTACATTAAAATTATGTATAACATAACCCCATTTATTTAAGAATGTATTCCAGTATCAAATGGCAAAGTTCAACAATGCAAAACCACAGTTACCTTTGCACCAACCTATATCAGTGTCTCTTGGTGCTTGTTGTTAAGAAGCCCTTAAAGGTAGATTTACTTTTAAGTTTTGGGTCCCCAAGTCATTGATAGTTGACACAAAAGCAAGGCATAACTTTTCAGTTACCCTCACCATGGCATAAAACAACTGAGCTTTTCTTAGATGACATCTAACCTCATAATTGCCACCTAAACTGGGCAACAAGTGACACAGAAGTGCCTTTTGAAGCAAATCATGGCCATTTTCCCAGATGTGACCTTAGGGAATAGAGATATGACCCTTGTTACAAATTTTACTGCTCTTAAATAAACCACTCTTCATGGCATAGAAACAATGGAAACAGTCAGGGACTTTATTTTCTTAGGCTCCAAAATCACTGCAGATGCTGACTGCAGACATGAAATTAAGAGATGCTCGCTCACTGGAAGAAAAGCTATGACAAACCTAGACAGCATATTAAAAAGCAGAGACATTACTTTCCCCACAAAGGTCCATCTAGTCAAAGATATGGTTTTCCCAGTAGTCATGTATGGATGTGAGAGTTGGACCATGAAGAAGACTGAGCACCAAAGGAATTATGCTTTTGAACTGTGGTGTTGGAGAAGACTCTTGAGAGTCCCTTGGGCTGCAAGGAGATCAAACCAGTCAATCCTAAAGGAAATAAATCCTGAATATCTGTTGGAAGGACTGATGCAGAAGCTGAAGCTCCAATACTTTGGACACCTGATGCGAAGAAGTGACTCATTAGAAAAGATCCTGATGCTGGGAAAGACTGAAGTCAGGAGAAAAGGGGACAACAGAGGACGAGATGTTTGGATGGCATCACTCCATGGACATGAGTCTGAGCAAGCTCCAGGAGATGGTGAAGGACAGGGAGGCCTGGTGTGCTGCAGTCCATGGGGTCACAAAGAGTCGGACACGACTGAGCGACCGAACAACAACAACATGGCAGAACAAAAATCATGTCATGCTCAAGGATTCTGTAAGTCAGGAACCGGCAGAGCACAGTAGGAATGGCTCATTTACTTTTTCTGGGGCATCCATTAGGAAGTTCCAAATGGCAGGGAGTACCTTGCATACCTGAGCCCTGAAGTTATATGGGGGCATTTTCACTGACATGTTGGATACTTGGGCTGAAATGATTCAAAGACTGAGACAACTGTACCTGTTAATCAGAGCACCTACATGTGACCTCTTCTTGTGACTTGGAATATCCAGAGTTGGGGTTCCCAGAGGAAACATCCTATGAGAAAGCAACCAGAGAGTGACTGTTCCAAAAGAATCAAATAAAGCAGTGTGGTCTTATTATCTAGCTTCAGAAATCACAGTTTCACGGCCACTAAATTCTAATATTAGAAACTTATTTATAACAAACCTCTAAATTTAATCCAGAATTCTATCTTTACTTTTTTCCATAGCACATATTTATATGTTATTATTTGTTTATTGTCTATCCCTGGCAATAATATATAAAGCTTCATGAGGGGGCAGATTTTTTTATTGTTAATATATTTATTCATTGACATATTCACAACACTTAGCACCATCCTAGCACATAAAAAGTGCTATGATCCCCATTGAATGAATTAATGAGCAAATAAATGTTCATACTTCCCTAGATAGATTAAAATAAGCAGCATCATTTATAAAGCACAGATACAGTGAATTTTCAAAGTTGGATGCTATACTACTGTGCTTGCAATCTGTGATTATCATAAAATCTTTCATGATACACTATGATATATTGAATAAGTGGATTGCATGGTCAAGTATGCTTGGGAAACATTTAACGCTAGCTAACTCCTGAGAAATCACTCTGCTCTTTAGCACATTAAAGTCTCAGAAATCCCAGCATTAAAAAAAAGCTTAATTAAAAAAAATTTTTTTAAGTGTATTGTTAATTGGAGGGTAATTACTTTACAATATTGTATTGGTTTTTGCCATATATCGACATGAGTCAGTCATAGGTAAATGTATGCCCCCTTCTTCTTGGACCTGCTTTTCACCTCCCAGCCCAACCCACCCCTCTAGGTTGTCACAGAGCACCATATTTGAACTCCCTGCATCATACAGCAAATCCCCACTGGCTGTCTAATTTTACATGTGGTAATATATATGTTTCAATGCTACTCTCTCAATTTGTCCCACCTTGTCCTTCCCCTCCATCCCTGGGGTCACAAGATGGCACTGATGACCCTGTCCTCAGGGCAGCAATGGAGATGTAGACATGGAGAACAGATTTGTGGATACGGGCAGAAAAAGCTTAATTTTTTTCTACTTACTCACTCAACTTATTACATAACACTGTCAAATAGGTAGTTGACTCCCATGGCTCTAGCTTTCCACTGAACACATTTTACTCCAACCTCATTGGTAAAGAATCTGCCTGTAATGCAGGAGACCCCAGTTCAATTCCTGGGTCAGGAAGACCCACTGGAGAAGGGATAGGCTACCCACACCAGTATTCTTGGGGTTCCCTTGTGGCTCAGCTGGTAAAGAGTCCAACTGCAATGCGGGAGACCTGAGTTCGATCCCTGGGTTGGGAAGATCCCCTGGAGAAGGGAATGGCTACCCACTCCAGTATTCTGGCCTGGAGAATTCCATGGACTGAATAGTCCTTGGGGTCACAAAAAGTCAGATATGACTGAGCGACTTTCACAGCACTGTTAAAAAAAAAACATCGTAATTTAGTTAGAGTGGATTTTTGGATACCCAGGATGGTATACCTTGGTGCCAGAAGATCTAAAGGTGAGGACCCACTCTCTGGAGATTTTGTGACATGGTGACAGAATTCAAGCTAGTTGCCTAAGGTCACAAGGAGGGTTACTGGAAATCTGAGAACCAAAGCCTAGGTCTCCTTCCTATTAGTGAAATCTTTCTCTTACAGCACAGTGGCCTTTGCAGATTCATAGACACAACTCTACCTTGTGTTTATCATGGACAGATGGTTATTCTCTTTTGAAAACCCTTTGAGAGATAGCATTTGTAATCTCCCTCAGTAGCCTGTCCCTTTATTTATCAAGTTAGACACAGATTGCAATAGGGTGGGATTCCATTCCAGAGGGAAAGCATTTTCTTTGTCTGATTTAAAATGTTCCATTAAAAATAATTTATAATAAATTCACAAGCACAGTTTGCACTTGTGCCTTGGCCAATAGGGTGGTGGAGCTTGGAGTTGTGTCTCCAGCATGCACTCAGTCCTTGGCACCAGGCCCCAGTTTAATGACAGTCTGAGTCTTCACACTCACAGGCCCCGCCCAGCAAGGCTGCCAAGCATTTGTCATAGTCATGCACATCAGTCAGTCACAGGAACGGAATGTGAAATGGTCCAGAGCGCGGCAGACCCCTAGGCAGAGGGTTTTCCAGCTCCAAAATACTGAATACTTAAAATACAACCTCTATAGTGTTTACCAAATTAGTAAAATATGTATTTAAATAT
Organism: Bison bison bison; assembly: GCF_000754665.1. Taxonomy (NCBI): domain Eukaryota; kingdom Metazoa; phylum Chordata; class Mammalia; order Artiodactyla; family Bovidae; genus Bison; species Bison bison. Next base: position 233,013 of record NW_011495034.1, on the reverse strand, counting down.
GCAGTTCCTCTCTTCAATTCCTAAAAGATTTTAATCCTTCCATTCATTTAGAGATATAACTTCATTTATATGTGTGTGTATGTATATATATAAAACTTTCCTCTAAGGAGATATTTACCCATTTGTCACGTTATGATAATAAGCAGAATCTTAGGAGGCTGCAGGTAAAATATTAGGCAAGAAAGAGCATAGACTTTGCATTCCCACAAGTGTAGTTTAATATCAATATTGGCTTCATCAGTTGCTATGGAAAACCTTTAACAGTTTACTCAACAAAGCCAAGTTTCCCAAATTTGAAAAACAGGGACAGTAAGTACAGCTCCACTCTACTTTTATAAGAACTAAAGAAGAAAACACATCTGAAAATAGCTGAGAAAATGCCTGGCACATTGTTGGCTTTCAATATATATTATTTGCTGTCTCATATTAAATTAGAATAGTATTTTAAGTCTATTGGAGTACTTAATAGTTAAAGGAATCTCAGGATGATGGAAATGGGAAGTTTTTCTTCAATAGTTATGCTATTTCAGTTTTGCAAAAAGTTCCAATCATCTGTTACACAATAATGTGAATATAGCTAATTACTGAACTATATACTCAAATACAGTTTAAATGGGAGAGGACACCAGCAAGATGGGAAAATACGAGGTCCCCTGCTCATACTTCCCCTCAGAAACAATAATTTGACAACCACCCATGGACAAAAGTGCCTTTGGGGGAGTTCTGGAATTCAGGTAGGAGAGTCTGAAGCACTGATGGAACCCAAGACAAAGAAGGGCTGTTTCAAAAAGTAGGCCTATGCCCAGGTAGCAAGTTTGTTGACACTGATCTCAGATACAGTCCTAGAATCAACCCTGTCCCCATGTGGATTGACTACAGCCTCTTTTGGCCACCAAACTGCCACCAGCACCATCTGCCAAGAAACTTAGAAGTCATGCCTGCTTTGGGCAACAGGTCCATTGGTCTTGGTTCTGGCTGTGGACTGTAAGGGTCCTGTAAACCTGCTCCAAGTCCTCTTAGCCACTAGTCTTTCCCATCAATGTCCCAAGGTAAGCATTTCAACTTCAGTTCTACAGATTCTGAAATGTCCATCTAACTCAGTTCCAGCCTCTCTCAGACATGCAGCAGAAACACTCATTCCCTTCCAGGACTCACCAAGCCCACAGACCATGGTCCAACTGTGGATCTTCAAGTGGTCCTGTAAACAAACTCCAACCCCTCACAGCTAAATTTAGGGCCAGTCTTAACCACACAGGGACCTGCTGGGAGTCATGCCTGACTATGCCTATGGAGGTAGAGCTGCCAACATCACACCAACTGTAGATCCTGAAGCAGCCCTGTGACCCAGTCCCAGCCTCACTTGGCCATATTCCTGGGCAAGTCATGCCCAACCAAAAACTTAGTAGAAGGCACACCTCTCTACGCCCCTAGAGACAGGCTGCAAACCTTTACCCAAGTCATAGACCATGAAGCAACCCTGTGACTTGGTTCTCACCCCTCTCAACTATAGTCAAAGGTCAATCCTGCCTACTCTGAGACCTGCCAGTGATCTATGAAGAGCCATCCCAGGGACCCCAAAAGAGCCATCCTCATTTGCACCCTGGTAGCAGACTCATCCACTGACTTCACTTTGGGCCCAGTAGTAGCCATGTGACCCAGCTCCAACTGTGATCCTGAAGAAAATATCATAATCCTAGATATCCAATAGAAGATATGTACATGCTGAAATCAATCTGTAAAAACTGGAATAGGTGTTTACTTCTTTAAGCCCAGACATCAGTACAAAGCTACATGGAACACAAAGAATCAGGTAAACATGGCACCAACAAAAGAAACTGATAAAGCTCCAGTAACCAACCCCAAAGAAATGGAGACTGATGTATGTAAACATGGCACCAACAAAAGAAACTGATAAAGCTCCAGTAACCAACCCCAAAGAAATGGAGACTGATGTATTACCTAAAAAAGAATCTAAAATGATAAGCTTATAGAATCTCAACAAGATGAAAGAGAACACAGATAGACAGCTAAATGACACCAGGAAAACTGCAAGGGCAAAAGAAGAAGTTTAATAAAAAATAAAAATAAAAAACGTAGCAAAGAACCAAGCACGAATCCTGGAAGTGAAGAATGTAATACAAGACTGAAAAATTCATATAGAGAGTTCAATAGAAGCCTCAATCAAGTAGAAGAAATGATCAGCTGATTCAAAGACAATTCAGTTCAGTATCCGACTTTTTTGTGACCCCATGGACTGTAGCACGCCAGGCTTCCCTGTCCATCACCAACTCCCAGAGCTTACTCCAACTCATGTCCATCAAGTCAGTGATGCCATCCAACCATCTCATTCTCTGTCATCCCCTTCTCCTCCCACCTTCAAACCTTCCCAGTATCAGGGTCTTTTCCAATGAGTCAGTTTTTCGCATCAAGTGGCCAAAGTATTATAGTTTCAGCTTCAGCATCAGTCCTTCCAATGAATATTCAGGACTGATTTCCTTTAGGATTGACTGATTTGATCTTGCAGTCCAAGGAACTCTCAAGAGTCCTCTCCAACACCACAGTTCAAAAGCATCAATTCTTCTGCACTCAGCTTTCTTTATAGTCCAGCTCTCACATCCATATATGACTACTGAAAAAACCATAGCTTTCACTAGACAGACCTTTGTTGGCAAAGTAATGTCTCTGCTTTTAATGTGCTGTCTAGGTTGGTCATAGCTTTTCTTCCAACGAGCAAGCGTCTTTTGATTTCATGGCTGCAATCACCATCTGCAGTGATTTTGAAACCCCAGAAAATAAAGTCACTCACTGTTTCCATTCAAAGACAAGTCATTTGAAATTAGCCAGCTGGGAGAACAAAAAGAAAACAAAATAACAAAGAGTGAAGAAAAAAAATCAGACCTAAGGGACTGCATCAAGCATTATGGGAGTCCAAGAATAGAAAAAATAGTGACTAAAAACTTCCCCAGTCATGGGAAGGATATAGGCATTAAGATACATGAAGCTCAAAGGACCCAACACAAGATCAATGCAAAGAAGATTACCCTTAGAAACATTATAACTTAATTCCTAAAATTCCAATAGAAAATTTTGAAAGCAGGAAGAGAAAAGAGCTTTATCACATACAAAGTTATCAGTGTACTTCTCAGAATAAAGCTTGCAATCCAGGAGGAAGTGACATGATATAGCCAAAGTGCTCAAAGGAAGAAAATAATATTATACCCAGTAGAGCTATACTCAAGAAACAAAAACAGAGTGTCTATCATCACTAGACATGCCTCATAAAAATTTTAAAAAGTTTTTCAAATTGCAATGGAAAGACATTAAGAAAATAAAAAATATGAAAGTATAAAACTCACTAGTAAAGATAAATATATAGTCAAACACAGAACACTCTAATACTATGATTGTGGTACATAAATCGCTTTTAACACTAGTGTAAAAATTAAAAGATAAAAGCTTGTAAATTACTATAGCTACAGTGATATGTTAATGGATAAACAATATAAGAAG
>NW_011495034.1:227489-229403 GCF_000754665.1 Bison bison bison | reverse complement strand
GAAGATGTAGAATAGAACATCAATGGCATAAAATGTGGGGAAAGGAGTAAAAGTGTAGAGTTTTGCAAGCAATTGAAGTTAAGTTGCTATCATCTCACAATAGACTTATGAATTGTTTTAGGTAAACTTAAAGAAAGTGAAGTCGCTCAGTCGTTTCTGACTCTTTGCGACCCATGGACTGTAGCCTACCATGCTCCTCCATCCGTGGGATTCTCCAGGCAAGAATACTGGAGTGGGTTGCCATTTCCTTCTCCAGGAGATCGTCACAACACAGGGATCGAACCCGGGTCTCCCGCATTGCAGGCAGACGCTTTACCCTCTAAGCCACCAGAGAAGCTCAGGTAAACTTATGACAACCATAAAAAAGTGAAGTATCTAGTAGGTACAGAAAGATAAAAGAGTAAGGAATCAAAATAGATTACTACAAAAAAAATAACAAATCACAAAGTAAGTAAACAAGATAGAAAAAAGAGATAAAAGAACTACAAAACAGAAAGAAAAAATTAGCAAAATGAGAAAACTCCTTCACTAAAATAATTAGTTTAAATGTAAATGAATTAAGTTTTCCAATCAAAAAGCATAGAATGAATGAGTAGATTAAAAAAACAAAACCCAGTGCTGTGCTATCTCCAAAAGACTCACTTTATTTTTTTATTTTTATTTTTTTTCTCTAATTTTACTTTATTTTTAAACTTTACATAATTGTATTAGTTTTGCCAAATATCAAAATGAATCCGCCACAGGTATACATGTGCCCCCCATCCCGAACCCTCCTCCCTCCTCCCTCCCCATACCATCCCTCTGGGCCGTCCCAGTGCACCAGCCCCAAGCATCCAGCATCATGCATCGAACCTGGACTGGCAACTCGTTTCCTACATGATATTTTACATGTTTCATTGCCAATCTCCCAAATCTTCCCACCCTCTCCCTCTCCCACAGAGTCCATAAGACTGTTCTATACATCAGTGTCTCTTTTGCTGTCTCATACACCGGGTTATTGTTACCATCTTTCTAAATTCCATATATATGCGTTAGTATACTGTATTTATGTTTTTCCTTCTGGTTACTTCACTCTGTATAATAGGCTCCAGTTTCATCCACCTCATTAGAACTGATTCAAATGTATTCTTTCTAATGGCTGAGTAATACTCCATTGTGTATATGTACCACAGCTTTCTTATCCATTCATCTGCTGATGGACATCTAGGTTGCTTCCATGTCTTGGCTATTATAAACAGTGCTGCGATGAACATTGGGGTACACGTGTCTCTTTCCCTTCTGGTTTCCTCAGTGTGTATGCCCAGCAGTGGGATTGCTGGATCATAAGGCAGTTCTATTTCCAGTTTTTTAAGGAATCTCCACACTGTTCTCCATAGTGGCTGTACTAGTTTGCATTCCCACCAACAGTGTAAGAGGGTTCCCTTTTCTCCACACCCTCTCCAGCATTTATTATTTGTAGACTTTTGGATTGCAGCCATTCTGACTGGTGTGAAATGGTACCTCATAGTGGTTTTGATTTGCATTTCTCTGATAATGAGTGATGTTGAGCATCTTTTCATGTGTTTGTTAGCCATCTGTATGTCTTTTTTGGAGAAATGTCTATTTAGTTCTTTGGCCCATTTTTTGATTGGGTCGTTTATTTTTCTGGAGTTGAGCTGTAGGAGTTGCTTGTATATTTTTGAGATTAGTTGTTTGTCGGTTGCTTCATTTGCTATTATTTTCTCCCATTCTGAAGGCTGTCTTTTCACCTTGCTAATAGTTTCCTTTGATGTGCAGAAGCTTTTAAGGTTAATTAGGTCCCATTTGTTTATTTTTGCTTTTATTTCCAATATTCTGGGAGGTGGGTCATAGAGGATCCTGCTGTGATGTATGTCAGAGAGTGTTTTGCCTATGTTCTCCTCTAGGAGTTTTATA
>NW_011495034.1:226100-227389 GCF_000754665.1 Bison bison bison | reverse complement strand
TTTGATGTGCAGAAGCTTTTAAGGTTAATTAGGTCCCATTTGTTTATTTTTGCTTTTATTTCCAATATTCTGGGAGGTGGGTCATAGAGGATCCTGCTGTGATGTATGTCAGAGAGTGTTTTGCCTATGTTCTCCTCTAGGAGTTTTATAGTTTCTGGTCTTACGTTTAGATCTTTAATCCATTTTGAGTTTATTTTTGTGTATGGTGTTAGAAAGTGGTCCAGTTTCATTCTTTTACAAGTGGTTGACCAGATTTCCCAGCACCACTTGTTAAAGAGATTGTCTTTAATCCATTGTATATTCTTGCCTCCTTTGTCGAAGATAAGGTGTCCATATGTGCGTGGATTTATCTCTGGGCTTTCTATTTTATTCCATTGATCAATATTTCTGTCTTTGTGCCAGTACCATACTGTCTTGATAACTGTGGCTTTGTAGTAGAGCCTGAAGTCAGGTAGGTTGATTCCTCCAGTTCCATTCTTCTTTCTCAAGATCGCTTTGGCTATTCGAGGTTTTTTGTATTTCCATACAAATTGTGAAATTATTTGTTCTAGCTCTGTGAAGAATACTGTTGGTAGCTTGATAGGGATGCGTTGAATCTATAAATTGCTTTGGGTAGTATACTCATTTTCACTATATTGATTCTTCCAATCCATGAACATGGTATATTTCTCCATCTATTAGTGTCCTCTTTGATTTCTTTCACCAGTGTTTTATAGTTTTCTATATATAGGTCTTTAGTTTCTTTAGGTAGATATATTCCTAAGTATTTTATTCTTTCCGTTGCAATGGTGAATGGAATTGTTTCCTTAATTTCTCTTTCTGTTTTCTCATTATTAGTGTATAGGAATGCAAGGGATTTCTGTGTGTTGATTTTATATCCTGCAACTTTACTGTAGTCATTGATTATTTCTAGTAATTTTCTGGTGGACTCTTTAGGGTTTTCTATGTAGAGGATCATGTCATCTGCAAATAGTGAGAGTTTTACTTCTTCTTTTCCAATTTGAATTCCTTTTATTTCTTTTTCTGCTCTGATTGCTGTGGCCAAAACTTCCAAAACTATGTTGAATAGTAATGGTGAAAGTGGGCACCCTTGTCTTGTTCCTGACTTTAGAGGAAATGCTTTCAATTTTTCACCATTGAGGATAATGTTTGCTGTGGGTTTGTCATATATAGCTTTTATTATGTTGAGGTATGTTCCTTCTATTCCTGCTTTCTGGAGAGTTTTTATCATAAATGGATGTTGAATTTTGTCAAAGGCTTTCTCTGCATCTATTGATATAATCATATGG
>NW_011495034.1:224721-225303 GCF_000754665.1 Bison bison bison | reverse complement strand
GATTTCTTTTTTGATTTCTTCTGTGATTTGTTGGTTATTCAGCAGCGTGTTGTTCAGCCTCCATATGTTGGAATTTTTAATAGTTTTTCTCCTGTAATTGAGATCTAATCTTACTGCATTGTGGTCAGAAAAAATGCTTGGAATGATTTCTATTTTTTTGAATTTACCAAGGCTAGCTTTATGGCCCAGGATGTGATCTATCCTGGAGAAGGTTCCATGTGCGCTTGAGAAAAAGGTGAAATTCATTGTTTTGGGATGAAATGACCTATAGATATCAATTAGGTCTAACTGGTCTATTGTATCATTTAAAGTTTGTGTTTCCTTGTTAATTTTCTGTTTAGTTGATCTATCCATAGGTGTAAGTGGGGTATTAAAGTCTCCCACTATTATTGTGCTATTGTTAATTTCTCCTTTCATACTTGTTAGCATTTGTCTTACGTACTGTGGTGCTCCAGTGTTGGGTGCATATATATTTATAATTGTTATATCTTCTTCTTGGATTGATCCTTTGATCATTATGTAGTGACCTTCTTTGTCTCTTTTCACAGCCTTTGTTTTAAAGTCTATTTTATCTGATATGAG
>NW_011495034.1:223373-224621 GCF_000754665.1 Bison bison bison | reverse complement strand
ATGAAAAATCTTTTTCCAGCCCTTCACTTTCAGTCTGTATGTGTCCCCTGTTTTGAGGTGGGTCTCTTGTAGACAACATATGTAGGGGTCTTGTTTTTGTATCCATTCAGCCAGTCTTTGTCTTTTGGTTGGGGCATTCAACCCATTTACATTTAAGGTAATTACTGATAAGTATGTTCCCGTTGCCATTTACTTTATTGTTTTGGGTTCGAGTTTATACACCGTTTTTGTGTTTCCTGTCTAGAGAATATCCTTTAGTATTTGTTGGAGAGCTGGTTTGGTGGTGCAGAATTCTCTCAGCTTTTGCTTGTCTGAAAAGCTTTTGATTTCTCCTTCATACTTGAAAGAGATCCTTGCTGGGTACAATAATCTGGGCTGTAGGTTATTTTCTTTCATCATTTTAAGTATGTCTTGCCATTCCCTCCTGGCTTGAAGAGTTTCTATTGAAAGATCAGCTGTTATCCTTATGGGAATTCCCTTGTGTGTTATTTGTTGTTTTTCCCTTGCTGCTTTTAATATTTGTTCTTTGTGTTTGATCTTTGTTAATTTGATTAATATGTGTCTTGGGGTGTTTCTCCTTGGGTTTATCCTGTTTGGTACTCTCTGGGTTTCTTGGACTTGGGTGATTATTTCCTTCCCCAGTTTAGGGAAGTTTTCCACTATTATCTCCTCAAGTATTTTCTCATGGTCTTTCTTTTTGTCTTCTTCTTCTGGAACCCCTATGATTCGAATGTTGTAGCGTTTAATATTGTCCTGGAGGTCTCTGAGATTGTCCTCATTTCTTTTAATTCGTTTTTCTTTTATCCTCTCTGATTCATTTATTTCTACCATTCTATGTTCTAATTCACTAATCCTATCTTCTGCCTCTGTTATTCTACTATTTGTTGCCTCCAGAGTGTTTTTAATTTCACTTATTGCATTATTCATTATATATTGACTCTTTTTTATTTCTTCTAGGTCCTTGTTAAACCTTTCTTGCATCTTCTCAATCCTTGTCTCCAGGCTATTTATCTGTGATTCCATTTTAGTTTCAAGATTTTGGATCAATTTCACTATCATTATTCGGAATTCTTTATCAGGTAGATTCCCTATCTCTTCCTCTTTTGTTTGGTTTGGTGGGCATTTATCCTGTTCCTTTATCTGCTGAGTATTCCTCTGTCTCTTCATCTTGTTTAAATTGCTGAGTTTGGGGTGTCCTTTCTGTATTCTGGCAGTTTGTGGAGTTCTCTTTATTGTGGCGTATCCTCA
>NW_011495034.1:217876-223273 GCF_000754665.1 Bison bison bison | reverse complement strand
CTCACTGTGTGTGGGTTTGTACAGGTGGCTTGTCAAGGTTTCCTGGTTAGGGAAGCTTGTGTCGGTGTTCTGGTGGGTGGAGCTGTATTTCTTCTCTCTGGAGTGCAATGAAATGTCCAGTAATGAGTTATGAGATGTCTATGGTTTTGGGGTGACTTTGGGCAGCCTGTATCTTGAAGCTCAGGGCTGTGTTCCTTTGTTGCTGGAGAATTTGCTTGGTATGTCTTGCCCTGGAACTTATTGGCCCTTGTGTGGTGCTTGGTTTCAGTGTCGGTATGGAGGCATTTGATGAGCTCCTCCTTTCGAAGAGTTGGGTTGCTTTTCTGGGTGCCTGATGTCCTCTGCCGGCATTCAGAAGTTGTTTTGTGGAATTTACTCGACGTTTAAATGCTCTTTTGATGAATTTGTGGGGGAGAAAGTGTTCTCCCCGTCCTACTCCTCCGCCATCTTGGCTCCTCCCAAGACTCACTTTAGATTTAAGGACATACATGGGTTGAAAGTGAAGGGATACAAAGTGATATTCCATGTAATTAGCAAATGAAAGACAGTGGGGATGGCTAAACTTATATCAGATAAAACACTTTCTCTCAAAATCAGAGAGACTGTTACTGTATAATTATAAAAAAATCAATTCAACAACAGAATATAACCATTATAAATATATACGTAACCCAACATTGGAGCATCTAAATATTTAAAACAAACATTCACAGAACTGAAGGGAGGAATGGGCAACAATACTATAATGGGAGGGTACTTCAATACCCCACTTTCAACAATAGATAGATCATCCATAGAGAAAATCAATAAGGCAACGATGGACTTTAACAAGACTATAAACTGAAAAAACCTAAAAGACATATACAGACATTCCATTCAACAGTAGCAGAATACACATTGTTTTTAAGTGCACACAGAAAAAAATATCCATGATAAATCACATCTTGGGTCACAAAACAAGTCTTAACAAACAAGTCTTAAATTTAAGAAAATTAAAACCATATCAAACATATTTTCTGGCCACAGAGGTATGAAATTAGAAATTAGTAATAGAAGATAAACTGGAAAATTCACAAATCTGAGGATATTAAACAACACATTACTAAATAACCAATGGGTCAAAGAAGAAATGGAAAAGAAAAGAACATATCTTGCAATAAACAACAATGAAAAATAACATACCAAAACTTGTGGGATACAGCAAAGCAATTCCAAAAAGAAAGTTGGTAGTGATAATTGCCTACATTAAGTTCCCCAAATAAACCATCTAACTTTACACTTTATAGAATTTGAAAAAAAAGCAACAAACTAAGCCCAAAATCAGCAGAGAAAGTGCTAAAGGCTTGAGCAAAAATAAATAAAATAAAATGTAGAGAGATAACAGGAAAGATGAACAAAACTGAGTTGATATTTTTGAAAACATAAACAAAATTGACATAACTTTAGGTAGATCAACCAAGGAAAAAAGAGAAGAGGCTAAAAAAACATTTTATAAATGAAAGATGAGACACACCCAACACTACAGAAACACAAAGGCTCATAAGAAACTGCTATCAATTATATATTGGCACATTGGATAATATTGAATAAATGGATAATTTATTGAATAAATGGATAATAAATGGATAATTTTCTAGAAACATTAAACCTATCAAGACTAAATAATGAAGAAATAGAAGATCTGAACAGACCAGTAACAAGTAAGGAGACTGAAGTAGTAAAAAAATAACCTCAACAAAGAAAATCCCAGAACCAGATGGTGTCATGTGTAAATTTTAAATTTTACCAAATATTTAAAGGAGAATTATGCCAACTCTTCTCAAAGTCTCAAAAGATTGAAGAGAAGGAAGCACTTCCAAATTTATTTGTGAGATCAGCATCAGCCCTACTCTAAAGTCAGACAAAAACACAATCAGAAAAGAAAACCACAGTCAGAAAGAAATAGTAGCAAACTTAATTGAATAGCACATTAAAATAAACATACACCATCAAGTTAGATTTAAGGATGGTTCAAAATACACAAATTATCATGAAACAATGTATTAAAATAATGATGGATAAAACCACAGAATTATCTCAATAGATTTAGAAATAGCAATTGACAAAATTGAATATCCATTAATTAAAAAAAAAAGGCTCAACACATAAGTAAAGGAGGTATAAAAGAAATGTACCTCAACATAATGAAGTCTGTGTACTACAAGTCCACAGCTAACATCATACTCAGTGGTGAATAGCTCAAAGTTTTACCTCCAAGATCAGAAACAAAACAGGGATGCTTAATCTCAGTACACTTATTCAACATACTAATAGAAGTCCTGTCCGGAAAACCATGCAAGAAAAGGAAAAAGAAAAGATATCCAAGTAGGAAAGGATAAAGTAAAATTGTCTCTGTGTTGTCTTGCTGTGTTGCAGATGACAAGATTTTACTTATAGAAAACCCTAAATACACCATTTTAAAAAAACTGTTAGAACTAATAAACAAATTCAATGGCAGAATACAAAATCAATGTACAAAATCAGTTGCATTTCTATACACTAGTAGCAAACTATCCAAAAACAAATTTAGGAAAAAAATCCCATTTACAATAGCATCAGAAAGGAATAAATTACTTAGGAGTAAATTTAACCAAGGAAGTGAAAAATCCATAGACTAAAAACTATAAAACATTGATGTAAGAACCTGAGGAAGACATAAATAAATGACAATATATGCTATTTTCATTAATTTGAAGAATTAGCATTCTTAAATATTCATACTACCAATGTGATCAACATTTTCAATGCAATCTCTATCAAAATTCTAATGTCATTTTTCAGAACATTTAAAAAAAAACCTATAAATTCATGTGGATCCACAAAATTCCTTAATAGCCAAAGTAATCTTGAGAAAGGAGAACAAAGCTGGAGATATCACATTCCTGATTTTGAACTATATTACAAAGTTATATTATAAAAACTGTATTGCTGCTACTAAGTCACTTCAGTCGTGTCCGACTCTGTGTGACCCCATAAACAGTAGCCCACCAGGCTCCCCCGTCCCTGGGATTCTCCAGGCAAGAACACTGGAGTGGGTTGCCATTTCCTTCTCCAATGCATGAAAGTGAAAAGTGAAAGGGAAGTTGCTCATTCGCGTCTGACTCTTCACGACCCCATGGACTGCAGCCTTCCAGGCTCCTCCATCCATGGGATTTTCCAGGCAAGAGTACTGGAGTGCGGTGCCATTGCCTTCTTGCACTGGCCTAAAAACAGACACACAGACCAGAAGAACAGAATAGAGAGCCCCAAAATAAACCCACACGTGTATGGTTAACTAATATTTGACTAGAGTGTGGAGAATACACAATGAAGAAAGGATTGCCTCTTTAATAAACAGTCTTGGGAAAACACTATGCGAAAGAATGAAATTGGACCCTTTCTTACACCATACACAAAAACTTACTCAAAATGGATTAAAGACTTAGTGTAAGACCTGAAACCATAAAACTTTGGTTGTGGTAGGACTACTCAAATTAAAAAGCTTCTTACAACAGAGGAAACAATTAATGAAAGTAAAAGGCAACTTATGACATGAGACAATCGATATATCTGATAAGTGGTTAGTATCCAAAATGTACAAGGTATTCATAAATGTAAATAGCCAAAACCTAAATTACCCCATTCTAAAATGGGCAAAGGACCAGAACAGAACAATTTTCCAAAGAAGACATATAAATGGTCAACAAGTATATGAAAAGGTGCTCAGTGTCATTAATGATTGGAGAAATGCAAATAAAAACCACAATGAAACAGTATTTCACACAGTAAGGATGGTTAGTAAAAAAAAAAAAAAGATGAGATCACAAATTTTGATAAAGTTGTGAAGAAAAAGGAAATCTTTGCATTGTCAGCGGGGATGTAGATCGGTACAGCCAGTATGGAAATCAGTACGAAAATTCCTCAAAAAAATAGAGCTATTATATGATTTAGAAATCCAACTTTTAGGTATATACCCAAAAGAAATGAAATCATTATCTTGAGGACAGCTACATTCATATGTCCATTGCAGCATTATTCATAATAGCTTACATATATACACATATATATATGGGGCCTCCCTGGTGGCTCGGTGGTAAAGAATCTGACTGCCAATGCAGGAGATGTAGATGTGATCCCTGGGTTTGATCCCTGGGTTGGGAAGATCCCTTGGAGAAGGAAATGGCAATCCACTCCAGTGTGCTTGCCTGAGAAATCCATGGACAGAGGAGTCTGGCAGGCTACAGTTCACAGGGGTCACATGAGTTGGATATGACTTAGTGAATAAACAAGAACAATACACAGTTATATGTGTGTGTGTGTCTGTGTGTGTGTATGCACACGTGCATGCTCAGTCGCTTCAGTTGTGTCCTACTCTTTGCAATCCTATGGACTGTAGCCTACCAGGCTCCTCTTCCATGGGATTTTCCAGGCAAGAACACTGGAGTAGGCTGCTGTGCCCACCTCCAGAAGATATTCCCAATCCAGGGATTGAACCCACATCTGCTGCATTGCAGGCAGATTCTTCACTGCTGAGGCACTGGGGAAGCCCTGTGCATATGTATATATGTATACAATTGGAATATTGTGGTTTAATTGCTAAGTCATATCCAACTCTTTTGCCACACCATGGACTGTAGCCAGTCTGGCTCATCTATCAATGGAGTTTTCCAGGCAAGAACACTGGAGTGGGTTCCCATTTCCTTTTCTAAGGAATCTTCCCAACCCAGAGATAAAACCCACATTTCCTCTATTAGCAGACAGATTCTTTACCACTGAGCCACCAGGGAAGCCCTTACTCAGCCATAGAAAGAAGAAAAGCTTGCAATCTGTGATGACATAGATGAATCTGGAGGACATTATGCTAAGCCAGTCATAGAAAGACAAATACTGTATGAGCACACGTATATGGAATCTAAAGAAGTTAAACTCACAGAACCAGGGTATCACATAGTGGTTGCCAGGCATTGGAAGGGGTAAGAAATAGGGATATTGGTCAAGGGGTACAGAGTTTCATCTATAAGATGGATAAGTTCTGATGACCTAATTACAGCTTGATAATTATACTTTACAGTGCTGTGTGATACACTTGAAATTTATTAAAAGAGTAGATCTTATATGTTCTCACCAAAAAAAGAAAAAAGAGAGAGAGATTAGAAGCTATGTGACGTGATAAATGTGTCCAAACTGGGAAAAAGCAGTTAACATAATTTTATCTTGTATGTTTTTATGCCACAATTTGTACAGCCACTATGGAGAACAGTGTGGAGATTCCTTAAAAAACTGGAAATAGAACTGCCTTATGATCCAGCAATCCCACTGCTGGGCATACACACTGAGGAAACCAGAAGGGAAAGAGACACGTGTACCCCAATGTTCATC
>NW_011495034.1:217641-217776 GCF_000754665.1 Bison bison bison | reverse complement strand
AGCACTGTTTATAATAGCCAAGACATGGAAGCAACCTAGATGTCCATCAGCAGATGAATGGATAAGAAAGCTGTGGTACATATACACAATGGAGTATTACTCAGCCATTAAAAAGAATACATTTGAATCAGTTCT
>NW_011495034.1:210533-217541 GCF_000754665.1 Bison bison bison | reverse complement strand
TTGAATCAGTTCTAATGAGGTGGATGAAAATGGAGCCTATTATACAGAGTGAAGTAAGCCAGAAAGAAAAACACCAATACAGTATATTAACGCATATGTATGGAATTTAGAAAGATGGTAACAATAACCCTGTGTACAAGACAGCAAAAGAGACACTGATGTATAGATCAGTCTTATGGACTCTGTGGGAGAGGGAGAGGGTAGGGAGATTTGGGAGAATGGCATTGAAACATGTGTAATATCATATATGAAACGAGTTGCCAGTCCAGGTTCGATGCACGATACTGAATGCTTGGGGCTAGTGCACTGGGACGACCCAGAGGGATGGTATGGGGAGGGAGGAGGGAGGAGGGTTCAGGATGGGGAACACATGTATACCTGTGGCGGATTCATTTTGATATTTGGCAAAACTAATTTAATTTGTAAAGTTTAAAAATAAAATAAAATTAATTAAATAAATAAATAAAGTGAGTTGATACATTGATGACAAAAAAAAAAGAAAAGAAGAAAACATTAGAAAAATCCCAGTTGAGGTACATTCTACATAATACCTGACCATTACTCCTCAAAACTCTTAAGGTCATGAAAATCTTAGAAACTATAACATCTAAGAGGAGCCTAAGAAGACATGATGACTAAATGGAACATATCAGTAGTACCCCGGATAGACGGGGGTGGGGGAGAGGTTACATAAAATCTATGAGAATCTAAATAGATTCTCATTTGAATCAGTTCTAATGAGGTGGATGAAACTGGAGCCTATTATACAGAGTGAAGTAAGCCAGAAAGAAAAACACCAATACAGTATACTAACGTATATATATGGAATTTAGAAAGATGGTAACAATAACCCTGTATACGAGACAGCAAAAGAGACACAGATGTATAGAACAGTCTTTTGGACTCTGTGGGAGAGGGAGAGGGTGGGATGATTTGGGAGAATAGCATTGAAACATGTATAATATCATATATGAAACAAGTCGCCAGTCCAGGTTCGATGCACGATACTGGATGGTTGGGGCTGGTGCACTGGGACGACCCAGAGGGATGGTATGGGGAGAGAAGTGGGAGGAGGGTTCAGGATGGGGACCACATGTATATCTGTGGCGGATTCATTTTGATATATGGCAAAACCAATACAATATTGTAAAGTTAAAAAATAAAATTTAAAAAAAAAGGAAAGAAAAAAAATCTATGAGAATCTAAATAAACTATCAGTTCAGTTCAGTTGCTCAGCCATATCCAACTCTTTGCGACCCCATGGACTGCAGCATGCCAGGCTTCCCTGTCCATCACCAACTCCCAGAGCTTACCCAAACTCATGTCCATTGAGTGGGTAATGCCATCCAACCATCTCATCCTCTGTCATCCCCTTCTCCTCCTGCCTTCAATCTTTCCCAGCATCAGGGTCTTTTCCAAGGAGTCAGTTCTTCATATCAGGTGGCCAAAGAATAAACTATAGACATTAATTAATAATGAAGTGTCAATATCAGCTCATTAATTACGATAAGAGTACAGTACTCATAAATATTAATAAGAGAAGGAGTATGGAGAATATATGGGAACTCTCTGTGCTATCCTCGCAATTCTTCTATAAACCTAAAACTGTCCTAAAACTAAAGTTTGTTTTAAAAAAAAAAAACAAAAACGTTTTAAAAGATTGGTGTTGATCCTTTTGTAAAGCAAGTGAAAGTGAAGTAAAGTCGCTCAGCCATATCAGATTCTTTGCAACCCCATGGACTGTAGCCTGCCAGGCTCCTCAGTCCATGGAATTTTCCAGGCAAGAATACTGGAGTGGGTTGCCATTTCCTTCTTCGGGGATCTGCCCAATCGAACCCGGGTCTCCCACATTGCAGGCAGATGCTTTACCATCTGAGCCACCTTTGTAAAGCAAGACAGCCTTTTAATATGGATAAATACCTATGCATTTACTTGTTCTGAAATGTCAGATTTTAGCATGGTCATCTTTTAAAAAGGAGAACACCTTATATTATGTCAATATTTCTTCTCTATCATTGGAACAGAAAATCTAAAAACTAAATAGACTGATTTATGAACTTTTAAACTACAAAAATGCTGCTGTATTCTTTATCTCTTCATAAAATTATAGTACTTATACTTCAGAGTTAGTATTTGGGAAATCATAAGTGTATAACAGAGGAAAGAAGCGCATAATTAAGTGTCCATGTATTAAAACTTTGGTCAAAAGTAGGCCAATAGAATAGTAGATCAGGAACAGCTAGGAAGGGATACATGTGTGATACATACTTATGACAGAAAATCTTTAGGATTGACTAATTGATAAAATTACAAACTTATAAAACATTAAAATGTTTTACTGATACATGACCTGCCAATTCCAGTCTATAGTATCCACGGAAATGTGTACATATGTTAACCAAAAGTCATTACTAGAATATTCATAGCAACATTCTACATAACAGCACCAACAGAATACACTACCCAAGTGTTCACCAACTGAAGTGTTAAAAGGAATTGTGATATGCTTACACAATGGAATATGGTATAGCCATGATAATGTTAATAAATGATCCATGACTAAGAGCAATATTGAGGAATCTCACAAGCATAACACTGAGCCAAACAAACCAGACATAAAAAAATATATATTATGTGATTCATTTCACATAAAGTAGAGAAATACAGACACCTTATTTATTATCTAGAGAGAAGGGGGAACTAAAGAGACTTCTGGGTGCTTGTAAGAGCCTCTTCCTTGATCTGGGCATGTTTGGTTTGTCAACCCTGATGAGTTGTACACTGATAATGTGTAGTTTCCTGGTGGTACTTTATATTCTAATTAAAAATTCCAAGGACTTCTCTGGTGGTCCAGTGGTTAAGACTTTGCCTTCCAATCCAGGGGGTGTTGGTTTGATCTCTGGTTGGGGAGCTAAGATCACACATACGTTGTGGCCAAAAAAACAAAAATATAAAACAGAAGCAATATTGTAACAAATTCAATAAAAACTTTAAAAATGGTTCACATCAATAAAAAAATTTAATTTCAAAAATTTTACTTGAAATTACTTTGGCCTTGAACCCCATCTTTAAAAATTTTCATAATATCAAGCAAACTCTACTGCATACGTCTCAGTACATCAGATGACAAAAGTTTCAGAATTTAGCTTGTAAAGGTTCAAGATCCTGTAGAAGAAGAAGATACCATGTACTTTAGATTATTTCCATAAACTTCTAAATCAAAAGATTCATTCTTTTAGAAGAAGAAGATACCATGTACTTTAGATTATTTCCATAAACTCCTAAAAGATTAATTCTTTTAGATCAATGAATGAGAAAGAAAACTGTGAAACCAGTCTGTTGACTGAGCTGAAAATATTTGTTCTAGATTCTTCATACCCTGAACACTCTTTGGAAGGACTGACAATGAAGCTGAAGCTCCAATACTTGGCCACCTGATGAGAAAAGCTCGCTCATTGGAAAAGACTCTGATGCTGGAAAAGATTAAAAGCAGAAGGAGAAAAGGGCAACAGAGGATGAGATGGGTGGATGGAATCACTGATTCAATGGACATGAACTTGGGTAAACTCCTGGAGATGGTGAGAAACAGGGAAGTCTAGAGTGCTGCAGCCCATGGGGTCACTAAGAGTTAGATATGACTTGGCAACTGAAAGACAGCAACATACTCCTCATGTGATTCCATTTCTGCTTATTCATCACTAATAACTAAGGATCCTCAAGACAGACTCCAGACTCCTTAGTCATCAAGCCAATGAGAATCACATTGAGAGACCATCTCCCAGGTAATCAGCAGGGTCTAGAGTCTAGCTGAAATCCCCATAACTGAATCCCTAAAACCCAACATTTGTTTGTGTTTCATCCATCTGTACAAATTCTTTATATTTGGGTTTTGCCACTCTTCCTAGTTTGTGTTCCAAATACCTCTGGTTACCAGCGTACTGAACCCTAGCCAGTTTGGCCAGAATCCTAAAAGCCTAGCCCGCTCTCTCTGCTTTGGGAGTTAGGTCCTGTCCTAGTCCTATTGGATATTGGCTGAGGTGTATTTAAAACTGTTTGAGTCCCCTTTGGACCCAAGAGAGTACCACCAGCCTAATTATAAGGGTATCGTTTGCTGCTAGGTACCCACTAACCGGGCAATGTCTTTTATGCTGTAACTTTGCTTGCTGACCTCCCTTTTTGAACATCAGCCCTAAGCCAGGCCATTTTTCAGAATGGTTTATTCCCCTTTTCCTGATATGCCATCATTGTGTTCCAGGAGCCATAGGCAAAGCTCCTGCAAAATATGGTATCGTGAATAAAGCTCCTAGTCACTGCCTTCTTGGCTACAGAGTCAACCAAATAAAAATGTACCAGTTTACACTATTTTGATTCTTAGTAACCTAAAGGCATGGAAAATTCTCTAAATAAAAAGGCATTTAGGCCTGGCAAAGCCTGGAAAAGGCAGACAATGATTGCAGTTCTACATTTCAACTCATTTTCCATAAACATGTATAATCATTACAAGGTTAAAATTGAAGTTCACTTGTGCTTCAAACTATAGAAATCACTTTGTATCAAATGTCAACCAAATCTGCAAGCTATTTTCATGTAAGAAAGAAAAACATACTTTGACATTTCACACCAAAAATATGCTTTCTGGGCACGTTTGAATCAAAATAAAATTATCCACCTTAACAATTCAATCTAAAAGTAAATTAGGATAGTTACATAACCTAATTTGAAAAGACTATAAAATTTTAAAGCAAAATTTTAAATGGCAGAATTCCTAAAAGATATATCAATGTGAGCACCTGGAATCACAATTACCTTTCAAATGACTTTATTACAATAAAGTCAAGCTTAACAATTCGACTAGACTATTTCCCTGGAATAATCATTTTTCACTGTTTTGTGGCTGCCCAATTATTCAAATTTCCTTATAGTGTGTGTTCACTGGCTCCTGTTGATCTGAAGTCTCTACTGCATCATGGTCTACGTGGCCTGACAATCTGAAAGATGAGCAAATCCACTCATCGTGAGATGATAAAAGGCACTCTTCACAGGTTAGGCAAGATAATAGTCCATAAAGAGGTTGATGCAGGAACAGAAAAAGATTTACAAGTTGGGAAAAACTCCACATAATTTCAAAATGAATACATGACCAATGATTAAGAGAACCAAGCTACTTCAAGGCTACTTCTGGGTATAAGTCGCTGTAGGATTGAATAAATAGTTGCATTTCTAAAACTTGGTACCTGAACATAGACAATAGATTTTGGCACAATGAGATGCTATCAGCAAGTTCTATAATTATAGAATAACTTTGCCAAGTTATTGTCCTAGTCAGGCTGCTATAAAGTGAGAAGTAAAGTAGTGTTAGTCACTCAGTTGTGTTTGACTCTGCAACTCCATGAATTGTAGCCCACCAGGCTTCTCTGTCCATGGGATTCTCCAGGCAAGAACACTGGAGTGAATAGCCATTCCCTTCTCCAGGGAATCTTCCTGACCCACAGATCAAACCCGGGTCTCCTGCATTACAGGCAGATTCTTTACTGTCTGAGGCATCTGGGAAGCCCAGGGTACCAAAGATGGCTTTAACAACAACTTTAAGTTTTCTTTTATTGAAGTATAGTTGATTTACAATGCTGTATTAGCTTTGGATACAGAGAAAAGTGATCCAGTGATTTATATATCACTGAATATATATATAATATCCTATATTTTGTTATAAATTATATGGGGAAAGAATCTACATATAAATAATGCATATATATATATATTCTATTTTTCAGATTCTTTTGTAATATAGGTTATTACAAAATATTGAGTGTAGTTCCCTGGACTATACAGCAGGTCCCTGTTGTTTATCTGTTTTATAGATGTGCTGTGCTGTGCTCAGTTGCTTCAGTTCTCGCCAGGTTCCTCTATCCATGGGATTGTCCTAGCAAGAATGCTGGAGTGAGCTGGCATGCCCTCCTCCAGGCGGTCTTCCTGACTCAGAGATCAAACCTGTGTCTGCTGCACTGCAGGTGGATTCTTCACCACTGAGCCACCAGGGAAGCCCATATTTATATAGAGCAGTGTGTATAAAGGAGAAGGCAATGGCACCCCACTCCAGTACTCTTGACTGGCAAATCCCATGGACGGAGGATCCTGGTAGGCTGTAGTCCATGAGGTCGTACAGAGTTGGACACGACTGAAGCGACTTAGCAGCAGCAGCAGTGTGTATATATGTTCCTCCCAAATTCTAATTTATTCCTCCCCACCCTCATCTTACCCCTTTGGTAACCATAAGTTTGTTTTCTATGCCTGTAGGTCTTAAACAGCAATATTTATTTCTCACAGCTCTGGAGAATGGGAAATTCAAGATCAAGGCACTGGTCTAGGGTCTGGTTGAGAGTACTCTTCCTGGTTTGCAAACAACTGGCTTCTCATTGTATCCTCACATGGCAGAGAGAGACAAACGAAGCAAGTTCTCTCCTGTCCCTTTTCATGAGAGCACTAATTCCCTTCGTGAGGGCTCCACTCTCAGGACCTAATTACCTATCAAAGGCCCCAGCTCCTGTCATCCCTTTGGGAATTAAATTTTTCAAAATATAAATTTTGAAGAGACACAAACACTCCATCCATAACAGATCTCTTTCCCAGAGCATAAAATTGGAAAAAAGAAAATTTCCCAGTGCAGCGAACATGATCTCTCTTGACAAAAATTTAGAGAAAACTGCATGACTCTGTCAAAATTGCAAATATTTACTGTGAGCACACTGGACAATATATATCTGGACCATTCTGTTTAACAGAAAAACTTAACAATAACAGGTATCTGCTCTAAACTCTCTTTTTCAAAATTTGCTACTAACCAATGTCTACTCAAGGCTATGGTTTTTTCCTGTGGTCATGTATGGATGTGAGAGTTGGACTGTGAAGAAGGCTGAGCACTGAAGAATTGATGCTTTTGAACTGTGGTGTTGGAGAAGACTCTTGCGAGTCCCTTGGACTGCAAGGAGATCCAACCAGTGCATTCTGAAG
>NW_011495034.1:194495-210417 GCF_000754665.1 Bison bison bison | reverse complement strand
TCCGGGAGTTGGTGATAGACAGGGAGGCCTGGCATGCTGCAATTCATGGGGTCGCAAAGAGTCAGACACGACTGAGCGACTGAACTGAACTGAATCTTAATGATGGTTTGGCTTAATTTTAAAACATAAGATATAAATTTTCTTCATAAATTTTCTAAATTTTCATCTTACAAATGGGCCCTAAACTGAGTTTATCAGGAGAAAGAGGAGAGGGTAAAAATTATTTCCCACCACCAGAAAAAAGTTTATTTTCAGGTCTGTGGACAAGTATTGTTTCCCTTGCTTTCAGTTATCTCTAATTACCAGTTGTAAAATAGATCAAAGACAGGTCTCCATACAATCAGATGATCCCATGAGTTTCCAGCATGGCATTAAAAAGATATCTGGTGCTCTCTTTTGTTATTCCAAAGTTAAATTATCCCTTACATGGATAACCAAGAAAATATGGCGTTCTGGAATTCAAGAAAAAAAAAAAATATTCCAATGCAAAGTGAATACAGGGAAATAAGGACATAGATGTATCTTTTGATTTGGTAACATGGAAGTCATGAAACAACAATTTCAGAGGGGAATGGAGATGGAAACCAGACCACTGGAAAGTGAATGAGAAGTTGAGAAGTTGAGACTGGAAGTGTAAACAAAGTCTTGGAAGGTTGTGTTTTTTGTTATTGTTGTTTGCTTGTTGATCCTCCTAAAGTAAACCCTGAAATGTGGTGGAATCTGGAAGCACACTTGCGATGAAATTAATTTTTTGCTTTTTTGATCATACAGAAAGATTATGTTTGTATTTCTGAATGCTTTAAGAATATCCAAAATGAGGGAACAACTGCTAAAGTAGGAGAGGAAAATAAATATAAATTAAAACTGCCTTTGAAAGCAAAATTTGTAAGAATCGGTGTAGAAGGGTATATACAACAGGAATCTAGTCAAGTATAGTACAAAATGGATAGTGTGTGGAATCTACTGCCCCCAACGCACAGACTGGTAAAAGAATCCCCCTGCTATGTAATTTGAATTCTAAGATTCTTTTCCAATATTTGATCCAATTACCAAGTATCCTAAGAGCCAGTTCTTCCATTAGCCAGTTCTTCCATTAGCAGGACATTCCATTCCTACACCACCCTCCCTCCATGTCTTAAGCCCTGCATTTTATCTTCCTTTCCATTTCTAGCATCAAGATTGCAATCAAATTCTTGTTCTAGAGCCATCTACCAATTGCCAGCCCTATGTCTGCTTAAATAAATGTTAAATCTCTTTGATTCACTTTAAACTTCTGACTCATGGTGATCATTTCCTGTTTGTCCTTTACCTCTCGAAGGATATCCCACATTCAAATTTTTCTCGGCCCCAAAGTCTTCATGACTCCCTGCACAGAATCACTGGCCTCTGATGCTGCTCCTGTGTTGCTGTCTATGTTGGGTATGTAATCTTCCTAAGGGTCACAATTGATTCTGTCCTGAGATTTCTTTACCAGATGATTGTGGCAAGCAGCTTAAATGAGGTCTTATATTCTAACTAAATTATAGAGGCTCAGGAACAGTAGTGAGCTTCCCAAGTTACTAAGTGGGTAAAGAATCCACCTTGCAATGCAGGAGATGCAGGTCTGATCTCTGGTCAGCAAGATCCCCTGGAGGAGGGGATGGTAACCCACTCCAGTATTCTTGTCTGGAGAATTCCATTAACAGAGGAGCCTGGTGGGCTACAGTCCATAGGGTCGCAAAGAATCAGACACAACTGAAGCAACTGAGCACACACTCAGGCACAGTATAGTCAAATTACAGAATACAGTCAAAGTGTGTCTTTCTTATTTAGAAAATTTACACAGGAAAAAGAAAAGGCCTTATGTTGTATTAAATCTTACAAACATGGTTTTAGAGACATCATGTTTATCAGATGTTAGACTGGGTATATGAGAGAGAACCTTACTAGGCATTTCTAGATATTATTAAGTTTTGAAACAATTGGTAGCAAATTTTTTCCTCCTGTCTCTGAAGACAGCGGTCCTAACAATTTTTAGAAGCAATTAATATAAATGACGTAGTACAGCATCTTGCCAAATCATCAAAAATAGCCAATTTTTATATAAACTGTCTTTTCTCATTAGAAAAGAAATTTATATATATGAGAAGGAAATGGCAACCCACTCCAGGGTTCTTGCCTGGAGAATCCCATGGACAGAGGAGCCTGGCAGGCTACAGTTCATGGGGTCACAAGAGTTGGACATGACTTCGTGACTAAATCACCATATATATATATATATATATATCCTATGATTACCATGAACTTAGTATTCAGCTTCTTAAAATCTATATAAAATTTTGAATGTCTATGCATAATTTTAAAAATCATAATTCTAGTTGATGAGTTTGAACCAGATAATATAAACAACTGGGGTATATCATATATATTCTAAATCCTTACTTACATAAGTCAGTATACTTTGTACAGAAGAAAAAAGATCATTGGTTAATTTTGTGATTTGGCTCACTGAAACACTTTAAAAGAGCTTGTGATGCACTTTATCTTTCCAAAAGTTATTTACCTTTCCCCATGGCAACAATAAGCCAGTGTTATAAAGTCTGTATTAAAATATTATTATTTCTAGGATAGGTTAGATGAGCAAATAAAGAGGATGTGGTACATATAGACAACGGAATACTGCTGCTGCTGCTGCTAAGTCACTTCAGTCGTGTCTGACTCTGTGAGACCCCATAGACGGCAGCCCACCAGGCTCCTCGTCACTGGGATTCTCCAGGCAAGAACACTGGAGTGGGTTGCCATTTCCTTCTCTGCAACGGAATACTACTCAGGCATAAAAAGGAATGAAATTGAGTCATTTGTAGAGATGTAGATGGACCTATAGTCTGTCACACAGAATGAAGTAAGCAAAACAAATATTGTATATTAAGGCATACACATGGAATCTTAAAAAGTGGCACAGATGAACTTATTTGAGGGGTGGAAACAGAGATGAAGATGTAGACAGCAGTCACGCGGACATGGGGTGAGAGCAGGGAGTGGGATGAATTGGGAAATCGAGGTTGACATACATGTACTGCCATGAGTGAAATAGATAGCTATATAGTATAGCTATATATAGCTATATATATATAATATATAGAGAGAGTATATATAATAGCTATATATATAGCTATTATATAGAGTATATATTGTATATAGAGTATATATAATAGTATATATATATATATATAGAGAGAGAGAGAGAGAGAGAGAGACAGAGCTATACTATGTATATAGTATAGCTATATATATAGAGATATATATATATCTCCCTGTGCTGTATAGTACAGGGAGCTCAGCTCAGTGCTCTGTAGGGACCGAGGTAGATGGGAAGGTAGGCACAGACTGGTAGGGGTGGGAGAATGGTCCAAGAGGGAGATGATACATGCATATTTTAGCTGACTCACTTCGTTTTATAGCAGAAACTAACAAAACATTGCAAAGCAATTATATTCCAATTATTTTTTTTAAGAATATTTAAAACTAGTCTTGAACACCACCACCATTGTGGAGATCTCAGGCCATAAAGTATCTCTGACCTTCATCTTTATGTTTGAGATAAAGATAAGAAGTCATTACCCATAAGATGAAGGAATTAAATATTTATAAATAGTCCATTGACTGGCATACACTAGATGGTGGACAAATGTTGGTTCCTTCTCTTATTCAAATTGAGAAAACGGATGCAAAGAAGATGCAATAAAGTACTCAGCATCTAGAAAACAATTAACTAAAGAAAAAGTATCCAAATCAAGCTCCTTTGTTTTCACTTAAAATGTCAACAGATTAATCACTGGAACATGAGAAGTCTAGTCAAGCAGCGAGTTATGGTTTCTAAATATTAGCACAGTTAGTTACACACAATAATAACAGCTCCTTGTTAAGAACCTCAGCCCACCCTTAACCCCAGTTAGCCCTCCAGAAATAGAAACTATCTGGGGACCAGACATAGACAGATTGATGTTTGTCCACAGCCAGTGATGGAGAACTCTGTGATGGTAGGTCAGTAGCGCCATCTATGTGTGAGAAGGATAACATATGCTTCCTGGTGATCTTTTTCAATGTAATGACTGGGTGTTTGGTAATAGAGAAAGGAAACAGAGCTCAGGTTCTGAGCCATCCAGCTTTTGCGAAGGCCCTGATGGGACTTTTTAACGTCAATTTTCTAAGCCAGTTGTTTATGTTAGAGATAAGAATCGTTAGATTAAGCAGGCAGATCAAGTTGTTGAAAAGACCTGCAGCATGCTGAATTAACATTTTAATGAATTAAAGAGCAAAAATCTTTGGACATTGGTTGGTATCTACAGATATTCATGCTGTACCTAAACATATTAGTAAACATTCTTACATAAATACTTTATATTTCTAAATATTTTCAACTTATAGAAAAAAGCTTTAATATCCATTACCTTTTGAGCCTGACCAAAGCAAGGAATCATGAAAAAAGACTAATCCATATACTTCCTGCTGCTGCTAAGTCGCTTCAGTCGTGTCGGACTCTGTGCGATCCCTTAGACAGAAGCCCACCAGGCTCCCCCGTCCCTGGGATTCTCTAGGCAAGAACACTGGAGTGGGTTGCCATTTCCTTCTCCAATGCATGAAAGTGAAAAGTGAAAGGGAAGTCGCTCAGTCGTGTCCGACTCTTTGCGACCCCATGGACTGCAGCCCACCAGGCTCCTCCGTCCATGGGATTTTCCAGGCAAGAGTACTGGAGTGGGGTGCCATTGCCTTCTCCGATATACTTTCTACTTTGTGTGAAAACAAAACTTCTAATTATACTTATTTTAAATTAAAATAGATCAAAAATACTAAGATGCTTTTCCATTTACAGAATTTAATAATTCATATTGTTCAAAATTAAATTATGTTTAACATTTTCTGCTAGGAAAATAAGTGAATTTTAGGATTTTCTGACAATTATCTATGTTAATTTGATCTTGATAATTAAATATTTTTTCAGAAAGAAGTATATTTCAGGAAATAAATGTATTGAAAATTTGTGTTAAATTTATCTCATTTGATCATTTTCAAGCATTAATTTTTAGTATAAACACAATAAAAAAGTGTTCACCTTAAATATCCTAGTTTGTAATACACTGATGTCTCAGAGAGAAACACTTACTCCACTAAATTTAAGACTGAAATAGTTTGAGAATCCACCGTTAGCCAATTGGGAAGGAGAGAGGAAAGAAATCACCTCCAGGAGGTGGGGTTTTACATTCCATCTCCCTGCTTTATAACTTCCTTCAATTAGCACACATCTTAAGTCGTTTGACATTTCCTTGAACATCTGGTAAAACCTGAGATCTTCCCAATGTCATATTGGTAGAACTGATGCAATATATTTAATTGAGCAATATATATTGAACAATATATTTAAATTGCCAGAATTTAAAGGAAAGAAAAAAAATGATCATTTAAATAATTTGAGCAAAGATTTTTGTGTTCCTTTAAACAACATGCGGGTCTCCCATGACAAAACCTTTCTTAGCTTGCAAGTGGAATGATAATTTTGTTTTCTTTTTTTTCACCAGTGCATTTAAATAGAAAAGATGGGAGGGTGAAAAATGGTAGAGTGAAGAGACTAGCTATTATTTAGTTTCTACTCTTTTTCAGGCACTTTACACATAGTATCTCATTTAATCCTTCCAGCAGTCTTTTAAGAAAGTATTAATATTTCCATTTTACATGTGAAGAAACTGGTTCAAGAGGCATTCAGTGGCTTACAGTTAGTAAATTGCAGTCTCAAGATCTGCCATCCAGTTTCCCTAACTCAAATATGTATGTTCAGGGAATTCCCTGGTGGTCCAGTGGTTAAGACTCTGTACTTCCCCTGCAGGGGACACAGGTTCAATCCCTGGTCTGGGAGCTAAAGATCCTGAATGCCATGTGATGTGGCCAAAAAAAATAAAAATAAAAAATATGTATGCTCACTCCATTACCCTACACAGCATACCTATAAGAGCAAAAATTAATATTAAAACACCCACACTAATTTTAAAAGCCAGCACAAACGTGTAAATTATGTATCATTCTTTTTTAAAAAGGGGGTTCAAATAACAGTAAGAATTAACCTGTTATGTTAAAACAGTAGTTTTCCTTGGGAAGTAGAAACTAGAAGGGGGTACAATGAGATCTTCTGAGGTATGGATAATATATTGGTTTTATTCTGTGTTTTAATTATACATAAGTGTTTATGATATTTCACCAAGTTGTACACTTGTGGTTTACGTACTTTCTCTTTGAAAAAAATTTAAATACTCATTTTTCAGTTGGATGAGATATCTATTTCATGACATTTAGGCTTGAATTGATTCCAACCAAATGCTTCTCTTTAGCTTATATGAAGTCCAAACGTCTTGGATTTGAAGAGCTAGGCAGAATATCTTTCCAAAATGATTTTCATCTTAAGCATCTATATTTCTTTTTCTGATCTTATTGAATCCACAGGGGTCAGAGGTAAAGACTTAAAAATAAAAATGTGAACAATTTATATACCGCCAGTCACTTCAAAGGTGACTCAGATCAAGAACTGGCTCCTGTCTTGAAGATGATTTTTTTTTTTTTTTCCTCTTGCTGTATCAGGCTGCTTGGCCTAAGCATACCTAGAATATACACCATAGTACTGACTTTTATTTTTATATTTAATACAAATGCTGTAACAAGAAGAAAGCATTTGCAATAAATTTAACTCTAGAAATGTCCCTGTTCATTACTTACTTCTGGACTAGATTGGTCCTATAACCTAAAGTCTTTGCATGAGTAGCAGTTTTTAAAAGAGACTATTTATAACCTTGATATTGAAAGGAAATAAGGAAGAAAAGAGGGAAGGAAGGAAACAAGAAAAGAAGTTTAAAGTGATTTCTAATTTTAGAGATGAATTCTGAAGTTTCTTGATATGTTATGGAAATTTTTTCTTCTGTTCATATTTTAGAGATAACCCTTATAAAATTACAAATTTACAAGTCAGAAAATACTATGAAGTGTTTTACAAATATTTCAATAAGACAACTTGAGAACGATTTTACTCTTGGCCAAAAGGTCAAGAAGAGATGAGAATGATTTTTAAAAGTAGGTAGCATTACCAGATCTTACCAGAAATATTTCATTTGAATCCTAACCAAGCTTTTACACCTTATTTCTGGGCTACATGAAAGAGAGCACAGAGATGAACAAAGTAAATGACACTCCTTTCACTGAACAATCAGAGCAAATATAAAAGGTAGGATATTTCACAGGACAACTGATTCACTCCACGCAACAATTTCAGGATCATCAGTAAAGATATCACTGGAGAGTCCAAGAGATTTAGGGGATACTATTGATGTGTTGTATAGCACTGGGTAGTATCCTGATTTGCAAAGAACCTTCCTAGTGGCTAAGAGGGTAAAAAATCTGCCTGCAATGTGGGAGACCTGGGTTCAATCCCTGGGTTGGGAAGATACCCTGAAGAACAGAATGGCTGCCCACTCCAGTATTCTGGCCTGGAGAATTCCATGGACAGAGGAGCCTGGCAGGCTACAGTCCTTAGGGTTACAAAGAGTTGGACATGACTGAGCGACCTTCACTTCACTTCTGTAAAGAACATTAAAGAGCCCACCCCGGGGATATTACAATCCCTGCCGATAACTAGCCAGTGATATGAAAGGCAATAGAAATCATCATATTTTTATCAACTTCTGTGAATATCAGAGTTCCTTACACTTTTTTCCTTTTTTTTTTTTTTTCCAGTGCCAGTGCCCTGGACTCTGCCCCGGACCAACTAAATCAGATTTGTGGAGTGGTGTGAAGAAGACTAAAGCAGTTGAAGGATTTTTAAACCACCTCTAGGTGATTCTAATATGCAGCCAAATTTGGAAACTACTAATTGGCAGAGTACTTTTCAAAGTTAGAAGAGGTTGGTAAGACTTTGGGTTGAATTTCAAGGTAAATTGTTTAACTTCCTGCAAGAGATATTCAGTATAAGTGTAATATTTCAGTTATGATGACTGAGAATCAGTGAAACCTG
Organism: Bison bison bison; assembly: GCF_000754665.1. Lineage (NCBI taxonomy): Eukaryota > Metazoa > Chordata > Mammalia > Artiodactyla > Bovidae > Bison > Bison bison. Next base: position 202,388 of record NW_011495034.1, on the reverse strand, counting down.
TGGATGTAAAGACAGAGATTTGCTTTTTTTCATTTAAAATTTTCTGTATCTGAAATTAACTCTTAAGACTCCGTTTTAGTTGGTAGCAAAAATGTTGAATAAACTAATCAATACCACCTAGAGACTTTGAGGTAAATTCAGGTCCACCCAGTGGTTTGAAAAGCCAGCTCAAAGTTCCTTTCTTGATCACCTTGCTGAGCATGTGCACTATATTAACTTTTCTCCTTCCTCTAGTCCTGCCCCTACTGGTCATTTTCACATAGAGGGAAGGGTGGGGAAGAGTCCCTTAAGAAACTGAGCATGCATTCATTGCGAGGATATCATCGCTGACTATGCTGTCCCTTCCCAAGTCTACTTCAGGTCCGACTTCTAGAACACTTATAGCCAATATTCTCAGTGGGGGTGATACTTAATGCTGGCTCTATCATGTGGCACATTGGTTTATGCATGAGTGTCCATCTAGCCTCTACACTGATTCTTAGCATGAGTAATTTCCTGGAGCCCAGCTCTGAATCAGGTAGACCCTAGCTGGGGGTGGTCCATACCTCAAATCTCTTAAAGGATCAGTCTTTCCTTACCACGTATGCCTCTCCTTCCCTGATGCCTCAGTGGTGAAGAAGCCACCTGCAATGCAGGAGACACAGATTCAATCCCTGGGTCAGGGAGACCCCCTGGAGGAGGAAATGGCAACCCACTCCAGGATTCTTGCCTGGAAAATTCCATGGACAGAGGAGCCTGGAGGGCTACAGTCCATGGGTTCACAAACAGTCAGATACGACTGAGTACATGCCACATCTACACCCGCAGGAGTGAAACATTTTAACATTTCTGACCTGTATGCCAGGCAAGGTGCTTGCTTGCATTCCCTTTCATTACCCTTTCACTGGGCCATTCTGTTACTTCTCTTGTTTTCTTCAAGCCTTCATAGGGTAAAAAAAACTGACAGATTTTCATATATCGGAAATCTAAGCAAAAGAAGGTATGGCACACATCTACTCTCTCGAACTCCCCCCAAAATTAATTTATGGGAAAAATGTAATTGTTTTTTCTGCTTCAGAATTATTTGGGTAACAGAAAACCTCATTGTCTTCACTTCAGTTTGTTGACCCTTCCCTGACCCCTCACCTCCTCCAAAAAGCAAAAAGCAGCACTGAGACAGGTAGGGTAACCACTGCCCCAGTTTGCCCAGGACTCAGTTTTACTATCGAAATCCCAACCTTAGGCAAACTGGAATGGTTGACCACAACCCACAGCACAGATCTGAGAGGATCAGCCAACCTATCAGATTTTCTTACTTTAATATTATTTTGAAATCTTCTCCACCCATCATACAGAGGCCTTTTCCTCTCAGAAATCAACAATATTCCAGATTTGAATTCTTGATGAATCTCCTGTCAAATGGAAACAGCATATCTCTATTTTGAACTGTGGGAGGGGTTGTTGCAGAAGAGCTTATATACTATATGACTTCCCAAAGTAGTCGTCTATCACAGATCAATACTTCATATGTTATGCTAAGAATATACTTTGATGGGCTTCTCAGATGGCTTGGTGGTAAAGCATCCACCTGCCACTGCAGGAGACACAGGAGACACCGGTTTGATCCCTGAATTGGGAAGATCCCCTGGAGAAGGAAATGGTTATCCACTCCAGTATTCTTGCCTGGGAAATTCCATGGACAGAGGAGCCTGGCAGGCTTCAGTCCATGGGGTCTCAGAGAGCTGGACATGACTTAGCAACTGAGTATACTTTGATAGCCTTCCAAATAACATAATAATCCTCAGAAATAATTAATCTGGTATGGATTATGAAAGAAAACATAGGCTATGGCACTAGCAAAGTTACTTTTTGAGAATGAATAAATGTATATTAATGCAGATTTACAATAAAATTGTGCATATATGTAATATAAGGATTCTATAATGAAGGTATATCTTAAAGTCCATAATGTCTAAAAAGCTAAGAAATTCCTTATTATTGTTATTGATTTAGTAAAAGCAGTATGGAAAAGCCACCATCCATCCACAAAGTTCCTCAGCCACATTCAGGACATGAATAAACAGACTAAACAAGAACAGAAGAATGAGAATCCAGATAAACATGAATGACCTTTCAGCTGTCACTGAGTACACAAGGTTACAAGCTTAGAGAAATTAACTAGAAAGATGGACGCAGATCCTGCAGATGGAAGGCAACTCAGAGTCAGGTGGTATGAGAAGCACTGGTTTCAGAAGTATTGTGTGTATTATGGAACCAGTCCTGATTCTAAAGGTAAATTCTGCCTTTAATTTATGCAGAGGCAGGAACGTCAAAACACAGGGAATAGCAGTGAAAAGGCAGGTAAGCTGACACCTTGCTAATAAACCCTTGCTCTGAATAGATTTTCAAGGTTCAGAGAAGACTAGTGCAATGGGAACGTACCACGCTGCCAATATCAGTCTGAAGATCTCCCGTTATAATTGTACTCATGCGAATGTTTATTATGCTTCAGTAAATTGAATAAACAGTATTCTGATTTACACACCATTTATTCTCTATGCAATATCAGAATTTTTAGAAAAACAAATTCTTATCTTTTTATTGCAGTGTACTTTTCAAAAACTCCACAGCTGTTTGTGCCACTTTAACTAAGGTTTTATTATGAAATAGATTGATCAGAGGTAAGTACTTCAGAATAAATGTCAGGATGTAATATAAGAAATGCTTTATTTGCTAATAATTAATGTTTGTCATTTTAGACAAAACAAATACTAATATATATGAGCCAAAGATACAAACAAAGTCCACAGAAGAAATTACAAGGAAATACAACGTGTACCTTGGATTCAGCACAGATGGCATTTTCATCTTACTGATTCACAAAGACTAAAGAAAATTGAACTTCCTTGTCAGTGATTTTTTTTTTCTTTGTTGGGAAAACTTCTATCATAAAAAGACAGGGCTTTATTTTATTTATTCTTCTTAATAATTTTTCAAGAGTTCAATACAGATTGAAAAAAACCCATTCACCTCCGTCCACACTCAAAATCTTTATTAATAGCTTGTGAGTCAAAATGTTCTTAATGAGGGGGAAGAATCATAATTATTGAGAAAATTATTAAGACAATGATATGACTGAGTAATACTCCATTGTGTATATGTACCAAAGCTTTCTTATTAAAAAGAATACATTTGAATCAGTTCTAATGAGGTGGTTGAAACTGGAGCCGATTATACAGAGTAAAGTAAGCCAGAAAGAAAAACACCAATACAGTATACTAACGCATATATATGGAATTTAGAAAGATGGTAATGATAACCCTGTATTCGAGACAGCAAAAGAGACACAGATGTATAGAACAGTCTTTTGGACTCTGTGTAAGAGGGAGAGGGTGGGATGATTTGGGAGAATGGCATTGAAACATGTATAATATCATATAAGAAACGAATCACCAGTCCAGGTTTGATGCAGGATACAGGATGCTTGGGGCTGGTGCACTGGGATGACCCAGAGGGATGGTATGGGGAGGGAGGGGGGAGGGGGGTTCAGGATTGGGAACACATGTACACCCGTGGTGGATTCATGTTGACGTATGGCAAAACCAATACAATATTGTAAAGTAATTAGCCTCTAATTAAAATAAATAAATTAAAAAAAAAGAAAATTATATGATTCTAGTACATTAGAAACTATGGATTCATTTTGATATTTGGCAAAACTAATACAATATTGTAAAGTTTAAAAATAAAATAAAAAAAAGAAACTATGGAGAGAGAAAATTTCATCTCAATGCTTTCTCTAGTAACAGAGTTCAGCCTAGGTGCGTGGAAGGTGTCCAATAAAATATTTGCTTGTTTAATTTGTTTATGCTATCTTGGAGAAGTGTCACACCACAATAATGCTAAACCATGCATTTCATTACACCACTGATACAGTGTGAATGCTTATGCTTCAAATTCTACTTATATCCTTTAAATTATATGGGCTCAGGAGGGACTAAAATCCTATAATTTGATCCTCATAAAGATTTATTTTTTCTTTTCCCTGTTGTCACTTAATTTAGCTCTTTAATCCAGACAAAATAAAACTTGCTGTTACATATTCTTTGTTCTATGTTAAGATTTCTCTCCTGTGTCACTTAGGCTTACAAAATTTCTCAAGTAAATTATTATGAACAATGAAAACCATGTTTTAAAATTAAAGCTTAAACTAATTTGAAAAGTCATACCAAATGTCAGCATACAAAAGGCTGGACATGTAAAGACTATGGAAGTAGGATTCTTCACAAAAAGGCAATAAAAATTCCCTAAAATGGTAGAAGACTTTTGTACAATTAGATCTATTATCCAGAAAGAATTTTGCCCTCATCCCCATATGGTATGTGTTGAGAGACGTTTGCTTCTCTTAAAAAATAAGGATATATTTTCCCATTTTTTCTCATGAGACTGAAATTAGAAAAAAACCTAAAGTCTGTCTATATCAATTGCTTTCTCAAAGTTATTATCAAGTCTTTATTGGGTCGAACACTAAACTTGTGACCTTAAAAGTCCTTCAACTACCTATATATCATATAGAAATAATCCCAGGTGGGATTATGGAATCAACAAGGCTGCCCTGGATATCATCTGGAGAAACAAGCCTTCACCACTTAAAATGATAGTTTTTCTTGTGCTCGTATATAACAGATCAGAATATCAGCAAGTCAAGTTGCTGACTATTTCCATTAACTTTTGTAGATATAACAGTCTCCTGAATTTTACCTTACTGCATGTAGTAAAGTCCTGAAGGAAAAAAAAAAAAAAGGGATTCACATTTTCAAAATTGTTTCTCTCATTTAAACAACACCCACATGGCAGCAGCGAGTCACTAAATCTTTCACAAAATGCTACCTGATGTTCTTTAAAATACCTAGCAGCATTGGACATTCATTTTGGTTAACCATTATAGTCATTTTTTACATTTTTGTATCCATTTCCAAAGGGGGAGAAATGTGGCCCTTATATAGACCTAATGCCAAGAAAAATGTAAGCTAGTATTCATTAAAATACCCAGTCTTTGCCAAAGCTAAATTCTGCTCAGAATTGCAAGGGCAACGCCCGTTCACAATGCCTTTGATGCCACAGCAAATTGTTTCAACCATCTTCATGCTATTTAAAGTGTGAAGAAAATACAGACAATCTTCTGGAATGCATTCATTACCTTGAAAGTGCTTGACATGCTGGCCGTGCCCAAATGAATATGATTACAGCTTTTGTCGTACAAAATACTTTTACCTCATTACAGTCTCAAGACAATTTACGTTATAATCTCATTTTCACTTACAATTGCTCCCAAAACTCTCCATTGAGAAACTTTCATACTATAACACAGACTTAAATTTACCTTTCACATTTTTTAAAAACGGGGAAAAAAATCTCTCCACCCAGCCGCCAAAAGTTCTTAAGAATATCAGAGATTAGTTATAAGATTTGAAGATTCCAAACTACCATGGGCATTTCAATGATTAGAATCACACCTACAGAGCACAAGGAGGAGCAAAAACCAAAGAAATTCTGAGTTAATCTGTGTTAACATCTGAGTTGTCAGAATGAAATTTGAAATTCATTTGTGAAAGATATTTTAATTATATACAAATGATCTATGCCCTTCTTGTACCATATTACTTGGCACAAATCATGAAGATGATTTTCTTGCCAGAGTAAATGTTCATTAGTAAAGAGAGAACATTCATGATTTAGTAAACTTAAAATGTAAATATTGTAAAAATTTAGAAATATAATATTTACATTAATGGTATTCAAAACTTATTGTAGAGAACCAAGGGGAAAAGGGGGCTGGGATAATTTGGGAGATTGGGATTGACACATACACACTGTCGATACTATGTATAAAATAGGTAAAGAATCTGCCTGACAAGCAGAAGTCCCAGGTACAATCCCTGGGTCATGAAGGTGCCCTGGAGAAGGAAATGGCAACCCACACCAGTATTCTTGCCTGGGAAATCCCATGGACAGAGGAGCCCGGTCCTACAGCCCATGGGGTCTCCAAGAGTCAAACGTGGCTTATCCACTCAACAACAACAACACAAAATAGGTAACTAAAAAGAACATACTGTATACCACAGGGAACTCTACTCAATGCTCTGTGGTGACTAAATGGGCAGGAAATCCAAAAAAGAGGGGATATATGTATACATATAGCAGATTCACTTTGCTGTACAGGAGAGAATAATACAACATTGAAAGCAACTATACTTCAATAAACAGCTTCACAAAAACTGAGCCATGACTCAAAAATGAGTTCAGAAGATTTCTTATTAATAGAAAAATGTATTACCTTTCCCCATCCTACAGTGATGCTGTCTTCTTCCAGGTAATGAATCTTCTCATATCCTACCAAATAATCCAAAATCGTCATTGTGACCCTGCTTTGGCTCCTACATGCCTGCCCTTACTCAACACCCAGCTGACCTTTCAATGCCTTCACTTGTGCTGTGCATTGGCCCAAATTACCTTTCCTCTGCTCTACACATCCCCCAGCAGCCCGTGAACTTAGACTCTTCTTACAGACTTAACTAGAGCATTACTATCTTCTTTCAAGCCTTTCCACACACCCAGAGAAGGATCCACCACTTTCTCATCTGGGCCATTTAGCATTACAACTATAACATTTCACCACACGTATCAGTTTACAGATTCCATCCATCGGCAAGCCCCAGCAATTCTGCTTCTTTTTTTTAATTTATTTTTAATCAGAGGATAGTGGCTTTACCAGAGAAAGCAATGGCACCCCACTCCTGTACTCTTGCCTGGTAAATCCCGTGGACGGAGGAAGCTGGTGGGCTGCAGTCCATGGGGTCGTGAAGAGTCAGACACGACTGAGCAACTTCACTTTCACTTCACTTTCATGCATTGGAGAAGGAAATGGCAACCCACTCCAGTGTTCTTGCCTGGAGAATCCCAGGGGCGGGGGAGCCTGGTGGGCTGCCGTCTATGGGGTCACACAGGGTCGGACACGATTGAAGCGACTTAGCAGCAGCAGCAGCAGTGGCTTTACAATATTGTGTTGGCTTCTGCCATATGTCAACATGTATCAGCCACAGGCATACCTATGTCCCCTCCCTCTTGTACCTCCCTCGCACCTTCCACCCCAACTCACCCCTCCAGGTAGTCACAGAACACTGGGTTTGAGCTCCCTGAGTCATACAGCAAGTTCCCACAGGCTATCTGTTCTATATATAGTAACGTATATGTTTCCGTGCTACTCTTTCTATTTGTCCCGCTCTCTTCTTTAGCCTCCATGTCCACAAGTTTGTTCTCTATGTCTGTGTCTTCATTGAGCTGTGCTGTGCTTAGTCACTCAGTCATGTCTGACTCTTTGCAACCCCCTGGATTGTAGCTGCCCCCTCCCAGGCTCCTCTGTCTGTGAGGATTCTCCAGGCAAGAATACTGGGGTGGGTTTCCATGCCCTCCTCTAGGGGATCTTCCCAACCCAGGGATTGAACCCAGGTCTCCCGCATTAGTGGAAGATCCTTTACCATCTGAACCATTAGATTTCATATACAAGCATTAATACACAATATTTGTTTTCCTCTTTCTGACATACTCTACACCATATAATAGGCTCTAGGTTCATCCACACCATTAGAACTGACTCAAAGGCATTCCTTTTTATGGCTGACTAATATTCCATTGTATATATAGTGGTTATACTTCTGACATCTATCTTAAATTACCCACTTCTCTTCATCTTCTTTACCACCACTCAACCCAAGCCAGGGCATTATTTCTGGTCTTGTTGATCACAATACTCTCCTAACTTACCTCTTTCTTTTGCCCTGCACCTTCCACTCCTTTCCAACTCTATGCAGCCTCCAGAGTAATTTTTTTTAATGTCATCAGATCAGCAACCTG
>NW_011495034.1:190560-194395 GCF_000754665.1 Bison bison bison | reverse complement strand
TTTAAGTCCTTGAATATGTTCCTACAGCTTTAAGAATCAAACCTAAATTCCTCATGGCCTGCAAAGATGTGTAAGATCTGCTCCTCCTGCCTTTCCAACCTCAGATCAGATCACTCCCAACCCCAAAGCCTCATCATTCTCCAACAACAACACTGGAACTCCGCTCTTCAAACATTCTGAATTCCCCTGTGTTCGTTTCTAACTTCGAGCTCACACATGCCATTCCCACTGTCATTCCCCAGGTCTCCCTTGATATCACCCTCAGAAAAGTGCTTTATCACACTGTGTAAAGTGGTCCCTCCTTCAATTACTCATTACCCCATTTTCCCATATATACTGATTACTCTGTGTTGATTTGTTTACTTGCTCACTCTTTGCCCTCATTCCTAGAACATATGGGCTTTGTGAGGGCAAAACTTCTGCCTGATTGGATATCTTCCGTTTCAGCTCCCTGTCTGACCCACAGCAGATGCTCATTAAGTAAGTTGTTGTTGTTCAGTCACTAAGTCACATCCAACTCTTTATGACCTCTATGGACTGCATCCTGCCAGTCTTCCCTGCCCTTCACCATGTCCCAGAGTTTGCTCAAACTCACGTCCACTGAATCAGTGATGCCATCCAACCATCTTATCCTCTGTTGCTCCCTTCTCCTCTCACCCTCAATCTTTCCTGCATTAGGCTCTTTTCCAATGACTTGGCTCTTCACATCAGGTGGCCAAAGTATTGGAGTTTCAGCTTCAGCATCAATCCTTCCAATGAATATTCAGGACTGATTTCCTCTAGGATTGATTGGCTTGATCTCCTTGCAGTCCAAGGGACTCTCAAGAGTCTTCTCCAACACCATATCTCATTAAATATTAATTTTATTAAATAATTCATGACTTAGGTTTCTCTCCCTATTACACGATAAACTTTTTGAAAGCAAGTATCATACCTTATTAGTCTTTGTCTTATTAGTCTTTCTAGGTCCAGAATCTAGAAAAGTGGTTTTGGGATAAGATAAATGGTCCACAAATGATTGTGGAATAAATACATTAAAGAATATATTTTAAAACTTGATTAGCATCTTTAGAGATACAATATGTACAAATTGAACCCTTAAACAGCATCTAGACCTTCGAAGGTATTCAATAAACGTTTGTTAAATGAAGGAATGAACCCAATACACACATAGATAACTTATCCCTCTCGCTGCACTAGTACCTTAAAACACTCACAATATACCAGGACATTAAAAACTCCTTATCTAAAGATCAAGTCAGAACATGTCAGGACTTAAACTTTTAGTTTTGTGCGGATAGTAAGAATCTCTCATTCAAAGCCAATGTCTTTCAGGTGTTCACATTTTCTCTTCTTCCCAATTAGAGCAAAATCAGAAAACATCTGGAACTTTATACAACTATGCTCTATAATTTCAGAAAATGTTAGTCAAAAAGTCTGGCCTTGAAAACATTTTTAAAATAAAACAGGCTAATTTGGTAAGCACTGTTGCTGAAGAGTGCATAGTCTTTAATCATAAAAGCTTTTAAATTGTTTCAACTGTCATTCAGAACAATGAAAAGAATCTGTTTGAATCAAGCTGTTGATAAGCTCATAGTCTGAAAGTGAAGTTTGAGGCTTGGAGGAGTGTGAAGGCAGGAAAAAATCATTTTTTATAAATAGTTTATTTTTTTAATGTAAAACATGTGTTTGGATTAAAAGCAATCATCCTTTCGTGCTTATATTTTGGCAAAGAATCTTATGTAGCAATCACAAGAGTAGGACCATAAGCAATAGACTGAATAAAAGATCAGTCCATAAAAAAAATTAGAAAAACAATGGCAGTTAAAATTTAATATTTTCCCATTAACCTTGACCCTACCTGGAAACACACTTTTTCTGTGCTCATTTCACGGGGAAAATAGCCACTCATTTTCTTCTTTTTGATTCTGCTTTCAAATGCCTGTATACAGCTTAATTGGGGGTTAGGGGAACAAACAAATAATAGTCTACCCAAGATATATTTGAACAAAATAACTTTTAAAAAAATATAAAATTTCTATGTGGTACCTATATACAATGGAATATTGAGTGTAAAGTGAGAGAAAGTGTTAGTTGTTCAGTCGTGATACTCAGCCGAGGTAATGCCATGTGTAGCAACACAGATAGATCTAGAGATTATCATACTGAGTGTAGTAAGTCAGACAGAGAAGGCCAAATATCATATGATGCCACTTATATGTGGAACCTAGCATTTTTTAAAAGTGATACCAATTAACTTATTTAGAAAACAGAAACAGGCTCACAGACTTCAGAAACAAACTTAAGGTTACCAAAGGGGAAACATGGGTGGCGGGGGGGGGGTATAAATTAGGACTTTGGGATCAACATATTGGCACTGCTATGCACAAAATAGATAATCAACTAGGACCTACAGTATAGCACAGGGAACTCTACTCAATATTCTGTAATAACCTATATGGGAAAAGAATCTGAAAAAAAAATTCAGTTCAGTTCAAAAAATTAGATATATATAAATGTGCAACTAATTCACTTTACTGTACACTTGAAACTAACACCCCTTTATAAATAAACTATACTCCAAAATAAAATAAAAGTTAAATTAAAAATATAAATATAATCTTCTAAGAAGTCAGAGAAGACTACCAAGATGTTGTTTTATGAAACTCCAGAAGCTCCACAGGTGATTAAAATTTCAGTGTTGCATATTGAGTCCTCTAATTTGCACCTTGCAATTGTATTGCTCTTCCCACTGGAGCCACCATATTTTGAATAATTAATATGAACCAAGCACATGACATCTGTTATCACTCCTCTTACTCCAGACAGTCACGTTAGACAATATTTCCCTTTTGTCCATGAGGAAATGAGGCAATTGCCAGGCAGGATTTAGTACCGTCAGAATCTCCACAGAATTCTCCAAGCCTCCAACATGGACAGGCTCTCTCTGTTAGTGGTTCTCAGACCAACAAGAGAATAAGACCTTGTTAGAACTGCAAATTCTTAGTCCTCCAATGGAACCTAGTGAATCAGAAATCCTTGGGTTGGAAGGTAGAAGTTGGGCATCTGTGTTTTCAGAAGCCCTTCAAATGATTTTGCTGAAGCTTGAGTTTAATGGAAACACTAGTGTTGACAATATACACTACCGTGGGTAGTAATAGATAGCTAGCGGGAAGCTGCCATATAGCACAGGAAGCTCACTCAGTGCTCTCTGATGACCTAGATGGGGAGGGGGCAGGCAGGGAGGCTCAACAGGGAGGGGATATATGTGTTCTTATAGCTGATTCACAAGTTGTACAGCAGAAACTAACACAACATTGTAAAGCAACCGTCAGTTCAGTTCAGTTCAGTCACTCAGTCGTATCCGACTCTTTGTGACCCCATGAATTGCAGCACACCAGGCCTCCCTGTCCAGCACCAACTCCCGGAATCCACCCAAACTCATGTCGATCGAGTCAGTGATGCCATCCAGCCAGCTCATCCTCTGTCGTCCCCTTTTCCTCCTGACCCCAATCCCTCCCAGCATCAGGGTCTTTTCCAATAAGCCAACTCTTCACATGAGGTGGCCAAAGTACTGGAGGTTCAGCTTTAGCATCATTCCTTCCAATGAACACACAAGACTGATCTCCTTTAGGATGGACCGGTTGGATCTCCTGCAATCCAAGGGACTCTCAAGAGTCTTCTCCAACACCACAGCTCAAAAGCATTAATTCTTCGGCGCTCAGCCTTCTTCACAGTCCAACTGTCACATCCATACATGACTACTGGAAAAACCATAGCCTTGACTAGATGGACTTTTTTGGCAAAGTAATGTCTCTGCTTTTGAAAATGCTAT
>NW_011495034.1:189851-190460 GCF_000754665.1 Bison bison bison | reverse complement strand
AGTGATGGGACCAGATGCCATGATCTTAGTTTTCTGAATGTTGAGCTTTAAGTCAACTTTTTCACTCTCCTCCTTCACTTTCATCAAGAGGCTTTTTAGTTCCTCTTCACTTTCTGCCATAAGGATGGTGGCCTCTGCATATCTCAGGTTATTGATATTTCTCCCAGCAATCTTGATTCTAGCTTGTGCTTCTTTCAGCCCAGAGTTTCTCATGATGTACTCTGCATATAAGTTAAATAAGCAGAGTGACAACATATAGCCTTGATGTACTCCCTTTCCTATTTGGAACCAGTCTGTTGTTCCATGTCCAGTTCTAACTGTTGCTTCCTGACCTGCATACAGGTTTCTCAAGAGGCAGATCAGGTAGTCTGGTATTCCCATCTCTTGAAGAATTTTCCACAGTTTATTGTGATCCACCAGATGGTCAACACTGAAATCAGATTGATTATATTCTTTGCAGCCAAAGATGGAGAAGCTCTATACAGTCAGCAAAAACAAGACCAGGAGCTCACTGTGGCTCAGATCATGAACTCCTTATGCCAAATTCAGACTTAATGAAGAAGTAGGAAACCCTAGACCATTCAGGTATGACCTAATCAAATCCCTAGA
>NW_011495034.1:189465-189751 GCF_000754665.1 Bison bison bison | reverse complement strand
TGTCTGATGAACTATGGATGGAAGTTCGTGACATTGTACAAGAGACAGGGATCAAGACCATCCCCATGGAAAAGAAATGCAAAAAAGCAAAATGGAGGCCTTACAAATAGCTATGAAAAGAAGAGAAGCAAAAAGCAAAGGAGAAAAGGAAAGATATAAGCATCTGAATGCAGAGTTCCAAAGAATAACAAGGAGAGATAAGAAAGCCTTCCTCAGTGATCAATGCAAAGAAATAGAGGAAAACAACAGAATGGAAAAGACTAGAGATCTCTTCAAGAAAATTAGA
>NW_011495034.1:188995-189365 GCF_000754665.1 Bison bison bison | reverse complement strand
AGCCTTCTTCACAGTCCAACTCTCACATCCATGCATGACTACTGGAAAAACCATAGCCTTGACTAGATGGACTTTTTTGGCAAAGTAATGTCTCTGCTTTTGAAAATGCTATCTAGTTTGGTCATGACTTTCCTTCCAAGGAGTAAGCATCTTTTAATTTCATGGCTGCAGTCACCATCTGCAGTGATTTTGGAGCCCAAAAAATTAGAGTCTGACACTGTTTCCACTGTTTCCCCATCTATTTGCCATGAAGTGATGGGAAAGGATGCCATAATCTTAGTTTTCTGAATGTTGAGCTTTAAGTCAACTTTTTCACTCTCCTCCTTCACTTTCATCAAGAGGCTTTTTAGTTCCTCTTCACTTTCTGCCA
>NW_011495034.1:175533-188694 GCF_000754665.1 Bison bison bison | reverse complement strand
CCAGAATCCTGGAATGTGAAGTCAAGTGGACCTTAGAAAGCATCACTATGTTCAGCTAGTGGTGGTGATGGAATTCCACTTGAGCCATTTCAAATTTTGAAATATGATGCTGTGCAAGTGCTGCACTCAATATGCCAGCAAATTTGGAAAACTCAGCAGTGGCCACAGGACTGAAAAAGGTCAGTTTTCATTCCAATCCCAAAGAAAGGTAATGCCAAAGAATGCTCAAACTACCACACAATTGCGCTAGTAAATAATGCTTAAAATTCTTCAAGCCAGGCTTCAGCAATACATGAACCGTGAACTTCCAGATGTTCAAGCTGGTTTTAGAAAAGGCAGAGGAACCAAAGATCAAATTGCCAATATCAGCTGGATCATGGAAAAAGCAAGAGAGTTCCAGAAAAACATCTACTTCTGCTTTACTGACCATGCCAAAGCCTTTGACTGTGTGGATCACAGTAAACTGGAAAATTCTGAAAGAGATGGGAATACCAGACCACCTGATCTGCCTCTTGAGAAAGCAACTATGTTCCAATTTAGACTCTGTGGGAGAGGAAGGGGGGGGATGATTTGGGAGAATGGCATTAAAACATGTATAATATCATATAAGAAATGAATCACCAGTCCAGGTTCAATGCAGGATACAGGAAGCTTGGGGCTGGTGCACTGGAATGGCCCAGAGGGATGGTATGGGGAGGGAGGTGGGAGGGGGGTTCAGGATGGGGAACACGTGTACACCTGTGGCAGATGCATGTTGATGTATGGCAAAACCAATACAATATCGTAAAGTAAAAATAAATAAATAAACCCCCCCCAAAAAAATTAAATGACTGCTGTAGTTGAAATCGTGTGCTTTGAAATGTAACTTCAAGGCCAGCCTCTGACTGCTTTGCACGTGAGCATCGCTTCTCCTAAGTCATATGTGTAGAAGACCCCCAGCTCTTCCGCTCTCTGGTCTGTTGACCTCAATGCTTGTCCTTTCCTACATACTCCCTGAGTCTTGATCTGTGTCACATCTCTTCCCCTCTTTCTTTCCCTGAATTTCTCTTTTCTTTCAACTTTCTCCTCTGAGATCAACCTTGCCGCTCCTGAAACTGCCTTTGCGACATCCCAGCCCTATGATCATCCAACTACTCCTCTTGGGCTTTTTCTTACAGAAGACTTCCCACTCTGAGAGTAACCATTAGAAGGCTACAGAGGGCCTACAAGTTTCATCAGAGAATGACAAAAAACAATCCTTTCCATGAGAGGTTGCTTTGCCATGCAGACCCAGTCTGGCTATATGCAGAGTGTGCTGACTTCCACTGTTATCTTCCTGGGGCCTTGAGAGCTGACTTTGGCCAAAAATGGTTAAACTCAATGCTAGGTTAGGCCCGGGTTCAAACATAGGACACAAATATTATGGCTTACCCAGATATTTTAATTGGGAATTTATCATCTCATATAAAACTAACATCAGCTATGCAACTAGGTATACTCTTTAGACAGAAAAATCATGAATAATCATCTTTGTAACTATAAAAATAGGCCCTTTCAAGATAAATAACAATGGAGGAAAATGCAGTTTTAGATTGTTAATCCAACAGCAAAATTTCTAAAGTAGTAGAGTTATCCATCAAATCACATACTGAGGCACTTAACATTTAAAATAAATAAATAAACAAAAGGATCAATAATCAGTTGGCTATCTCTTTAATTAGGTATACTACTTTCTGGAAGCCATTATAATTATTGAAATACTATGTAAAATGGACTGATTATCAGAAAAAAATACACGTAATAGTTTCCTAATTTATCAAATACAAATTTAAAGTAAGAAAAATAACTAATCATACAAAGCTGAAGAAAGATCCTTATTGATCTTCCTGGGTTTCTAGGACATGTGTGCTCAAATATTCAATGGAATGCTATGACAATGTGAGGCTATTCATATATTCAATTGTATGATTCACGTTAAAAATACAGAATGTTATGAAACATAACAGACCTCCCATAACTGCTATGAGAAGAAAAATTATTAATGACAAAAAATCCTAAGTCAAAGAATGTTTACTGATTATATCACAATTTAGTAGGAATGAGGAAAAGCTAAATGGATGTTCTCTACTCCCTCATAACTATATTAGAAAAGAAAAGGCATAATCCACCATGTGCTGTGCTGTGTTTAGTTGCTCAGTTGTGTCTGATTCTTTGAAACCCCATGGACTGTAACCAGCCAGGGTCCTCTGTCCATGGGGATTCTCCAGGCAAGAATCCTGGAGTGGGCTGCCATGCCCTCCTCGAGGGGATCTTCCCAACCCAGGGATCAAACCCAGGTCTCCCACATTGTGGGCAGATTCTTTATCATCTGAGCCACCAGGGCAGCCCAATCCACCATGTACCTCACATTATTTTTTTCTTGTAAAAACTACCTTAAAACACTGGGACCAACCATGAACAGAGAATGGATAAAAAAGATGTGATCTATATGTATATAATGGAATACTATTCAGCCATAAAAAATAAAATTTTGCCATTTCCAACATCATAGGTGATTCTATAGGTTATTATGCTAGGTGAAATAAGCCAGACAAGGACAAATATTGTATATTATCACTTATATGTTGAATCTAAAAAATAAAACAAACAAATGAATATAACAAAACACAAACAGACTCACAGATATAGAGAACACACTAGTGGTTACCAGAGAGGAAAGGGAAGAAGGGAAGGGCAAGATAGGGTTAAGGGGTTAAGAGGTACAAGCTACTATGAATAAAATAAATAAATTACAAGGATATACTGGAAAGAATAGAAAATATAGCCAACATTTTAAAACAACTTTAAGGGAATATAATCTTTAAAAAATAATGAATCAGTATTGCACTGCTGCTGCTGCTGCTGCTAAGTCGTGTCAGTCATGTCCGACTCTGTGCAACCCCATAGACAGCAGTCCAACATATTTCTCTGTCCCTGGGATTCTCCAGGCAAGAACACTGGAATGGGTTGCCATTTCCTTCTCCAATGCATGAAAGTGAAAAGTGAAAGTGAAGTCTCTCAGTCGTGTCCGACTCTTAGAGACCCCATGGACTGCAGCCCACCAGGCTCCTCCATCCATGGGATTCTCCAGGCAAGAGTGCTGGAGTGGGGTGCCATTGCCTTCTCCGCTATATTGCACACTGGAAGCTAATACAATCTTGTAAATCAACCATATTTCAATTGAAACATGGGGCCAAATTTTAAGAAATACTTTTATAAATGTATTAAGTCTGATAAATCTCTAGTTCACTTCAGGGTAAGAACCACAGTATCCTGCCATGGTCTAGTTTTGCTGTACTTATTGTCAGCATATGATGAAATCTCTGAGGCAGAAAAAAGTATTCCTGGGAATTTCCAAATATTTCCACAATATTTCATGAAATACTAGATCTTGGATGTCAGGGCTAACTCTGGGTCATCAATCTATCATCTAATTAATTTCTCAGGCAATTAGTACCAAGAATAATACTGATGCCTAGTTTTTAAATAATCCCTAGAGAACACAGGGATGGAATACAGAAAAACAGTTCACGGTTAAGTACTGACAAAGCAAAAGAGCATTTAAAAAGAAACCATCAAGTTTTGTTTTCAGTGTGAACCACAGAGATTTCTAAAGAAATTTCAACTTCCAGAATTTTTTTGCAGGAAGTTCCTCTACTTTTTATGTCCAAATATGTACAGCTGCTTAGAATTTTAGATTAAAAAAAAAAAAAACTATCCATAAATTTTAATGAAATGAATTATCAGCATTCTATCAGCTGAAAATTTCATTTTAATAAATCATTTTAAAAAGTATTGTGAAACCAAAATATACATATGCTATTGATCTTTATATGACATAATTATAATTAATCAAATAAACATAACATGAAATGTGCTAAATAGTTTGTTGCCATCCAAAGAACTGGCAAATTGAACACTGTGTTTAAATTATTTATCTAGATAAGATAGAACTATTACCAGATTAATAACTCCACAAAAAAATGTTTCTTTTTACCTATATGTTTATTTGCTTCTTTGCTTGTTGTATTGTGATATGTTGTGGTCTTATAGAAATATTTGTAGTGCTATCCTGTTATCCAAACATAATCATAATGACAATGAGACACACTAAAATTCACCCAAAAGAGAACATGACTATTATTTGCATTACTTAATGCAACCATTTACAGGCTGTATGAGAACATGTGTTACTTAACTAGTCAACAGATGTTCGGAGAAAGAGCATGTAGTATTTTTTGGAAGTAATAAAATAAAATGGAGAATAACCAAGAGTTACACTTTAGCTATCAATTTTTGCTTCTGAAAAAAAAATTATTTCAGAAAAATCTCTTAAATAACTCATGTTCCTTAGCAGCTAATAAAACAAATAATATGTAAGCTCCATCAGCACAGAAATCATTGTCTGCTTTTTCATTAATATATTCCAAACACTGATATATTCCAAACTGTTTTTTACATAATAAGTGCTCAATAAATATTTATTAAATAAGAAAATCATGACAAAATATCTAAACTTCTTTCTTTAATGAATTCTGACCCTGTTGATTCCTGAAAACAATAGCTTTGGCTTCAGGTTTTCAACAATGTGCCATCCTATTTTGTTATTTTCATAAACATAATATAGAATATAACCATGCTCATGTATATAAATTATATTTTCAAAGTACTATCATATCTCAAAACTTTCCCTTTCAATATTTACAAAGCTTTCTGAAGAAGCAAGAATTTAATTGCAAGAAAAAATCATTTTTATTCCTAGCATATATTCATCAGTGTCAAATACACTTGAACTAGGAGCCTTTTAAGCCTCAAACCCTGCAGAGAGGGGTCCTGAGTCATAAGAGGAGAAATTGCCTTAAAATAGAGCAAACATTCCAAGTCAGTCTTTTAGGTTATCAGGATTAAAAGCAGGAACCAGTAGGTGGGACAGGCCAATACTTGGAATGATACATTTCAAATTTGAGAGTAAATACAATTCTTGGAGATCATTACCCCAAGGTTTCATTATACAGATAGGAAAAATTAAAGTCCGAGAAGATAAATTAATAGCCTAACATATATCTAACAGTGAAACTAAATTTGAACTCCAGATTTGCTTCCAGTTCCATTTTTACTTCATCTGTACAAGAAACATTAGAAATGGAAAAACGTATTTTTATAATATCCATCTTGGAAAAAATTATCAAAGCCTGAGATAATCTACTGCAATAACGCCAGAGTTCGAACAGACACTGCACTCTACGAACTGAAATGGTGAGCATTGCCCATACTTACACAATAGCTGCCCACATACCCTTGACAGTATCCACTCTGTATTATTTTCCACATCTCACCATCTATAGGTGCTGTATGTGCCCCCTCCCCGACCTCTGCCATCCCCACCTTACTTCTTTTCATCTCTTATACTATTTCACATGTTGTGAGAAGCTTATTTGTGCTGTAACAACTGAAACCCAGCTCAGCGCAAGAATGCTGCTGCTGCTGCTGCTAAGTCGCTTGAGTCGTGTCCGACTCCGTGCGACCCCATAGACGGCAGCCCACTAGGCTCCTCTATCTCTGGGATTCTCCAGGCAAGAATACTGGAGTGGGTTGCCATGTCCTTCTCCAATGCATGAAAGTGAAAAGTGAAAGTGAAGTCGCTCAGTCGTGCCCGACTCTTCGCGACCCCATGGACTGCAGCCCATCAGGCTCCTCCGTCCATGGGATTTTCCAGGCAAGAGTACTGGTGTGGGTTGCCATTGCCTTCTCTGCAGCGCAAGAATAGCAGCCCATATTTCTGCTATGGACCTGGAATCTGCCAACTGGCTGGCTTCATAAGCTGCTGGAGAAGGGAGATTGAAGCCATCTGTCAAGTCATCTCCTCCAGAAACAGCTCAAATATAAGCCTTGTTGTTAACAGGAAGACTGGCCCAGAAACACAGAGTCAGCAGTATCACGTGCAACCATAAAACAAGGGATGGTAAGGGGTGAGTCGTGCACTGAGTAAGAGTAACCTACTTGGGCAAACAGTTGTTTTTAAAATGAGTCATCGGTCCTCCCTAACGGACTTCAAGGGGATGATATCACACCGATACCAATTAAAATGAGCAAAATATGCCCAAGTAATTCCATTTGTGTCATCCCTTGAAAATTTCATTGCCCAGAGAGAACACCGACACAAGTGAGATCTGGGTACATTCTCTGCTTGTCTTGCAGATCTTTTCTGTGATTTGTCATTACTGCGGGAACGCAGACCACACACAACGCCAGTTCTTCCAATACCACCCCAGAAATGCCCAAAGAACTTGAGTATTGTCCCTAAGAATTGGACCCAAAATACTTCACCCAAAATAGATGCCTATTCCTACTTGTAGAATGCTTTTTGGGTGGCTGGAAGGTTGTGGTTCCCCCTAACCTCAAGAAACTTTCTATTTTAGGAGTCATTATAGTTTGGTTTAAAAGCATTTTCATTTGACTTGAGACTGAAGAGATTCATGGGGAACTACTTGGTCTGTGACAATCATGTAAAAGGATTAAATTTTGCTTTCGGATACTTTGCATTGTTGCAAGTAAGAGTGACTTTCATTTTAGGTTACTTTCACTTTTTAAAGTTGTTTTATTCAAAAGGTCAAAATATAACCTAAAAGTGATTTTGCAAAGTATTTTTGTCCCTAAGTTTTAAATACACATTTCTAGTTCCTTTACACACAGGACACCAAATGTTACTTAAAGAGCAATTTTTATGCCACACAATTTTTTTTCTAGCATTATAGAGACCCTTTAAAATACAGCTTTAAAAACTGGAGGACATTTTTATTTTTTGAAACAACATTAGGTGAACAAAATTTCGATCTACCCTACAAATGCAGAAATTTTAGGTGGTCTCCCAGTTATGAAAAAATGAAGTTCTTTCCTGCTAATATGCTTTCATTTTTTTTAAACAATAAACAAATGGTTTTAATAGGATTTCCCCTCCAACCACCAAAGTTGAAATTTAAGGGCATGCAATGCTAATCCATAATTTCATTTAAATTGTTGTTTTTTCAATAGCATAATTTTTAGTTTCTTTATTTTTTTTTAATTATGAAAGTATAGCACATTTACAGGAAATTTGGAAAATACAGAGTAAGGTTACATACAGTTCCAGCAAACAGCATGTTTTTTTAATTTCAAAGGCAATTCATGATACTGTAATCTTGCCACACAGATAATCACTCTTAACATTTTGTTTCATATTCTTCCAGCTTTTCTGTAAATATTTATGTATTTTTAACTTTTATATTTTAATAAATATTTTTCCAGATTTTAAATTCTGGATTTTCCCTATTATAAAACAACAGTATAGTAGAGAGACCTAAAGACTACTTGGTTTTTCAGTCTTACAGATACTCTATCATTTCACTACCTTGTTTATTATTCAGTCAAGTTTATATCTCTACTACTCTACTTAAAATATCCTTTTCCTAAAAACTGTTATTTTACCTATTTCTCTTCTTACTTGAGCGTTTTTCAAATGCTTCAAAATCCTTTACCTAGTCTTTCAGAAATTGTATAGACTGCCACCATTTCCTTCATAAAATGACTTCTTTAGTGCCTTTTGCCATTTTTCATTGACCTGTTCTGATGACATTTTCTCAATCTTTTGTGCTAATTTCTCTCCTAATGTGGCCTTTTGATCTCAGTAGTCTCAGGCAGTATCTTGACCCCTCTTTTCAATATTTTCCTTCCTTTAATGATCTTGCCAACTCTCATGCCTTGGAGGTATCATTAAAAGAAGGAAAATATGTAGGTATTATTTTTCGGAAAATTGTAAAAATTCTATGGGCTTAATATTTTATAACTTTTTAAAATTTAATATTGTGAACCATTTCCTAAGTCATTTACTATTTAATATCTTAAGTCTAGATAAAATTCTATTATATGAAAATATATCATTATTTGACTAATCTGCTCTTTTTTTTTAATTTTAAATTTTATTTTATTTTTAAACTTTACAATATTGTATTAGTTTTGCCAAATATCGAAATGAATCCGCCACAGGTATACCCGCGTTCCCCATCCTGAACCCTTCACCCTCCTCCCTCCCCTCCCCTCCCTCTGGGTCGTCCCAGTGCACCAGCCCCAAGCATCCAGTACCGTGCATTGAACCTGGACTGGCGACTCGTTTCATACATGATATTATACATGTTTCAATGCTATTTTCCCAAATAATCTGCTGTTAATGGACATTAACGCATTTTTAACATTTATCCTAAACCATGCTGCTATGAACATCTTTATACAAACATCTTTTTATACTTTCTGATTATGCTTTTAATTTAATTTTTAAATGGGTATTTCTAGGTCATTGGCATTTTTTAATATTCTTAATTAATTTGGCCCAAATGTCCTCCAAAAGTGAAAAAGTGACAGTAAAGTCACTCAGTAGTGTCTGACTCTTTGCGACTCTATGGACAATACAGTCCATGGAATTCTCCAGGCCAGAATACTGAAGTGGGTAGCCTTTCCCTTCTCAAGGGTATCTTCCCAACCCTGGGATCAAACCCAGATCTCCCACATGGCAGGAAGATTCTTGACATTATTTCCTTTCTCTACTCTTTAACTATATTAAACATTAATATTTTATATTACTGTGATGAGGAATAGTTATGTGGAACACTATTCTTTCCATGAGTCGTGACAGTTGCCTTGCTGGTTACAAAAATCTATTGAGTGAAACCTTGATTCCAGTCACAGAGGCTAGCTGGCACCTAATCTCATGATATCTCCTTTTGTCTTAATAGTGGGTACATTCTTCATTAAGGAGAGTTTTTAATGTTTTTTGGAATAAAAATCCTGTTGTCACAATTCAGATACTTTCTAGAAGGATTCTTTTTTAAAATTCCTGTTTACAAAAAATAAACTCAAAATGGATTAAAGACTTAAGTCTAAGGCCAGAATAGGTAGCATACTCTTTGACATAAATTGCAGCAACATTCTCTCTGAACCACCTCCTAGATTAATGGAAATAAAAACAAAAATAAATAAATTGGACCTAATAAAACTTAAAAGCTTTGCACAGCAAAGGAAACTGTAAACAAGATGAAAAGATAATCTTCAGAACGGCAGAAAATAATTGCAAAGGAAGCAACTGACAAAGGATTAATCTCCAAAATATATAAGCAGCCCATACAGCTCAATATCAGAAAAATAAACAGCCCAATCAAAAAATGGGCAGAAGAGCTAAACAAACATTTCTCCAAAGAGAATGTACAGATGGCCCATAGATACGTGAAAAAATATTTGAAATTGCTCATTATTAGAGAAATGCAAATCAAAACTACAATGAGTTATCATCTCACACCAGTCAGAATGGCTATCATAAAAAAATCTACAAACAGTAAATGTTGGAGAGGATGTGGAGAAATGGAAACCCTCCCGCACTGTTGGTGGGATAGTAAACTGATATAGCCATTGTGGAGATACTTTCGAATGGTGGTGCTGCAGAAGACTCTTAAGAGTTCCTTGGATGGCAACAAGATCAAACAAGTCATTCTTTTTATTTTTTAAATGTTCATGATTACATATTTTTAATTTTTTTAATTTATTTTAATTGGAGGCTACTTTACAATATTATAGTGGTTTTTGCCATACATTCACATGAGTTAGCCATGGGTGTACATGTGTTCCCCATCCTGATGCTCCCTCCCACCTCCCTCCACATTCCATCCTTCAGGGTCATCCCAGTGCACCAGCCCTGAACACCCTGTCTCATGCATTGAACCTGGACTGGCAATCTATTTCACATATGGTAATATACATGCTTCAATGCTATTCTCTCAAATCGTCCCACCCTTGCCTTCTCCTACAAAGTCCAAAAATCTGTTCTTAATATCTGTGTCTGTTTTGCTGTCATGCGTATAGGGTCATCATTACTGTCTTTCTAAATTCCATGTGTATGAGTTAATATACTGTATTGGTGTTTTTCTTTCTGACTTACTTCAGTCTGTATAATAGGCTCCAGTTTCATCCACTTATTAAAACTGATTCAAATGCATTCTTTTTAACAGCTGAGTAATATTCCATTGTGTATATGTACCACTGCTTTCTTATCCATCCATCTGCCGATGGACATCTAGGTTGCTTCCATGTCCTATTGTAAACAATGCTGTGATGAACATTGGGGTACACATGTCTCTTTCCACTCTGGTTTCCTCAGTGTGTATGCCTGGCACTGGGATTGCTGGGTCGTATGGCAGTTCTATTTCCAGTTTTTTAAGGAATCTCCACACTGTTCTTCATAGTGGCTGTCCTAGTGTACATTCCCACCAACAGTGTAAGAGGGTTCCTTTTTCTCTGCACCCTCTCCAGCATTTATTGTTTGTAGACTTTTTGATATCAGCCATTCTGACCAGCATGAAATGGTGCCTCATTGTGATTTTGATTTGCATTTCTCTGATAATGAGTGATGTTGAGCATCTTTTCATGTGTTTGTTAGCCATCTGTATGTCTTCTTTGGGGAAATGTCTGTTTAGTTCTTTGGCCCATTTTTTTATTGGGTCGCTTATTTTTCTGGAAATGAGCTGCAGGAGTTGCTTGTATATTTTTGAGATTCATTCTTTATCAGTTGCTTCATTTGCTATTATTTGCTCTCATTCTGAAGGCTGTCGTTTCACATTGCTTATAGTTTCCTTCATTGTGCAAAAGCTTTTAAGTTTAATTAGGTCCAATTTGTTTATTTTTGCTTTTATTTCCAATATTCTGGGAGCTGGGTCATAGAGGATCCTGCTATGATTTATGTCAGAGAGTGTTTTGCCTTTGTTTTCCTCTAGTAGTTTTATAGTTTCTGGTCTTACATTTAGATCTTTAATCCATTTTGAGTTTATTTTTGTGTATGGTATTAGAAAGTGTTCTTTTACAAGTGGTTGACCAGTTTTCCCTGCACCACTTGTTAAAGAGGTTGCCATTTCTCCATTGTATATTCTTACCTCCTTTGTCAAAGATAAGGTGTCCATAGGTGCGTGGATTTATCTCTGGGCTTTCTATTTTGTTCCATTGATCTATGTTTCTGTCTTTGTGCCAGTACCATACTGTCTTGATGACCGTTGCTTTGTAGTATAGCCTGATGCCAGGCAGGTTGATTCCTCCAGTTCCATTCTTCTTTCTCAAAATTGCTTAGGCTATTTGAGATTTTTTGTATTTCCATACAAATTGTGAAATTATTTGTTCTAGTCTCTGAAAAATACCATTGGTAGCTTGATAGGAGTTGCATTGAATCTATAGATTGCTTTGGGTAATATACTCATTTTCACTATATTGATTCTTCAGATCCATGAACATGGCATATTTCTCCATCTCTTTGTGTCATCTTCTATTTCTTTCATCAGTGTTTTATAGATTTCTATATGTAGGTCTTTTGTTTCTTTAGGTAGATTTATTCCTAAGTATTTTATTCTTTTCATTGCAATGATGAATGGAATTGTTTCCTTAATTTCTCTTTGTTTTCTCATTGTTAGTGTATAGAAATGCAAGGGATTTCTGTGTGTTAATTTTATATCCTGAAACTTTACTATATTCATTGATCAGCTCTAGTAATTTTCTGGGGGAGTCTTTAGGGTTTTCTATGTACAGTATCATGTCATCTGCAAACAGTGAGAGTTTTACTTCTTTTTTTCTAATCTGGATTCCTTTTATTTCTTTTTCTTCTCCGATTGCTGTGGCTAAAACCTCCAAAACTATGTTGAATAGTAGTGTGAGAGTGGGCACCCTTGTCTTGCTCCTTACTTTAGGGGAAATGCTTTCATTTTTCACCATTGAAGATAATATTTGCTGTGGGTTTGTCATATATAGCTTTTATTATGTTGAGGTCTGTTCCTTCTATGCCTACCTTCTGGAGGGTTTTTATCATAAATGGATGTTGAATTTTGTCAAAGGTTTTCTCTGCATCTATTGAGATAATCGTATGGTTTTTATCTTTCGATTTGTTAGATGTATCACATTGATTGATTTGCAGATATTGAAGAATCCTTGCATCCCTGGGATAAAGCCCACTTGGTCAAGATGTATGATCTTTTTAATATGCTGTTGGATTCTGTTTGCTAGAATTTCAAACAAGTCATTCTTAAAGGAAATCAACCCTGAATATTCTTTGGAAAGACTGATGCTGAACTGAAACTCCAGTACTTTGGCCACCTGATGGCAGAGAGCTGACTCACTGGAAAAGACCCTGGTGCTGGGAAAGATTGAGGGCAGGAGGAGAAGATGGCAACAGAGGATGAGATGGTTGGATGGCACCACTGACTCAATGGACATGAACTTGGGGAAACTCCAGGAGATGGTAAGGGACAGGGAAGCCCGGCATGCTGCAGTCCATGGGGTCACAATGAGTTGGACATGATTTGGCAATTGAACACAACAACAACAAATCCCTTAATAAAAATAAAATAAAAAAAAACTAGGAATAAATCTACCATTTAACCAAGCAATCCCACAATACCATGCATATATCCTGAGAAAGCAACAATCCTAAAAAATACATGTACCCCAGTGTGCATTCCAGTAATATTTACAATCAGATCAGATCAGATAGGTCGCTCAGTCATGTCCAACTCTTTGTGATCCCATGAATCGCAGCACGCCAGGCCTCCCTGTCCATCACCAACTCCCGGAGTTCACTCAGACTCACGTCCATCGAGTCAGTGATGCCATCCAGCCGTCTCATCCTCTGTCGTCCCCTTCTCCTCTTGCCCCCAATCCCTCCCAGCATCAGAGTCTTTTCCAAGGAGTCAACTCTTTGCATGAGGTGGCCAAAGTACTGGAGTTTCAGCTTTAGCATCAGTCCTTCCAAAGAAATCCCAGGGCTGATCTCCTTCAGAATGGACTGGTTGAATCTCCTTGCAGTCCAAGGGACTCTCAAGAGTCTTCTCCAACACCACAGTTCAAAAGCATCAATTCTTTGGCGCTCAGCCTTCTTCACAGTCCAACTCTCACACCCATACATGACCACAGGAAAAACCATAGCCTTGACTAGACGGACCTTTGTTGGCAAAGTAATGTCTCTGCTTTTCAATATGCTATCTAGGTTGGTCATAACTTTCCTTCCAAGGAGTAAGCGTCTTTTAATTTCATGGCTGCAGTCACCATCTGCAGTGATTTTGGAGCCCAGAAAAATAAAGTCTGACA
>NW_011495034.1:174882-175237 GCF_000754665.1 Bison bison bison | reverse complement strand
GTCTGACACTGTTTCCACTGTTTCCCCATCTATTTCCCATGAAGTGATGGGACCAGATGCCATGATCTTCGTTTTCTGAATATTGAGCTTTAAGCCAGTTTTTTCACTCTCCTCTTTCACTTTTATCAAGAGGCTTTTGAGTTCCTCTTCACTTTCTGCCATAAGGGTGGTGTCATTTGCATATCTGAGGTTATTGATATTTCTCCCGGTAATCTTGATTTCAGCTTGTATTTCTTTCAGTCCAGCGTTTCTCATGATGTACTCTGCATATAAGTTAAATAAACAAGGTGACAATATACAGCCTTGATGTACTCCTTTTCCTATTTGGAACCAGTCTGTTGTCCCATGTCCAGTT
>NW_011495034.1:147916-174782 GCF_000754665.1 Bison bison bison | reverse complement strand
GAGCATTACTTTACTAGCATGTGAGATGAGTGCAATTGTGAGGTAGTTTGAGCATTCTTTGGCATTGCCTTTCTTTATTCAGAACATAGAAGCAACCTAGATGTCTATCAACAGATGAACAGATAAAGAAGATGTGGTACATATATACAATGTAATATTACTCAGCCATAAAAAGGAACGAATTTGAGTCAGCAGTAGCAAGGTGGATGAACCTAGAGCCTCTTATGGAGAATAAGTCAGAAAGAGAAAACAAATATCATATATTAATGCAGAAATATGGAATCTAGAAAAATGCTAGAGATTAATCTATTTACAGGGAGGGAATGGAGACACAGATGTCAAGAACAAGTTTGTGGATACAGAGGGGAAGGTGAGGGTGGGACAAATTGAGAAAGTAGCATTGACATATACACAGTATCATGTGTAAAATAGTGGGAACTTGTGGTATAATACAAGGGCCCTAACCTAGTGCTCTGTGATGACCTAGAGAGGTGGGATGGGGTGAGGGGAGGGAGGCTCAAGAAGGAGGGGATATATTTCAATCCCTGGATTGGAAGATCCTCTGGAGAAGGGAATGGCAATCCACTCCAGTATTCTTGCCTGGAGAATTCCATGGACAGGGAAGCCTCGTGGGCTATAGTTCATGAGGTCACAAAGAGTCAGACATGACTGAGCAACTAACACACACACATATAAATATACATGTGTATATATATAATTATGACTGATTCATTTTGTTGTATAGCAGAAACCAACACAATATTTGTAAAGCAATTTTCCTCCAATTAAAAAAAAATTTTAAGGAATTGAAAAAGAAAACCTTGTGTATTTCAGTTGATGTAGAAAAAGGATAAAGGCTGGTAAGCAGTGGGGGATGAACAGGAAGAATACATCAAATCAACCCTTGTGGACTGTGTTCCTCCAACTATTAAGAAAGAGGGGGTGGGGTTCTTCTTTGAAGCAGTTCCAGTCAAATCCTCAAAAATGTGCTATAAGGCAAAACCTTGGGAGTGGGACCAGTGTTGAATAAGTTACCTGATAATGGTTTTAAAGTGGCCCTGCCTCCTGATTTTCCCATCACACTCAATGACATAGACATTGTCTTACATGCGTAGAATGAAAATCTGGTGTCATCCTTGAATCTGTACTGTCTCAATTTCTATATCCAAAATACTTCTTACCTGTTTCTTCTTTTCCATTCCTCTTATAATCATTCTAGATCAGAATCTCTTTGCTTTCTCTTATTGAGGATACTCAAGGAACAAGGGACACTTGGAATTGGACCAGAGAGGGGCACGTGAACCAGAACTCTGAGGCCCAACTCTGCTTCAACCTGATGCAACTGTTAGGATTGTGGGTACGGTTGTCAGATTGAGCAAATAAAAATAAAGGATACTCAGTTATACTTAAATTTCACAACAATAATAAATAATATTTTAGTGTAAATATGCATCAACTATTGCATGGGGCATACTTCTACTAAAAACTTATATGTTATTTATTTTAAACTTAACTTGAACTGTGTGCATGCTTAGTCACTCAGTGTTAGATTCTTTGTTACCCTTTGGACTGTAGCCTGCCAGGCTCCTCTACTCATTATCCAGGCAAGAATACTGGAGTGGGTTGCTGTGTCCTTCTCCAGGGGATCTTCTGGACCCAGGGATCGAACCCACATCTCCTGTATCTCCTGCATTGCACGTGGATTCTTTTACCCACTGAGCTATGAACTGAGCATCTTGTATTTTACCTGACAGCCCTAGTTACAGGTTGCCGAAAGCAGGGAAGAGGTGGTATCTGAGGAAAGGTTCAAGGTACCTCAACTGTGTCTTATCATGTCTAATAAATGGCCACATTTCTTGGAACCTAAAATTCCATGGGATATAGATAAATATTTGAATGTTTGAAACCAGGCTCGAAGGTCTGTAGAGAATTCATATCACTTTATCTGCTTAATTGGGAATGATGGGAATTAGACTTTACTTTCAAAACCAGGGTAGGCTCAAGTCAAAGATGAAAGAGTTTTAGAACATAGATTCTAAAATATTTTATAATATGAAGTTCACTGAAAGAGTAGGATACAAAACTATGTGTGTATATAAGATGTATCATATATACAAAAAGAGATAAATATATATGTTGATATATATTGTCATCATTACATACTTTATATAAGCACATGAATATACAAACATAGAAATAGTAAAAGAATAGAAGAAAAGACACTGATATATTAACTAGTCATTTCTGGTTCGCATCTTGGAATGCGAAGTCAAGTGGGGCTTAGGAAGCATCACTATGAATAAAGCTAGTGGAGGTGATCGAATTCCAGTTGACCTATTTCAAATCCTAAAAGATGATGCTGTGAAAGTGCTGCACTCAATATGCCAGCAAATTTGGAACACTCAGCTGTGGCCACAGGACTAGAAAAGGTCAGTTTTCATCCAATCCCAAAGAAAAGCAATGCCAAAGAATGTTCAAACGTGGTTTTAGAAAATGCAGAGGAACCAGAGATCAAATTGCCAACATCCGCTGGATCACTGAAAAAGCAAGAGAGTTCCAGAAAAACATCTATTTCTGCTTTATTGACTATGCCAAAGCCTTTGACTGTGTGGATCACAACAAACTGTGGAAAATTCTTCAACAGATGGAAATACCTGGCCACCTGACCAGCCTCTTGAGAAACCTATATGCAGGTCAGAAAGCAACAGTTAGAACTGGACATGGAACAACAGACTGGTTCCAAACTGGAAAAGGAGTATGTCAAGGCTGTATATTGTCACCCTGCTTATTTAACTTATATTCAGAGAACATCATGGCAAATGCAATGCTGGATGATGCACAAGCTGGAATCAAGATTGCCAGAAGAAATATCAATAACCTCAGATACGCATATGACACCACCCTTATGATAGAAAGCAAAGAAGAACTAAAGAGCTTCTTGATGAAAGTGAAAGAGGAGAGTGAAAAAGCTGTCTTAAAACTCAACATTCAAAAAACTAAGATCATGGCATCCAGTCCCATCACTTCATGGCAAATTGATGGGGAAACAGTGGAAACAGTGAAAGACTTTACTCTGGGGGGCTTCAAAATCACTGCAGATGTTGACTGCAGCCATGAAATTAAAAGATGCTTGCTCCTTGGAAGAAAAGTTATGACCAACCTAGACAACATATTAGAAAGCAGAGACATTACTTTGCCAACAAAGGTCCATCTAGTCAAAGCTACGGTTTTTCCAGTAGAAATTTTGGATATGAGAGTTGGACTATAAAGAAAGCTGAGCACTGAAGAATTGATGGTGAATTGAACTGTGGTGTTGGAGAAGACTTGAGAGTCCCTTGGACTGCAAGGAGATCAAACAAGTCAATCCTATAGGCAATCAGTCCTGAATATTCATTGGAAGGACTGATGCTCAAGTTGAAACTCCAATACTTTTGTCACCTGACGTGAAAAACTGACTCATTGGAAAATACCTGGATGTTTGGAAAGACTGAGGGCAGGAGGAAAAGGAGATGAGAGAGGATGATATAGTTGGATGGTATCACCGACTCAATGGACATGAGTTTGAGCAAGCTCTGGGAGTTGGTGACGGACAGGGAAGCCTGGTGTGCTGCAGTCCTTGGGGTTGCAAGAGTCAGACACGACTGAGATACTGAACTGAACTGAACTGAATTTCTGGGTGGTGGGATCATGAAAGTGTATACATGAGTGCTCAGTCGTGTCTGATACTTTTGCCACACCATGGACTATAGCCCACCATCCTCCTCTGTCCATGGGATATTCCAGGCAAGAATACTGGAGTGGGTTGCCATTTCCTTCTCCAAGGGATCTTCCTGACCCAGGAATTGAAGTCATATCTCTTGCTTCTCCTGCATTGGCAAGCAGATTCTTTACCATTGTGCTATGTGGGAAGGTGGGATCATGACTGAATAATTTAAATATGTGGCATTTTTCAAATTTCCTCTACAGTCTTCAAAGAAGAGTTTTCTAATATTGCTCAGTTTCAATGTGGAATTATTTTTCAAATATACAGCACGACTTTTTAAAAACCCCATTTCCCCAAATATTCTCAAATAACCAACATGACTCCTAAATCTTTTCCCACCCACATTTCAAAGTCTCCTCAAATCTGCTGTATTAGTCAAAACATATTCTATTCCAAGTCTTAGATAACAGACTAACTTGTATCATAACTGAAAAGTCCAAGAATGGTTTTGACTTTAAACATAGCAGAGCAGGCAATGGCAGCCCACTCCGGTACTCTTGCCTGAAAAATCCCATGGATGGAGGAGCCTGGTAGGCTGCAGTCCATGGGGTTACGAAGAGTCAGACACTACTGAGTGACTTCACTTTCACTTTTCACTTTCATGCATTGGAGAAGGCAATGGTGACCCACTCCAGTGTTCTTGCCTGGAGAATCCCAGGGATGCTGGAGCCTGTTGGGCTGCCATCTACGGGGTCGCACAGAGTCGGACACAACTGAAGCGACTTAGCAGCAGCAGCAGCAGCATATTGTCAAAATGAATTTTTTGGATGCCCTAAATGTTTGACTTTTGAGCAAAAACGTTATTCATGGGGAACCATGATATATTATATTAATATTCTCTCTTTTAAACTTAATTCAAAACACTACTTCCTTAATCTTTCAGTTCAATTTATAAATGATATTGTTCCATGTATCAGTTGAACCTCTTTTAATAATCATTGGCTGCAGAGATTTTACAATGTAATTACTTATATATATTCCCTTCAATATTTTAAATTTGTAGTTAAAAATGTAATATCTTTGATTTCCTTTTAAAGGATACCCAGATGCTAAGAGAAGCCTTCATATGCACTTCAGTAATTATCATATATAAATATTAGCTTCAAGATTTCCTACATGGTCATATCTTATAATGTAAGACTTCAACTAATTATCAGAAATTTAAGCACATTACTCAATCCATTACTCAGTTATGCATTTGCTGCTGTTTCAGGATAAAAATCTCCAAAAGTTTTTTTTTTTTTTTGTAAAGCTTAAGCTGGTAAAATCTGCACAAATTTTGGGGTGGGGGGGAATAGCTAAGATGACAAAGAATTAGCCTGCAATGCAGGAGATCCAGGTTTAATCCATGGATCAGGAAGATCCCCTGAAGGAGGAAAAGGCAACCCATTCCAGTATTCTTGCCTGGAGAATTCCATGAACAGAGGAACCAGGTGGGCTATGGTCCATGGGGTCGCAAAGAGTCAGACATGACTGAGCGAGTAACATTTTTACCTTTTACTTTTCAAACTGCTGAAATCTGCACAAATTATATTTTGCCACAAAAATCTGCATTCCTATAGATTTGAGCGCTTCATCCCTCCATGATCAATTCTCAGAGCTAGAATTTCACTTCTCCTTGGAGTTAAAGACATGTATCCCCTATGAGGCAACCACCTTCTCAGCTGGTGAGGCTGAGGTGGCTTGAAGACCAGGGGGTTCCTCTGGGGTGTGAAATCTGGCATTGGAGTTATCCAAGATCATGACCCTGAAAACTAAGTTAAACTTTTTTCTGTGATTAGTGTGTCATGGTATCTGCTTAGAAGTCCCCAGAGTCCATATCTTTGGGTTAAATCTTATCATTTCTTAACTCTCCCAGCTTATCCCAGAAAATTAGTGTTTCAGATAAACTACTATTTCTCTGAGCGAACAGTGAATGTATGCGTGCTAAATCTCTTCAGTCATGTTCGACTCTGTGTGTTTGTGAACACACACACACACTTCCTTAAATATCTGATGGTCTGGCGTTCTTCAGCCCTCTAGAAGTATCTATATGTCTCTCTCGCAATTCTAATACCGGATGCCACGTATCACAGGCGCAACTCCAGGAGGCACCAGAGACCACCATGTGAACCGGACCTTCTGAAATTGTGCACCTTTCAAAGGTATTAAAGCTTTTTCATGGAACCATGACATTCTTTTAATTGGAAGAAATCCTGTATTACTTTATATCATTCTTATCAGCTGGTTTACCACCCTTAAAAATATTAAAATCTACTGATTAAATTGTCATGTATCTTAACCTTCAGTGACAGCTTCTAAGGTCATTCTAAGGATAATCACAGAGAAAATTAAAATCCAGGAGATATCAGTCTTCACCCACGACTTGATCCAGTACAATCAGAGCTGTCTCTTTTCATCTCTCAGTTCTCAGTTCTGGTTTTTCTCTCTTTCTCCTTTCTATATTGTTCTTTGTTCTACCAGTGTCTTTCTTCTCTTTCTCGAAGAAATTTCCAATCCTCTTTGATTTCTTTCACTTTTTAAAATTCTATTTATTACTCTAGGTTACATAACACCCCGCCTGAAGTTTCTTCGGTAACCCAGAACTTGCCAAATTTTATATTGAGAAAGTATCGATGCTATAATTTTTGAGGAACACAAATATCTTTCTTCTAAACCATCTTTAAAATTCCGTCCATAAGAAGAAATCGCATCAAAAACCAACAATAGAAAGTAATAGCAGATATTTTAGTACCATTTTCTGTTTACATTTATGTTTAGAGGGCTGTCTTTAAAACCCTGAGCTTTGTTGACTTATAGTTGGACAACTTTAGCCTTGTTTCAAATGAAATCACTATTTTCTCTGAGCTACTAAAGCATATTAATTTCTTTCCTGTAGATGATAAGAAGTCTAAGTGGCAGTCAGGTACCATGATTTTGATGCATCTTTGTATTTTCCCCAAGACCTGGCAAAGTGCCTATCATATACTGCTGCTGCTGCTGCTGCTAAGTCGCTTCAGTTGTGTCCGACTCTGTGTGACCCCATAGGCGGCAGCCCATCAGGCTCCTCTGTCCCTGGGATTCTCCAGGCAAGAACACTGGAGTGGGTTGCCATTTCCTTCTCCAATGCATGAATGCTAGCATGCATTTAATCTGTAAAAACTGTAATAAAAACAGGTACTATGCTAATCAAATTCAACAATGACCTGGAACCAAGGGAATCACGTATTTTGATTAATTGACTGAAATAAGATGCAAAGAGGATCTAGGTTACAGTAAAATGAAAGGGAAATCTAACAAAACAGTAGGTAACAGAATGAAGTGCTTTCATTTTAGGAGATACTGAGAAAGTATGGAAAGGCATGTCCAGAAATCAAAATTAGAACTAAGTCGGGAAAGAAGAAAAACTTTTACTCACTACAAGAAAGAATATCCTAGTAAATATTTAAGGATTGATCAGAACAACTTACTCTTGAATTGTTCACACTGAGAACATTCCCTCAATTTTTCCCCAGCCCTGGTTCCCACACCAGACCTTCTGAACTCAGTCTAAAGTTGAAAACGGCAGATTTTATCTGGACTCTGTATTCTAAGCAATTTTCTACCATGGATCAGCTTTTCCATTGAAAACAGAAGAAAAGAGATTACTGAAATAATAATTTGCACAGCATCTCATACATTAACACTATTTTACAAGCATCGTTTTATTTGATCTTCACAGTAACCTTTTGAAGTATTCAATGGAGACATTATTGTTCTCATTTTTAGATGAAAAGTTTGAAATTCAGAGAGAATACGATCTGCCTAAGGGCAGAGTAAGACAGAGCCAAGGTCAAAACCAAAAGCGACAATAAAGTTGGTATTAGAGTCCGAATATAGGTGTTTCCTAATAGCAAGGGAGTAAAAATATATGCCCTCTTGTGGAAATACCGATGGAACTCATTGACAGAAACACAGAGAAAAGCTGCCCAGGAAAATATCAGT
This sequence comes from Bison bison bison, assembly GCF_000754665.1. Taxonomy (NCBI): domain Eukaryota; kingdom Metazoa; phylum Chordata; class Mammalia; order Artiodactyla; family Bovidae; genus Bison; species Bison bison. The sequence goes on along the minus strand of NW_011495034.1, from coordinate 167,056 downwards.
CTTGTCCTAGCTCCAAAAATGACCTTGAGTGAACTATTATCTTTTAAATGCCACTTCTTGCTTTCTTGTCTGTCCATAAAACATAACTATTATATAACTAATAAAAACTAGTAGTTAAAAGCTAGAAATAAGTTGATAAAGGGGTTAATGAAGAAACTAAAAGCCCAAAATGTGCCTTCTTGAATATTCATGCTTTTTCTATAGAGAAGTTTTTCATATAATATATAATAGTGTTTTATATATTATATAATAATGGTACATGTAATAGTCCTTGCAACAAATCTAGCCCTATAAATAACTCCATTAAACTAAAAGGATATTTTGCTATAGTAATAGTAATCAGTCAACATATAAACAGCTACCATTAAATGCTAGAGAATTTCAGTGTGTAATTTGAGGGCATGGTTTGGCTCGTATGGCTGGGTTGTCCTACCACAAGCGTGACCAGACCATAGGAACTGAGAAACACATTTATCAAAAGTAAAATGTTCAATGACTCCTTTTACTATGTACAAATACACTGTGTACTTATCATGCTTATGCGGTTGTAACTGAACATCGAGTCTCCTGGTTTTGACAAAAAAGTCTTCATTCATACACCGGAGGACATTTTTCAGGCGATGTGTGAGATTTCCCCAAGCTAAGTAAATGGAGACTATATAGAACCCATGGAAACAGTAGAGCATGAATGATAAAAATTTCACTATTTTTATGGAACCGGAGGGAAAGTTACAGAATTGTTATGTAGCAGACGAGAGCTATATGGCTCACAACTGAATTCATCTTCACTTTTATTTACCATCATTTGTTAGCCTATGATTCAAAATGTGAAATCCAGCCAGGGTAGGTGGGGTCGACTCATTTCTTGGCTTTAATGTTAGGTGTCAGGTGTGAAGGAATTGCTTTTCCAACGTCTACACAGATTTCATCATGGCTCACTGTACTTTTCCCTCATATCATTCAGCATGGCTTGAACTTTGTGTTTGTCTGATGATTTTGTTGAATCTTACACCTCCCATCCCCAGCCAGATCTTATGAGGCAGGGACTGTGTGTTTGATTTCTATATCATTGCATTCTAGAACCTAGCAGAGGTGGGGAATGGATGGATGACCCGAAGACAGAAGGTGTGCCTTTCTTCAGTGCACTGGATATAATAATGGCTCATTTAGGATGGCACACTCATCACTGGAAGAAGCGATGGCCAAACCCACAGGAAAAAATGGATATACAATATATATACTATGTATATAATATGCAAGTGTGTGTATATATATATATATATTTGCAATGCAATGTCATGGGACTTTAGCACTCCTAGCCATAATTCTCTAACCTTCTTATTCTCTTTGCTACATTTTTGTTTTAAATATTTTACACTCACCAATAATGTCTATTCCTGAAAATCTAAATTGTCTGTGTGAAAGGTGATATTGAGGACACTGGAAACTACAGTGATGCTCATGGAAGAATAATTTAGGACTTCATGGGAATAAAAAAATGAATGGGTCAACAGTGTCGTGGCTAGAGGAAGACCAGGGTGGAGTTCTAGAGAAGAACTGAAGTACTGTGTAGGGAATAAAAAGAACCCCAGTATAAACCGTCCCTAAAATTGACAGATGCAGCCTCTGGTCTACACCCTCCTCTCATAAAGTACATGGAACACTGAAGGAAATGGTCTGGCTTCTGTGGATCTCAGTCCAAAAACAACTGCAAGTGGGCGTGTTATATTTATAGAAAGAGACACCCTGTCACGTTAACCCGAGTTGTTTCTTTACAGTTTTGAAAACCTCTACATTATAGACAATGAGTCCTCCTTCTAGGGTGGACTTTTCTACTTGTTCTCAACACACAAACAAGAATTTTAAAAATAACAAGTTCATACTCAAAGGTACACAAGGGTAGTCACCCGTGCTCATGTTCACAGCTTCTCCACCCTATATTTTTCTTTCCCTTTTTTGACCTTTCCCATTTAGAGGAATTCCCAACTATATCAGAATCAGAGTAGCTCAAGATCTGGACTTGCATGAGTCCATGAAGACATTCCTATCATGAAACTCACAGCCCGTTTCGTCTACTCTTATATCATTTTAAAAATTCCTCTCTATTTCCTGCATTTTGCATTTCTTCAGTAATATATGAGTTACAGTCAATGGAAAAAAAATCAAAGTAAAAATATACTTACTCTGATTAAGAAATGGATACATAGGGAGCAAACATATGGATACCAATGTGGAAAAGGGAGACTGGGATGAACTGAGAGATTGGGATTGACGTATATACACTATTGATACTGGGTACAAAATAGATAACCAAGGATAACTTACTGTATAGTGCAGGGAACTCTACTCAATACTCTGTGATGACTTAAATGGGAAAGAAATTCAAAAAAGAGAGGATATAGGTATACATATGTGATGTTGGGGAAGACTTTTGAGAGTCCCTAGGACTGCAAGGAGATCAAACAAGTCAGTTCTAAAAGAAATCAACCCTGAATATTCATTGTAAGGACTGATACTGAAGCTGAAGCTCCCATGCTTGAACCACCTGATGTAAAGCACCAATTCATTGGAAAAAACCTCTGATGCTAGGAAAGATTGAAGGCAAAAGGAGAAGAAGGCGACAGAGGATAAGATGAACGTCACTGACTCAATGGACATGAATTTGAGCAAACTCTGGGAGATAGTGGAGGACAAAGGAGCCTGGTGGGCTACAGTCCATGGGGTCCCAAAGAGTTGGACATGACTTAGCGACTGAATAGCAACTGAACAACAATGACAATAGCTGATTCACTTTGCTGTTCAGCAGAAGCTAATACAACATTGTAAAATAATTATACTCCAACAAAAATTAATTATATATATATATATATATATATATTTACTCTGCATAATGGGAAACTGTCTTGATAGGGCTCCTAATGGAAATGCTCCTCAAACATTCTCCATCTCATATACCATACCTGACATTTCACCTTTCTCTTTGTTTTTCTGTTTATGCTGATGATGGTAAACCTCCACTATGGATCCAGTTCTTGCTCTAGGATTAATATCTTGAACAGATTTTCTAAAGCTGAACTCCCACTTCAGTCTCTCATCAGGAACTCAGATCTTGTTTTGTTTTGTTCATGCTTGTAGCCATGAAAGTGAAAGTGAAGTTGCTCAGTCGAGTCCGACTCTTTGCGACCCCATGGACTATAGCCTACCAGGCTCCTCAGTCCTTGGAATTTTCCAGGCAAGAGTACTGGAGTGGGTTGCTATTTCCTTCTCCAGGGGATCTTCCCAACCCAGGGATCAAACCCAGGTCTCCCGCACTGCAGGCAGATGCTTAACTGAGCCACCAGGGAAGCCCAAATTTAATCCAAGTCCATCAAGCCCCAATTTCCAGGAATCTCTGGATACATCACAAGGCCCTTTACTTCCCCAACAGGGCCATTCATGACTGCAGGGCCTGGGAGGGGTCCTAAAATGCTAAGGGAGCCTCTAAGAGTTTAAGGTTGGAAAGTTGGAAACAACACACAAATAAAAGAAATTAAAAATCGATTTTTAAGATTGTCACTAGGTAAACCCTAGAATTTGCTCAGAGGTGTCTTTGAAGTCACAAGGTTTTAAATTGATATTTTTAGCTGTATAGCATGGGGAACTCTACTAAATGCTCTATGGTGACCTACATGGGAAGGATATTCAAAAAAGATGGGATATATGCAAATGTAGAGCTGATTCACTTTGCTGAACAGTAGACACTAACTCAACATTGTAATGAAAGTATTCTCCAATAAAAACTAATTTTAAAAAATCATTCAGAGACAATGTGATACTTTATATATATATAAACTTCAAATTTTGTGTGGACCAAAGAAAGCAATCTGAATTGACTTATCTCCTATTCTCATATGTGCTCTGATGACAAAGAACAGAGTTATGGCCTCATGTGCTCATAAATTCAATCAGACGTGGAGCTTAAGAATAAATTCAGGTAAATGGGAAGACCTCCTAAGACTACCTGTGTTTCTCCACCTAAACTATTTTTAGTGAATAATCCTAACACTTGCCTATCCAGAACAAACATCAGCACTTTTCTTGACATTCCCCTGAGTTGATTATTTTCTGAAACTCAAAATATAAATACATGGCCCAGAACCAGTACAGCACCAAACAACTAACCACTATTGACATATTCCCAGAAGATGCATACTGGAGAGCCCTGAAAGAGCTGAAAACAGGACAGTGTTTAGATTTTCCTAGAAGTTGGAAACTCGTGGTACATCATGACATGGGAGGTTGGGCAAAGGAAGAAGATAAGGGTCTTGGGCTATAGAAATAAGGAGAGAGAGAAAGAAGAATAAGAACAAGAAAAAGAAGGAGGAGAAGGAAAAGAAGAGGGAGAGGAAGAAGAAGCAGAAGAAGAAAGGGGAGGCAGGAAGGGAGGAGGAGAAAGAGAAAAGAACATTAGAACATTCCACCTAGCTAAGGCAGCTTCAGGAGGAAGAGTGAAGATCTGTGACTATCATGTGAGCTGTGCGTCCCTCTTCATTCGTGGGGGACACATCAGGCATGAAAGCATCATGAGCAGCCTGAGTAGAAAGAGGTTCGAGGACTTCATTGCACAGTGAGGGAACTTGAACTCAGCCACAAGAATCAGGGTCACAGATGTCAATGATCAGTGGAATCTGCCAGCTGATCTTTGAGAGCTGAAGTGCTTTGCTCAGTGACATGGAATGTAAATGTGACTGTTTTGAGGCTAGAAATCAGGTCTTCTGACTCCTACTTCTGAAGCTGTTAAGAAATACATCTCCATAAGCAGACACTAACTTGAGAAGCCTTGATCCTGTGACCCTCCACACTGGATACTATGAAGGTATCATCTCTCTCATTTCCAAAGTCAGTATCTTTCACTGTAAGTTAACAACAAAACAAAAATCAAAAAGATCCTGTGGGATTTACAATAGGGAAGATATAGATCTAGGGTATAGAATGTAAAAACTTTAACAAATATTTTTTAAAGGCACCATGTAACCTGATTATATTTAACCTTTTCATTATTTTACCTTGATCATCTGGAACTCCTCTGAAAAGTTTCAAAATACACCACACTTGAGCAATTTACAATGGCATGGATTAGTCATAATCAGACTGACATAAAGAAGAAGATTAAAGGGAAGTAAAAAAGTTACTGTTTAATTGAACTGTACTTTACATATTTGGGAAATATAAATTAAAAAGCATAAACCATAAAAAAAAGAAGCATGAACCATGACCATACGATTCCCTTGTTTACTGTAAGATGGAATTATATCAGTGGGAAAGGAATCATGATATCAGTCATTTATTGATTTAGTTCCTCATATGTTTTATGCATTATTTGAAAAATATAATATATTTAATATTTAATTTTATTTACTAAAATAAAATATTTTTTAGTCTAATGTATGCATTGCTGCTGCTACTGCTAAGTCACTTCAGTCATGTCCGACTCTGTGCGACCCCAGAGATGGCAGCCCACCAGGCTCCCCCGTCCCTGGGATTCTCCAGGCAAGAACACTGGCGTGGGTTGCCATTTCCTTCTCCAATGCATGAAAGTGAAAAGTGAAAGTGAAGTCACTCAGTCGTGTTTGACTCTTCACGACCCCATGGACTGCAGCCTACCAGGCTCCTCCATCCATGGGATTTTCCAGGCAAGAGTACTGGAGTGGGGTGCCATTGCCTTCTCCAAATGTATGCATTAGACTACTGTTAATAATTTTAAGTAATGAATAAGTTATGAATTTAAGCTTGCTATTTATGTCTGCAAAAACATAAAAGGAAAGCATACACTTTCTAAGTAAAGTAACAGGAATAAAGACAAACTTTTGTAGAAGTTTTCATTCCCTACTTCCATTTTGATTTATATTCCAGTGGTTTATGATCAAAGTTGAAGTATAACAACAACAGGTGTTTAGTGTTAATCACCTGATGCTATCTTACCATGTTAGTTTTTTTACCCTTCAAGTGCTAAATTTTTTTTTTCGTGTGCTAAGCCTTTATTTTATTTTTTAATATAAATTTATTTATTTTAATTGGAGACTAATTACTTTACAATATTGTATTGGTTTTGCCATACATTGAAACTGTAGGTGAATCAGAAGAAGGGCAAACAGGAAAAGTCCTGGAATACAGCAAGTATAATAAGGAGAAGGACCCAAAGGGACCTATCAACTCATAACAAGATATTCAACAAAGGATGCTAGATCATCACCATCACCATGACACTTCCAGACCTTGCATCACTCGTTAACAATTCAAAATGGAGATAACATTATCACAACATCACTTTATCTAAGAACCACCCCAAAATCTCTTGAGGGCTGAAACAGCAAATTTTGTCAACTTAGTCCACCTCTAACACAGAAAAAAAAAAAAAGAATTAACAAACAGTTCAAATGGTAATGGCTATTTGAAAAAGTATGACATGAACACACTAGATGTTCATCAATGTTGACTCCTATTGTTCTATAGGCATGGAGAACAGCTAGAAAACTTCTGGGCAATCAGAGGAACAGAAAAATACTTTACACCATACCTCTCAAATGGCAAGAACTAAAATGAGGTTTAAAAAAAAATTCAATACTGTTTTCTGCAAGTTTCTTAACTAAACAGGGGCCTGCATCACACTCACAAACTACACAGCAGCACATTCTCATACCAGAGTCTCTGGAGGATGGGCCTGTCAGGAGTCACATATTGAAACAATTTGTTCATGGGTGTTTAGTTATAGATTTCATATTTTTACCCAGAAAAAGCTTAACAGTATTTCCATGTTACAGAATATGTTGGGTATAATTTACAGTCTGGCATATGCTATATCCTATTCATGATGAAAGAGAATTTGTCAGATGCTTCTAAAACATGTTATTTGCCAGATTATATTCCCTTTCTTATTTTATGAAACCCAATCACCTAAGACAGAAATCTGGAAGTCATTCTATCTTCTTGCCTCTCTCCCATCATCCATTTCACATAGATCATAAAGGCCTGCCTATTTTTCCCCTAAACATCTCTAAAATCCCTCCTCTTTTCTCCATTCTCACTGCTCAGAATTACATCAGTTTCTCCTTTGGATCATTTAAGAGCCTCCTAAACCTTCATCCCTCTTTTCTTCTCCCATGCTGTCCACCCGGCACATTTCTAACCCAGTAGAATATCTCTAGAGCTTGAATATAATTCTTACTCCCTTCAAGAATAAGAGCTCTGCCTGACTCAGTTTTCATTACCGCCTTCCCACCCTGTATGCACACGTCTATTGAAATGTATGCCATCCGTTGAATGTGCCCTATTCTCTCACAGTTTGCTATCATTTTTTAATGCCCTTGCCTCTTTTATTCACCTTTACCTTTCAACTCTTGCTTATCCTTCAAAATTCTCTCCTCTATAAAATCTCTCTTGGTCTCCTTTTTCCTGAATTCACTTTCTTCCTCATGTTCTCCAAACCCCTATATGTCTCTACTATAGCATTTCAATCCTTTGCCCTGGGAACTATGTGAAGGCAGGGTCCCATGATCCAACAAATGCAGCACAGAATAGACAATAAGTGGTTGCAAAATTGAGCTGAATAAACCAAGTCAAATATTTATCAAGACTGTTCCTAAGTAGCATCTACTAAATGAAACAAAGATAAACAGAAAAATAATAAAATGACTAAGACTGCAAGCAATTGAAAGTTTATCTTCACTAACACATTAAAAGTGAACTGCATTCCAATATAAAAAATTTTTTAATATAAAAAAGGAGGAAAAAGTAAAACTGAAAGTTTATCTTCAAATTATTTTAACAGCCGTGAACTAAGTAATCTGAACTACACACAACACAAACTTATACAGTTTGTCTATACAATATAAATATAATAAATATGATCCCTTTAATGACAAGTTGTCTAACTTGCTGAAAGTTCTTCTGAAATACTGTTGTTCTCTAGTAACATATGACCCAAATCTTGAACTTAAATTTATATAGGATAGTAACAGAGTTATTGAAAGCCTGAGCATTTTCTTCTCCTGTGAGAGCCTGGGGTAAAAGTAGCCAAAAAGACCTCAAATGCAAGTCCTGAAGTTTAAGCCCAGGTGCATTATTCCACAGGAAAGCTACGGTCTACTCCCTAGCTCAGGATAATCCCTTTATCCAAGGTTTCCTGAAGTCTTTAAAACTATCCATTAAATGCCTTAAGATCATTCCTTTAAAATACTGCCAAGAGGAATGCTTTCCAGACCTGATCCATGATAAATGTAAGTGGAAGAAGAGCAGATTTCTTTCTTTTTCATTAATTTTGTACTCAGGGTCTTGAATGTCTTTTTTAGTACTTTTTCCTTATATACTGAATACACATAACAGACTTGGAAACATTACAAAGTTTTAAACTTTTAAATATCTTAACTATTTAGCCCCATTTCTTCTACTTCCCTTCTTCATGAAAATCCTTCGAGATTTTGGTTTCATTCTTTGTTTCAGGGGATGAAACTCATGAAAATAGCTCGCTTGTTTATATACACTATTGTACTAAAACACTCTGAAAGGTTCTTTGCAGCCTGAATAGCTCCAAAATATTCTTCAATATAATATAATTCAGTTTGTAGAATTAGTTTTTATTGAGACATAATTTATAATAAAACATAAGCTTCAGGTGAGCAACATAGTGATTCATAATTTTTAAAGACTGTACTCCATTCATAATTTTAAAAAATTGGCTATATTCCTTATGTTGAACAATATGTCCTTGCAGTTTATTTATTTTGTACATAGTAGTTTGACTCTCTCAATCCTATACCCCTATCTTGCCCTTTCTCCTTCCCTTACCCTACTGGCAACCACTACTTGTTCTCTATATCTGAGTCTGTTTTTGTTTTGTTATATTCACTAGTTTGCTTTATTTTTTAGATTTTACATATAGGTGCTATCACACAGTATTTGTCTTTCTTTGATTTATTTCACTAAGCACAATACCCTTCAAGTCCATCCATGTTATTGAAAATGACAAAATTTCATTCTCTTTTGTGGCTGTATGTATGTATTCCCATCACATATACATACCACATCTTCTTTATCTATTCATCTGCGGATAGACACTGAGGCTGCTTCCATACCTTGGTTACTGTAAACAGCACTGTGATAAATATCAGGGTGTATGGATCCTTTCAAACCATGGTTTTCTCTAGATATATGCCAAGGAGTGGGATTGTTGGATCATATGGTATTTATCTTTACTTTTTTGAGGATCCTCCATATTGTTTTCCACAGTTGCTGAGCCAATTTATACTCCCATCAACAGTGCACAAGGATTCCTTTTCCTCCACGTGCTCTCCAGCATTTATCATTTGTATTTCTTTTGGTGATAGCCATTCTGACAGGTGTGAGGTGACATCTCACTGTGGCTTGGATTTACATTTCCCTGATGATTAGCCATGTTGAGCATCTTTCCATGTGACTTTTGGCCATCTGCATTTACTCCAGAAAAATGTCTATTCAGATTTTCTGCCTGTTTTTGGATTTTTTTTTTTTTTTGCTTCTTTTCTATTTATTGAAGAAGAGCTGATTTGCAGTGCTTCAAGTATACAGTGTTTCAAGTGATTCAGTTATACATATGCATATCCTTTTTCATATTCTTTTCCATTATGGGTTATTAGAAGATACTGAAAGTTTCCTGTGCTATACAGCAGAACTTTGTTGTTTGTCTTATATACATTAATAAGAGGGTATATCTGTTAATCTCAAATTCCTCACTTATCCCTCTGCTCCTTTCCCTTTTGGTAGCCATAAGTTTATTTCCTACATCTGTGAGTTCTCTTTCTGTTTTGTAAATAAGTTTGTGTCATATTTTAGGTTCCACATATAAGTGATATCATATAATATTTGTCTTTCTCTGTCTGACTTCACTTAGTATGATAATTCCTAGGCTAATCCACGTTGCTGCAAATGGCATTACTTCATTCTTTTCATGACTGAGTACTATTCCACTGTGTATATGTGCCACATCTTCTTTATCTATTTATCTGTCAATGGACATTTAGGCTGTTGTTTATATATTTGGGGTATTAACCTCATAATGGTCAAATCATTTGAAAATATTTCCTCCCATTCAATAGGTTGCTTTCTCATTTTAACAATGATTTCCTTTGCTGTGCAGAAGATTTTGTTTAATTAGGTCCCATGTGCTTATTTTTGCTTCTGTTTCTTTTGCCATAGGAGACAGATTTAAAAAATGCTACAATTTATGTCAAAGCATGTTCTAACTATGTTTTCTTCTGGTAGTTTTATGGTTTCTGGTCTTAAATTTAGATCTTTACTCCAGGTGAGTTCATTTTTATATATGGTGTGAGAAAATGTTACAACTTCATCCTTTGACATGTTGCTGTCCTGTTTTCCAGCATAACTTACTGAAAAGTCTGTCTTTTATCCATTCTTCATTCTTGCTATTTCATCATAGACTAATTGACCACAACTCCATGGGTTTAATTCTGGGCTCTCTATTCTGTTTCGTGAATCTGTGTCTGGTTTTTTGCAGTATCAAGTGTTTTGATAACTGTAGCTTTGTAGCATAGTCTGAGGTCAGGGAGTTGATACTTTCAGCTCTGTTCTTCTTCCTCAAGATTTTTTTGGTTTCTCTAAGTGTTTTGTGTTTCCATACAAATATTAAAACTATTTGTTCCAGTTCTGTGAAAAATTTCATTGGTATTTTAATAGGAATTGCATTGAATCTGTAAATTGCTTTGTGTAGTATGGTCATTTTAACAACATTAAACTTTCCAATTCATGAGCATGGCATTTCTTTCCATCTGTTTGTGTTGTCTTCAGTTTCTTTCATCAGCATCTTATTGTTTTCCAAGTACAGGTTTTTCCCTTAGGTAGAATTATTTCTAGATATTTATTCTTTCTGATGTGGTTATAAATGAAATTATTTCCTTAACTTCTTATAGTTTATTGTTAGTGTATAGAAATGCAGCAGATTTCTATAAATTATCTATTCTGCAACTTTACCAAATTCATTGGTGAGTTCTAATAGTTTTCTGGTGGCATTTTTAGGATTTTCTGTATATAGTACTATGTCATCTCTAAACAGTGACAATTTTATTTCTTTCTTTCCATTTTGGATTATTTTATTTCTTTTTTTTTTTTCTTATTGCTGTGGCTAGGAGTTCCAATACTACAATGAATAAAAGTGTTGAGAAAGGGCATCCGACTCTTGTTGTTGAACTTAGAGAAATTTTTTCAGTGTTTTACTGTTTAATATGATGCCAGCTGTAGGCTAATCACATAGGGCTTTTATTATCTTGATGTATGCTCCCTCTATACCTACCTTGTTTTCTTTTTAATCATAATGCATAGTGAATTTTGTCAAAAGCTTTTTTTGCATCTATTGAGATGATCACTTGGTTTTCATTCTACAACTTGTTAATGTGGTGTGTCATATTGATTGATTTGTGAATCTTGACCTAGCTTTGCACTGCTGGGACAAATTCTACTTGATCATGGTTATAATCCTTTCAATGTATTGTTGACTTGGTTTACTAATATTTTGTTGAGGATTATTTGCATCTATATCCATTAGTGATGTGTATGTGTGTGTACGCGCATGCTCAGTCATACCCAACTCTTTGGACTGTAGCCTGCCAGGCTCCTCTGTCCATGGGATTTGCTCCTCCAGGGAATCTTCCAAACCCAGGGATCAAACCTGTGTCCCCTGCATTTCCTACATTACAGGCAGATTCTTTACCTGTTGAGTCATTGGGGAAGCCCATGTCTGTCAGTGATATTGGCCGGAATTTTCTTTTTTTGTGCGATATCTTCATCGGATTTTGGTATCAGGGTAATTCTGAACTCAATGAATTTGGATGTGTTCCTTCCTCTGCAATTTTTTGGAATAGTTTAAAAAGGATGAGTGAGTGAGTGAATGAAGTCGCTCAGTTGTGTCCGACTCTTTGCGACCCCGTGGACTGTAGCCTACCAGGCTTTTCCATCCATGGGATTCCCCAGGCAAGAATACTGGAGTGGGTTACCATTTCCTTCTCCAGGGGAATCTTCCCGACCCAGGGATTGAACCTGGGTGTCCCACATTGGAGGCAGACACTTTAACCTCTGAGCCACCAGGGAAGCCCAGAGATTAAATAGTATGCCTAAAGACTTTTTCATTTATTCATTTAATAAGTTGATATTGGTTAAAGTTGCTTCCTTTGCTGATCATGAATTCTCTGAGAATGTAATGATTAATCCCCAAAAGCATGTCCATTCACACAAAAGTCTCATATATAATTAATTTCAAGTGCTTCAAGGACCCTCTGGAGTTTGACCCCACTGTGTCTAGAGCTGTTTATCAAAGTTTTAACATCAGTGTTCCACTTAATGGATTTTGGCACTTCTGCAGAAAAATCCACAACAATTCAGAAAAATTAAAATATCGAATTTGAAATTATTGTTAACTGTTTCGTATCTGTGGAAATATTACAAACCCTTTTGTGTCTCTGTCAGATAGTTTTGCATAATTGGATAGAAGTATAACCAGGAAAACAGAACAGTATTTTACTGAAAGGTATTTTTAAAGTGCCATTAGTTGATAAGCAGATGACTATTTCCTGTTCAAATGCTGGAATGTTGACTGTCTTAACTTGGAATAGATACAGATTCCTTATCTACTCTCTGGTTGCATTTGGCACTGGAAAACCATTACTTCATATTTTGTAAAAATATTTGGATGTGGTTCTAAATTATGATCAGGCATATGACCTCAATTTATTTTTTAGATGAATGAAGAAATTTATCAATCTGTGTCACATGCCTGCAGCAGAAGCTATAATATTAACCAAATATGCCCACCAGTTATTCCCTTACATTTCCCATTTCCCCCACAATTAAGTAGAACCATGTGTCTCATTCTGGCCAATAAGATGAAAGTGATATTACGCATATTATTCCCAAGCTGAGGCAGTGAGAAGCTGTGTGTGCCTATCCAAGTTTTTTTTCTTTTCCACTGTAGTGATTAGAAACTGAGGTAGCTAGAGGACAGTGGAAATTCTGTCAGATTTGATTCTTCTGGGCTATGTGAGGCAGAGCCCTGGCTGTCCCACGATAGTCAGGGTGAGAGTAAGAAATAAATCTTTATGATCTTCAGCCACTGGAATTTCAAGGAAACTTTTACACTACAACATAAGCCCTAACTTAGTCTAACTGTGGTATAATAGTAGCTACTGCAACATTTGCACTCAAGTCCTGTTCATTTTAGTAATCCTGATATCCTCAGCTTTTGTTGAATGTATCATGCCTTGTATGTGACCATTAGAAACCTTGGACATGCTCCTATCAGTTCTGCTGCTGCTGCTGCTAAGTCGCATCAGTCGTGTCCGATTTCGTGCAACCCCATAGACGGCAGCCCACCAGGCTCCCCTGTCCCTGGGATTCTCCAGGCAAGAACACTGGAGTGGGTTGCCATTTCCTTCTCCAATGCATGAAAGTGAAAAGTGAAAGTGAAGTCCCTCAATTGTGTCCGACTCCTAGCGACCCCATGGACTGCAGCCTACCAGGCTCCTCCATCCATGGGATTTTCCAGGCAAGAGTACACAGATAAAATATTTCCCCTTAGTTTATGGATAAAATCAAATGAATTTAAAGTGCTTATCATAGAGCTTGACACATGGAAAAGGCTCAACAAAAGTAGCCCTTTTATTGCTATGATTGTTATTCCCTTTTAGCTCCATCTTAAAGACTCAGAGTATACAATAGCATAGAATAGTCTCTGAGAAATTATACAGTAAATCAAATCAAACCCAATTAGAACAAAAATTTTTTTAATTCTGTTTATCAGGAATTTTCTAATTACCTGGCTACATATAGGTATTATTATGGGGAAACTATATATACTCATTTAATTAAAAGGGAAGACTTTATTTTTCTTATCATTACTGTTAATAACATTCAACAGAAAAATTTTCTACTAACAAAAATTTTTGTTGTACCAGTCGATTCACATGTAGAAGGGTAGCTGCTCAACACAGAAGCGGTCCTCTTAGAAGAGAATGCTTCCTAAGCTGACTGTATCTTGGAAAACCCCACTCTTCTTGAGATAAGTTAGTCATTTAGTGACAGTTTAGTTAACAAACTATCATATTCATGTCTGCTTCATCAAAGATCTGTTCCTTCCTTCACAGATTGAACCTTTTCGTATGTGTTGTCCCAGGCTGAACCCAGTCTGAACTTGCCAAAGGTACTCAGATTTGAATTTCTGATGAAATTCATCTAAGCAGACCACTGTTCCTCCCAGGTGAGAGTTGCTAGAATGCCTCACTGCTCAAGGCCTTTTGGAAGAAGATTTCATGATATGTGTCTCCAGCTTAGTTTTTAATTTTCTCTTGCAAATTTCCTGGAAAATCAGCAAAAAATTTTTTACTAAAAATAGTAATATATGTAAGTCTAGCATAGTAACAAGCCCAGAATAGACAATAAATGACTGTTTCTTTTCTCTTTTTTGACTTTTCTCCCTTCATGTATCACGTTAATGATCACTCCAAGGTAGTTTCAAATTCCTACAATCTTGTGATGCAACTTTCATGAGTGAGGAGCTACTTCTTATGGGTGAACAACAAAAGAGGTTTCTTGAGGTGGAATCTACTTCTGACAAAGATGCTGTGAAGATTGTTGACATGAAAATAAAGGATTTAGAATAGTGCATAAACTTAGCTGACAAAGCAGTAGTAGGATTTGAGAGGATTGACTCAATTTTTGAAAGAAGTTCTACTGTGGGTAAAATGCTATCAAACTACATTGTATGGTAAAGAGAAATCATTTATGAAAGGACGAGTCAATGGATGCAACCAACTTCATTCTTGTCTTATTTTTAAAAATTGCCACAGTCATCCAACCTTCCACAACTCCTACTCTGATCTGTGCAACCATCAACCATCTCTTCCCAAGGAGATGAGATCTGAAGAAAGAAAAAGAGTTAAACTCTACTTGTTCATTGTGTGACTTTGGGGAAACTACTGAGATTAAGTAAGCCTCAGTAATTTTATCTGAAAAATAATAGTACCAGTGTTACAAATTACTGTGAGAGTTAAATTATATCATGCTAAAAAATGTTAATAAAGTATAGTAAAAATACTACATAGTAAAAATGCTATATAGTAAAAAATGCTATATAATAAAAATTTAAAGTGTTTAGAAACAATAGTAATTATTTCAGTACTAATCACTATTTTAAATAACCACAAACTAACAAGTATTATCTTCTGGATAAACCACCAATATTTTTAGAAAGATTGTTGTCAACACTAAAAATAGATGAAAATAATAATATCTAGTTTTCCCTGGTGGCTCAGATGGTAAAGAATCTGCTTGCAAAGCAGGAGGCCTGGGTTCCATCCCTAGATCAGGAAGATCCCCTGGATGAGGCTACCCACTCCAATATTCTTGCCTGGATAATTCCATGAACAAAGGAGCCTGGTGGGCTACAGTCCATGGGGTTGCAAAGAGTTGGACACGACTGAGGACTAACATACACACAAAATAATATCTATTGTTTAGAAAGTGGTTGATAAATATGAAGTTGTCATTTCTGAATGTCAAAAATGGTCAAATATTAGCAATTTACGTGGTTCAACCTAAATATTTACATCATTGTTTGGGTATCTTTTTTAAACACGAAAAACATTTTGTATTGGGGTACAGCCAATTAACAATGTTGTGATAGTTTCACATGAATAGCACATGAACTCAGCCTTACATGTATATGCTGTTATTCTCAATAGGAATACTAAGATTTATCAGTATTTGCATGAATCTCAGGAAAAGGCTAATTAATGCATACTAGCCTATCTCAAGGGCTTCCCTGGTGGTTCAGATGGTACAGAATCCACCTGCAATGTGGGACACTTGGGTTCGATCCCCAGGTTGGGAAGATCCCCTGGAGGAGGGCATGGCAACCCACTCCCGTATTCTTGCCTGGAGAATCCCACGGACAAGGAGCCTGGCAGACTGCAGTCCATGGGATCAAAAAGAGGCAAACATGACTGAATGACTAAGCACACACACACACCCTATCACAAATATTTTCTGACCCAAAAAAAAAAAGTACTCTTTTCAAAAGAGGGCAGAGATATTCCTGTCCTAAATTTTCTTCAGACTTTAGAGACCAGCATTACAAATTATTTCACTTCAGTGTGACCAAAGTTATAAATCACTTGTGACAAGATAATGTGTAAAAAGAGCTTGCATTTTCTTTGTAAATATGGATTCCATTGGCAAAGTCACTTTCTTGAAAAGAAAATTAGAGACAACCTAAATTCAGAGAAATTGCCTTACAATTTTCCTGTGATCAAGTAACTAAAGGAAATTGCTGTCCCCTCGCTGTTCTTAGCCCAACAAGTTCACCTATTTTTGTGATTTCAAGTGTGAAACAGGAAGTTCCACATAAAACTCCTCAAGATAGAGATAGGAATGAGATTCTGAGAGATGTATATTTAATTATATAAACTTGTTCTATGATATACAATCAATGGCACATTTCCAGAAATGCAAAAGGCAAAGGCCTCCCAGGCACAAAGCCAAAAATCACTCACGTGTGTCAATTCAGTTGAATCCTTAGTAAGCTTCAACACATCATTAACTTAAAACTTAGGTAAAACTTTTCTATTATAACTGAGTGAAACATTTTGAGGTATATATAATCTTTTGATTAACTGGTAATCATTTGAGAGAAAGTATTGTGCCTGGAGAATCCCAGGGACGGGAAGCCTGGTGGGCTGCTGTTTATGGGGTCGCACAGAGTCGTACATGACTGAAGCGACGCAGCAGCAGCAGCAGCAGCATTGTGCCTGGAGAATCCCAGGGACGGGGGAGCCTGGTGGGCTGCCGTCTATGGGGTCGCACAGAGTCAGACACGACTGAAGCGACTTAGCAGCATTGTGCTAAAGGACCTCAGGATTATGCTTTAATCACTCTTGGTACCAGTTTAAGAAATGCCACTTTCCCTTTACTCATCTCAACATGTATCCAGTGTAAACTTTCAAATCTATTGCTTTTTTTGGAGAGAGTGACTTTATAGCAATCAAATCCATATTTCATCATGCAGAATTTTCAGAGATGGGGATGTTAGTGGTGATGCTGAAATCTAGCATGGTTCACCCCATCATTCACAGAAGCACTACTCACAATAGCCAAGACATGGAAACAACCTAAATGCCCATCGACAGATGAATGGATAAGGGAATGTGGCACATATATGGTTGTGTATACATATATTCATATATACATATATTCACGTATACATGGGCTTCCCTGGTAGCTCAGTGGTAAAGAATCCACATACCAATGCAGGAGACATGGGTTCGATGCCTGGGTCAGAAAGATTCACATGGAAAAAAAATGGCAACACACTCCAGTATTCTTGCCTGGAGAATCCCATGGACAGAAGAGCCTGGCAGGCTACAGTCCACAGGGTCACAAAAGGGTTGGAACAATTTAACGACTAAACAACAGCTGCTGCTGCTAAGTCACTTCAGTTATGTCCAACTCTGCACAACCCCATAGATGGCAGTTCACCAGGCTCCCCCGTCCCTGGGATTCTCCAGGCAAGAACACTGGAGTGGGTTGCCATTTCCTTCTCCAATGCATGAAAGTGAAGTGAAAGTGAAGTCGCTCAGTCATGTCCAACTCTTTGCGACCCCACAAATCACAGCACGCCAGGCCTCCCTGTCCATCACCAACTCCCAGAGTTCACTCAGACTCACATTCATTGAGTCGGTGATGCCATCCAGCCATCTCATCCTCTGTTGTCCCCTTCTCCACCTGCCCCCAATCCCTCCCAGCATCAGAGTCTTTTCCAAGGAGTCAACTCTTCGCATGAGGTGGCCAAAGTACTGGAGTTTCACATTTAGCATCATTCCTTCCAAAGAAATCCCAGGGCTGATCTCCTTCAGAATGGACTGGTTGGATCTCCTTGCAGTCCAAGGGACTCTCAAGAGTCTTCTCCAACACCACAGTTCAAAAGCATCAATTCTTCTGCACTCAGCTTTCTTCACAGTCCAAGTCTCACATCCACACATGACCACAGGAAAAACCATAGCCTTGACTAGATGGACCTTTGTTGGCAAAGTAATGTCTCTGCTTTTGAATATGCTATCTAGGATGATCATAACTTTCCTTCCAAGGAGTAAGCGTCTTTTAATTTCATGGCTGCAGTCACCATCTGCAGTGATTTTGGAGCCCTAAAAAATAAAGTCTGACACTGTTTCCACTGTTTCCCCATCTATTTGCCATGAAGTGATGGGACCAGATACCGTAATCTTTGTTTTCTGAATGTTGAGCTTTAAGCCAAATTTTTCCCTCTCTACTTTCACTTTATTCAAGTGAAAGAGAGGCTTTTGAGTTCCTCTTCACTTTCTGCCATAAGGGTGGTGTCATCTGCATATCTGAGGTTATTGATATTCCTCCTGGCAATCTTGATTCCAGCTTGTGCTTCTTCCAGCCCAGCGTTTATCATGATGTACTCTGCATATAAGTTAAATAAACAGGGTGACAATATACAGCCTTGATGTACTCCTTTTCCTATTTGGAACCAGTCTGTTGTTCCATGTCCAGTTCTACCTGTTGCTTCTTGACCTGCATACAAATTTCTCAAGAGGCAGATCAGGTAGTCTGGTATTCCCATCTCTTTCAGAATTTTCCACAGTTTATTGTGATCCACACAGTCAAAGGCTTTGGCATAGTCAATAAAGCAGAAATAGATGCTTTTCGGGAACTCTCTTGCTTTTTCCATGATCCAGCGGATATTGGCAATTTGATCTCTGGTTCCTCTGCCTTTTCTAAAACCAGCTTGAACATCAGGAAGTTCACAATTCACGTATTGCTGAAGCCTGGCTTGGAGAATTTTGAGCATTACTAGCGTGTGAGATGAGTGCAAATGTGCAGTAGTTTGAGCATTCTTTGGCATTGCCTTTCTTTGGGATTGGAGTGAAAACTGACCTTTTTCAGTCCTGTGGCCACTGCTGAGTTTTCCAAATTTGCTGGCATATTGAGTGCAGCACTTTCACAGCATCATCTTTCAAGATTTGAAATAGCTCGACTGGAATTCCATCACCTCCACTAGCTTTGTTCATAGTGATGCTTTCTATGGCCCACTTGACTTCACAT
>NW_011495034.1:146427-147816 GCF_000754665.1 Bison bison bison | reverse complement strand
CTCCACTAGCTTTGTTCATAGTGATGCTTTCTATGGCCCACTTGACTTCACATTCCAGGATGTCTGGCTCTAGGTGAGTGATCACACCATCGTGATTATCTGGGTCATGAAGATCTTTTTTGTACAGTTCTTCTGTGTATTCTTGCCATCTCTTCTGAATATCTTCTGCTTCTGTTAGGTCCATACCATTTCTGTCCTTTATCGAGCACATCTTTGCATGAAATGTTCCCTTGGTATCTCTAATTTTCTTGAAGAGATCTCTAGTCTTTTCCATTCTGTTGTTTTCCTCTATTTCTTTGCATTGATTGCTGAAGAAGGCTTTCTTATCTCTTCTTGCTATTCTTTGGAACTCTGCATTCAGATGCTTATATCTTTCCTTTTCTCCTTTGCTTTTCACTTCTCTTCTTTTCACAGCTATTTGTAAGGCCTCCCCAGACAGCCATTTTGCTTTTTTGCATTTCTTTTCCACGGGGATGGTCTTGATCCTTATCTCCTGTACAATGTCATGAACCTCATTCCATAGTTCATCACGCACTCTATCTATCAGATCTAGGCCCTTAAATGTATTTCTCACTTCCACTGTATAATCATAAGGGATTTGATTTAGGTCATACCTATATGGTCTAGTGGTTTTCCCTACTTTCTTCAATTTAAGTCTGAATTTGGCAATAAGGAGTTCATGATCTGAGCCACAGTCAGCTCCTGGTCTTGTTTTTGCTGACTGTATAGAGCTTCTCCATCTTTGGCTGCAAAGAATATAATCAATCTGATTTCGGTGTTGACCATCTGGTGATGTCCATGTATAGAGTCTTCTCTTGTGTTGGAAGAGGGTGTTTGTTATGATCAGTGCATTTTCTTGGCAAAACTCTATTAGTCTTTGCCCTGCTTCATTCCATATTCCAAGGCCAAATTTGCCTGTTACTCCAGGAGTTTCTTAACTTCCTACTTTTGCATTCCAGTCCCCTATAATGAAAAGGACATCTTTTTTGGGTGTTAGTTCTAAAACGTCTTGTAGGTCTTCATAGAACTGTTCAACTTCAGCTTCTTCAGTGTTACTGTTTGGGGCATAGACTTGGATTACTGTGATATTGAATGGTTTGCCTTGGAAATGAACAGAGATCATTCTGTTGTTTTTGAGATTGCATCCAAGTACTGCATTTCGGATTCTTTTGTTGACCATGATGGCTACTCCATTTCTTCTGAGGGATTCCTGCCCACAGTAGTAGATATAATGGTCATCTGAGTTAAATTCACCCATCCCAGTCCATTTGAGTTCGCTGATTCCTAGAATGTTGACATTCACTCTTGCCATCTCTTGTTTGACCACTTCCAATTTGCCTTGATTCATGGACCTGACATTCCAGGTTCCTATGCAATATTGCTCTTTAC
>NW_011495034.1:137220-146327 GCF_000754665.1 Bison bison bison | reverse complement strand
AGTCCATTTGAGTTCGCTGATTCCTAGAATGTTGACATTCACTCTTGCCATCTCTTGTTTGACCACTTCCAATTTGCCTTGATTCATGGACCTGACATTCCAGGTTCCTATGCAATATTGCTCTTTACAGCATCGGACCTTGCTTCTATCACCAGTCACATCCACAGCTGGGTATTCTTTTTGCTTTGGCTCCATCCCTTCATTCTTTCTGGAGTTATTTCTCCACTGATCTCCAGTAGCATATTGGGCACCTACTGACCTGGGGAGTTCCTCTTTCAGTATCATATCATTTTGCCTTTTCATATTGTTCATGGAGTTCTCAAGGCAAGAATAATGAAGTGGTTTGCCATTCCCTTCTCCAGTGGACCACATTCTGTCAGATCTCTTCACCATTACCCGCCCATCTTGGGTTGCCCCATAGGCATGGCTTAGTTTCATTGAGTTAGACAAGGAAACTATAAGTAACATGAAAAGACAGCCTTCAGAATGGGAGAAAATAATAGCAAATGAAGCAACTGACAAAGAATTAATCTCAAAAATATACAAGCAGCTCCTGCAGCTCAACTCCAGGAAAATAAGCGACCCAATCAAAAGATGGGCCAAAGAACTAAACAGACATTTCCCCAAAGAAGACATACCAATGGCTAACAAACACATGAAAAGATGCTCAACATCACTCATTATCAGAGAAATGCAAATCAAAACCACAAGGAGGTACCATCTCATGCCGGTCAGAATGGCTGCCATCAAAAAGTCTACAAACAAGAAATACTGGAGACGGTGAAGAGAAAAGGGAACCCTCTTACACTGTTGGTGGGAATGCACACTAGGACAGCCACTAGGGGAAACGGTGTGGAGATTCCTTAAAAAACTGGAAATAGAACTGCCATATGACCCAGTGATCCCACTGCTGGGCATCCACACTGAGGAAATCAGAATAGAAAGAGACACGTGTCCTCCCTTGTCCATTGCAGCACTGTTGATGTCCATCGGTAGATGAATGAATAAGAAAGCAGTGGTACATATACACGATGAAATATTACTAAGCCATTAAAAAGAAGCATTTGAATCAGTTCTAATGAGGTGGATGAAACTGGAGCCTATTATACAGAATGAAGTAAATCAGAAAGAAAAACACCAATACAGTATATTAATGCATATATATGGAATTTAGAAAGATGGTAACAATGACCCTATATGTGAGACAGCAAAAGAGACACAGATGTAAAGAACAGACTTTTGGACTCTGTGGGAGAAGGCGAGAGTGGGATGATTTGAGAGAATAGCACTGAAACATGTATATTACCATATGTAAAATGGATGGCCAGTCCAGGTTCGATGCATGAGACAGGGTGCTTAGGACTGGTGCACTGGGATGACCCTGAGGGATGGGATGGGGAGGGAGGTGGGAGAAAAGTGTCCTCCCCCAAAGATGGTGGACACCCATGGCTAACTCATGTGAATGTATGGCAAAAACCACTACAATATTGTAAAGTAATTAGCTTCCAATTAAAATAAATAAATTAATTTACAAAAATAAAACAAATTCTGCTGCTGCTGCTAAGTCACTTCAGTCGTGTCCAACTCTGTGTGACCCCATAGACGGCGGCCCACCAGGCTCCCCCGTCCCTGGGATCCTCCAGGCCAGAACACTGGAGAGGGTTGCCATTTCCTTCTCCAATGCATGAAAGGGAAAAGTGAAAGTGAAGTCGCTCAGTCGTGTCCGACTCTTTGCGACCCCATGGTCTGCAGCCTACCAGGCTCCTCCGTCCATTGGATTTTTCAGGCAAGAGTACTGAAGTGGGGTGCCATTGCCTTCTCCTAAACAAATTCTACTACTCTGTAAAACCAATGACAAAAAGGGCAAAACTGTCAAGATCAACTTATTTGGAACTCTGGAAATTAACTAAAGACTTGTAGCAGCATGGGTAGCACTTATTCAAGAAAAACAGCTGATTTTCAGTAAGAATAGTAAATTTTGTGGCATTTTAACTTACCCCACTCTCATTTTCCTCACCTCAGCTCAGTGGTAGACTTAAAAATAACAGTCTACATTCCTGTTCCCAGAGGGAAAAGAATAAGCCTCATTCACAAAGAATTACAATTATTTTTCACCTGTCTGATGGCTCCCTGGAGGGACAGTCCAAAACATTTGCCTTTACTTTTCCTAATTTGAAACTGACTCAGTGCTAAAGTTGCTTCCTGGGGGATGTTTGTCAAGAAACATTTATAGGCTGATATCTTGGCTGCTGCTGTCTGAGGCAATCAGTGAGATCTGGAACTATTATAGACCATTGTAAACTAGCCAAGGAGCTCGAAAATTAAGGCTGAGGAGTGAGATGTACAAGGGGACTTTGAAAAACTCCAATATACTGTTGGGAATATAGAAGACTGTACACATGATTAGACTGTGCAAATGATCAAGAAAGACCTGGAGATTCTATGAAAGTAGGAAAATCAAACATTGAAACCCAGGACAAAAAAAGAATCTTGAAAGCAGCAAGAGAGTAGTGACTCATAACATACAAAGAATGCCTAATAAGATTAACATTTGATTTCTCATCAGAAAACAGAGACCAAATGGCAATGAGGTTACATATTTGAAATGCTAAAAGAAGAAGAAATGCCAAATGATTTTATATCTGGCAAAACTATTCTTCAACAATGAAAGCTAAATTAAGACATTCCCCAATAAACAGAGTTTTGTCAAAAGAACACACTGGTCATAGCAAATACCCTCTTCCAATAACCCAAGAGAAGATTCTACACATGGACATCATTAGATGACGGTGGCTCAGACCATCCACTCCTTATTGCAAAATTCAGACCTAAATTGAAGAAAGTAAGGAAAATCACTAGGCCATTCAGGTATGAACTAAATCAAATCTCTTATGAATTATATAGTGAAGGTGATGAATAGATTCAAGGGATCAGATCTGGTAGACAGAGTGCCTGAAGAACAATGGACAGAGGTTCATAACATTGTATAAAGGTGGTGACCAAAACCAGCCCAAAGAAAAAGAAATACAAGAAGGCAAAGTGGCTGTCTGAGGAGGTCTTATAAATAGCTGAAAAAAGAAGAGAAGCAAAGGGCAAAGGAGAAAGAGAAAGATACACCCGTATGAATGCAGAGTTCTAGAGAATAGCAAGGAGAGATAAGAAAGCCTTCTTAAGTGAATGATGCAAATAAACAAAGGAAAACAATAGAATGGGAAAGACTAGAGATAATTTCAAGAAAATTGGAGATACCAAGGGAACATTTTAGGCAAGGATGGGTACAATAAAGGACAGAAACAGCAAGGACCTTACAGAAGCAGAAGAGATTAAGAAGAGGCGTCAAGGTAGACAGGGAGGGGGAGTCTGGGGTTCCGACGTCGCCGCTGAGGGAGAGAGCCCGAACCGGATCCCTGACGAGCACCCCAGCTCCGCGCTCTCCCCACTTCTGCCAAGGGAGACTCCGCGGCCTGAGGGAGTTCCGCGGCCAAGTATTTTTATTTTGAAAAAAAAAAAAGAAGAGGCGTCAAGAGAAGAATTATATGAAAAAGATCTCAATGACCCAGATAGCCACAATGCTATTGTCACTCACAAAGAGCCAGACATCCTGGAGTGCGAGGTCATCTGGATCTTAGGAAGCATTGCTACAAACAAAGCTAGTGGAGGTGACGGAATTCCAGCTGAGCTATTGAAAATCCTAAAAGATGATGCTGTTAAAAGTGCTCCACTCAATATGCCAGCAAAGTTGGAAAACTCAGTAGTGGCCATAGGGCTGGAAAAGGTCAGATTTCATTCCAATCTCAAAGGGCAATGCCAAAGAATATTCAAACTTCCAGACAATTGCACTCATTTCACATGCTAGCAAGGTCATGCTCAAAATCCTTCAACAGTACATGAACCAAGAATGTCCAGATGTACAAGCTGAATTTAGAAAAGATAGAGGAACCAGGGATCAAATTGCCAACATCCGTTGGATCATTGAAAAAGCAAGAGAATTCCATGAAAAACATCTACTTCTTCTTCTTTGACTATGATAAAGCCTATGACTGTGTGGATCACAATAAACTATGGAAAATTCTTCAAGATATGGGAATAACAGACCACCTTACCTGTCTCCTGAGAGACCTGTATGCAGGTCAACAAGCAACAGTTAGAAACTTACATGGAACAACTGACTGGTTCAAAATTGGGAAAGGAGTACAACAAAGCTATATATTGTCACCCTATTTATTTAACTTATATTCAGAGTACATCATGCAAAATGATGGTCTGGCTGAATCACAAGCTGGAATCAAGACTGCTGGGAGAAATATCAACAACCTCAGATATGCAAATGACACCACTCTAATGGTAGAAGGCAGAGGAACGAAAGAGCCTTTTGATGAGGGTGAAAGAGGAGAGTAAAAAAGCTGACCTGAAACTCAAATTCAAATAAGTAAGATCATGGCATCCAGTCCCATCACTTCATGGCAAATAGATGGGGGAAAAGTGAAAACAGCAGTAGATTTTATTTTCTGAAGCCTGCCATGCTGCAGTCCATGGGGTCATAGAGTCAGACACGATTTAGTGACTGAACAGCAACAGAGAAACAAGAATTGTGAGAAATCATTGCTGGCATATCTGCCCTACAAGAGATTCCAAAAGCAGTCTTTCAGGCTGAAATGAAAGAACACTGGGCAGTAACTCAACCCCAGATGAAGAGAAATAAAGGACACTAGGAATGGTAATTACACAGGTAAAGATAAAAGACTGTATAAATGCATATTTTGTTTTTAACTCCTTTCTATCTGGTTTTAAAAAGAAATGCATAAAACAACAATTTTAAATTAAGATTGATTGTCATGCAGTGTATAAAGATGTAATGTGCAACAATTACAGCATAAAAGCCAAGGGACAAATTATACAGAAACAAAAATTTTTACTATTGAAATTAATTTGGTATTAAGTTGAACTTTATTGTTATAAATTTCATAAATGTTAACTATAATCCCCAGAACAACCAGAAAGAAATTAACCAAAAAAAAAAGTAAAAGAGATGAGAAATTAAAAAGGTACAATACAAAATATCCATATAACACAAAGTAAGGAAATAGTGGAGAAACCAAGGAACAAAACAGGTCAAACAAATTGAAAAAAAAATCTAGTGTATGAGCATGGGAGTGAATGAAGAATCATAAAGAGAAAATGATTATTGGAAATGAAAGTCAAGGAATGAACATTTTGGGGATATTGGAGTATTTAACCCCACGGGAATTAAAGTAGCAGAAAAAAATAAGAGGTATTAAGGAGAAAGTAAAGGCCCAGGAGCAAAACTCTCCACTGGGAGACGAGGAGAAGTGAAACCAACAGGGAGGGAGAGAAAATGTTCTAGTCCTTAAGGTTAAGGAGGACAGGCTCCAGAGTTATGGTTAGTGGCAGTAAAAAGAAGTTGCTAGCCTGTGAGATGAGAGAGAAAAGAAATAAGATGCTCAGAAAGCAACCAGAAAGCATAGTCTTCTGGGTTGGACAGGCTGGGTCTCAACTAAAGCTAGTAGGTGACAGAAATAGTCACACACACACACACACACACACACACACACGATTTGTCTATTTTCTTCCTCTTCTAGCACTATTCCCATAATGTTTCCTTCTCAATATGCAACAATGTTAGGACTTGGGTTCTATAGGTAATAACCATTAAGTACCATATGAGAAGAAACACAAAAGCAATGAAATAGCATAGTGTTCTAAGTAGCAAAACTAACTAAAAAAGTAGCTCTGTTTTCAATCAAATAAAATAATCTCAGTTCAGTTCAGTTCAGTTCAGTCACTCAGTCAGTGTCCAACTCTTTGCAGCCCCATGAATTGCAGCACGCCAGGCCTCCCTGTCCATCACCAACTCCCAGAGTTCACTCAAACTCACGTCCATCGAGTCGGTGATGACTAGACGGACCTTTGTTGGCAAAGAAATGTCTCTTGCTTTAGGCATACCTATATTAAGACACCAGATACTGTAGAAAGTGAAAGTGGAGAGTGAAAAAGTTGGCTTAAAGCTCAACATTCAGAAAACGAAGATCATGGCATCCAGTCCCATCACTTCATGGGAAATAGATGGGGAAACAGTGTCAGAATTTATTTTTTTGGGCTCCAAAATCACTGCAGATGGTGACTACAGCCATGAAATTAAAAGATGCTTACTCCTTGGAAGGAAAGTTATGACCAACCTAGACAGCATATTCAAAAGCAGAGACATTACTTTGCCAACAAAGGTTCATCTAGTCAAGGCTATGGTTTTTCCTGTGGTCATGTATGGATGTGAGAGTTGGACTGTGAAGAAGGCTGAGCGCCGAAGAACTGATGCTTTTGAACTGTGGTGTTGGAGAAGACTCTTGAGAGTCCCTTGGACTGCAAGGAGATCCAACCAGTCCATTCTGAAGGAGATCAGCCCTGGGATTTCTTTGGAAGGAATGATGCTAAAGCTGAAACTCCAGTACTTTGGCCACCTCATGCGAAGAGTTGACTCCTTGGAAAAGACTCTGATGCTGGGAGGGATTGGGGGCAGGAGGAGAAGGGGACGACAGAGGATCAGATGGCAGCTGGATGGCATCACTGACTTGATGGACGTGAGTCTGAGTGAACTCCAGGAGTTGGTGATGGACAGGGAGGCCTGGCGTGCTGCGATTCATGGGGTCGCAAAGAGTTGGACACGACTGAGCGACTGAACTGAACTGAACTGAACTGAACTGAGATATTCCATATTCAAAAAACAATCACATTACTTGTGGTTGAAAAAGGAAATCTGAACAGCAAAATAGTTTGATAGGCTGAGTAACCATGCAGAGAAAACTGCAGTTGAATAAGCAAAAGCATTCACCAAAGATGCTAATAATAATATATTACTGTCACTTTCAAGAAGCTAATCTGTTGAAATGAGCTTACAAGACTAAATTTGCACAAGAGAAAATAGAGGGATATTTCAATGCAACGTCTCTGTTGCACTATTGGAGTGCGTTTAAATGTTTTCTGCTTCAGTTCTTGTTTCTGGCAGCTTCTACACATAAATAACATCAAATCAGAATAGAGTTTTGTTTATTTTCCCAGTGAATTATTCAAATTACAAAACAATCTCCATATCTTAATGTGTTCTATTCACATTTTGAAACAACCACCTTCTGTTCATTCTCTCAATTTTATTACCCTAGTGCACAGTTAAAATCAGAAGCTAGGCAAATGACATTTAGTATATATGTAACCTTGGCTTAGTTTATTAACTTGCCTGTAACTCAATTTCCTCATAGAAAACATGCAGAAAATAATGCAGTTGTCCCTCCGTGTCAGCAAATTCCATACCCATAGATATGGAAAGTCCACTGACCATTTTTCATCAGGGACTTGAGCATATGTGGATTTTGGTATCTGCACATGTGTTGAAACCAATCTCCTCCCATACCAAGAGATAACTGTGCATCTCACAATATTGTGGTAAAACTTCTAATACTAATACATATACAATATTTTGCAAAGGGCTCAGACATGTAAACATCAAATGTTAGCTGATATTGCTTAATAGACAAATCTTTTTACTTATTTTCTATTTTTTATTTAAAACTGTTAATACACTCCAGTACTCTTGCCTGGAAAATCCCATGGACGGAGGAGCCTGGTGGGCTGCAGTCCATGGGGTCGCTAATAGTTGGACACGACTGAGTGACATCACTTTCACTTTTCACTTTCATGCATTGGAGAAGGAAATGGCAACCCACTCCAGTGTTCTTGCCTGGAGAATCCCAGGGACGGGGGAGCCTGGTTGGTTGCTGTCTATGGGGTCACACAGAGTCGGACACGACTGAAGCGACTTAGCAGCAGCAATGCATATAGCTAAAAGCACATTTTTAAATACTCTTGCTGTATCTAGACTGCTGCTGCTACTGCTAAGTCACATCAGTCGTGTCCGACTCTGTGTGACCCCATAGATACCAGCCCAACAGGTTCCCCCATCCCTGGGATTCTCCAGGCAAGAACACTGGAGTGGGTTGCCATTTCCTTCTCCAATGCATGAAAGTGAAAAGTGAAAGTCAAGTCGCTCAGTTGTGTCCAACTCCTAGCGACCCCATGGACTGCGGCGCACCAGGCTCCTCCGTCCATGGGATTTTTCCAGGCAAGAGTACTGGAGTGGGGTGCCATTGCCTTCTCCGGTATCTAGACTAACTCCCTCAAAGCAACACTCTAGGCCAACGACAAAAGCTCAAGACATAATGAAGCTAACTTGTATAATTTTGTCTAATAGGGAATATCACCAATTTTGGCCCTGTGCAAAATATAATTGTAAAGGACACAATTTATTGGCTTGTATGACATTAAGCAGTTTTGTATTTACCCAGCAATATTATCCTAGTATTTCCTTCTTAAACTGTCTATCAATATTTATCTCAAATGCTATTTGAACTGGTCATAGCATCTTACTAGTTCACTCTTCAATTAATGAGTTGAGTAATACAATATATTTGACATGCTTTCATTTTATTGTTGTATGAGAGACATCCTTTTTAAAAGTTACACTTTACCACAACTAATCCTAATTACTTAACTGTCTTCTCTTGTGGTTACTCAATGTATATAAAAATTATTCTAGTGCTATTCCTTAATTTATTAGATTTAGATAACTGAGGACAGATTTTTTTATCTAAGGACTTCCTACTGTGATTGATGAGGATTCAGTCTCTGTAGACCTGCAAGTTTTAATATATTCTTTTTTTTAATTATTTATTTTAATTGGAGGCTAACTACATTACAGTATTGTAGTGTTTTTTCCCATACATTGACATGAATCAGCCATGGGTGTACATGTGTCTCCCAACCTGAATCCTCCTCGCACCTCCCTCCCCATCTCATCCCTCAGGGGTGTCCCAGTGCACTGGCTTTGAGTGCCCTGTTTCATGCATCGAACTTGGACATATGGTAATAATATACATGTTTCAATGCTATTCTCTGAAATCATCACACCCTCGGCTTCTCCCACAGAGTCCAAAAGTCTGTTCTTTATATCTGTGTCTCTTTTGCTGTCTCGCATTGGAGAAGGCAATGGCACCCCACTCCAGTACTCTTGCCTGGAAAATCCCATGGACGGAGGAGCC
>NW_011495034.1:132333-137120 GCF_000754665.1 Bison bison bison | reverse complement strand
GTTCTTTATATCTGTGTCTCTTTTGCTGTCTCGCATTGGAGAAGGCAATGGCACCCCACTCCAGTACTCTTGCCTGGAAAATCCCATGGACGGAGGAGCCTGGTAGGCTGCAGACCATGGGGTCGCTAAGAGTCGGACACGACTGAGCGACTTCACTTTCACTTTTCACTTTCATGCATTGGAGAAGGAAATGGCAACCCACTCCAGTGTTCTTGCCTGGAGAATCCCAGGGATGGGGGAGCCTGGTGGGCTGCCGTCTGTGGAGTCACACAGAGTCGGACACGACTGAAGTGACTTAGCAGCAGCAGCATATAGGGTCATCGTTACCATCTTTTTAAATTCCATACATATACACTGTATTGGTGTTTTTCTTTCTGACTTACTTAACTCTGTATAATATTCTTGATGTTATAATAGTTTATTTCCCTTCTAACTTACTGTTATAACATATAAGTAATAAAATAATTTTATTGTTCAGTTTAAAACAGTGTTATTTAATCATTCTAGAAGATGAGGCTATTAATAACATGTCTTATCATTCAAATCTATATTCCTTTCTATCTGTCTTAATATTTTCTGAGTATCTTTAATAAACAGCAGTTTGAATAGGATGAATATAAGTTAATTGTGTGTGTGTGTGATTTAATGCCTTTAATTATTGGAGGATAAATTCTCAGCTATGATCTCTTTATATATTTTCTGCTGCCCCAACATCTTCGTTGGACTTCAATACTAAAGACAGTTTGATATTGTTTCACATCCCATGAATGTTCTGTCTTTTTTTTAATGTATTTTCTCTTTGTGTTCTCATTTCAATAATTTCTGTTGACCTGTCAAGTTCAATTTTTTCTGCTTCTATACTGAATTTAATAAATATGTCACTAGAATTTTTCCTTTCGAATTTTCTGTGTTTTGAAATTTCTATTACTCCTATAGAGTTTTTATAGTTTCCATTTCTCTGCTGAAATTCTCCATCTGTTTATGAATTTGTTTATCCTTTTCCACTAGATATTTAACATATAATCCAGTTATTTTAAATTCCATAAGAGTTCATAAATCTGGGTAATTTCTGTGTCTATTTCTGTTGTTTACTTCTTGAGAATTTATTGAGTTCTTTTTTCTCATGTTTTTGAGTGTGTCAACTGTTTTTTTAAATTGAATACAGTTTTTAGTTCATTGTGTTAAGAAAAGTAGAGACCAAGTTAAGTGATATTTATGCACAGACATGTCTCTTTTTCTATGTTCCTCTGTAGGCAATCTACTGCCTATACTCTTAAAATATGAGCTTATTGATACCTACTATCATATTTACAAGTAAAATTTAATTTGCAGAATCACTTGTTGCATACTTAGAACTACTTTATTTCTCTAGAAACATCACTCATGCTGCTATTGCTATCTTTTTTTTGACATGTGTTGAATTGCTGCTGCTGCTGCTGCTAAGTCGCTTCAGTCATGTCCGACTCTGTGCAACCCCGTAGACGGCAGCCCACCAGGCTCCCCCGTCCCTGGGATTCTCCAAGCAAGAACACTGGAGTGGGTCCATTAAATATTTCCTTTGCTTGTTACTCTATAAATTTAAATCAATTTTTATTTCCAAGAGAAAATAAGTCATCAATAAGATGCTCTTAATCAACATTTCCAGACACTACACGGAAGTGCTCATCAAGTAGTTTCACTCCAGTTTAACCTCATCTTGTACGTAAGTGAACAGTTCTGAGAAGATTAAATGAAGTCAATTTGGCAATGTTCTTCTCTGCCAATAAGTCATGAAAAATAGTCCAACATTTCTTTTCAAAATACTCTACTGTCTATTCTTGGAACAAATATAAATCATTTACAGAAGATTTAAGGTATCTATGTTAAAGAGGAAAAAACTCAAAAATAGAGATTTTGAACCATTTGGAAATTGATTAGGACATAGAACAATTTGCTTTAGCTTTGTAGTCATTGATACCCCCAGAATTATGTAAATAGAAACTATAAAAATATCTCAGACTCATGTGATTTTCATTCCACAGCACTAAAAAGTTAGAAAATAAAAACTAAATTGAATCAGCTTTCTAGAAAAATTATCTGCATAAATGTAAACTAAACAAAACAATATATTTTCCAGATAAAATATAGGCCACTCAGCTGATTTTCAGATAAACAACAAATAATGTTTTAGTACACACATGCCCCCAAATTTACAAGCACTACACATTTTGCATGAAAAAATGATTGGGAATGAGACCATATAGATATATAGATAGATGGAAGAAGAATTATAGTAAGACAGATTTGAGTTCTGTCTTTACCTAACAACAAACACTTAAGTGCATCCTTCAACTTCTCTGAAGTTCAATTTCCACAACTGTAAAGTAAGAATAATAATATGTTGCAAATATTTTTGTGAGAATTTAAGGAAGATTTGGACATCAATCCTATAATGAATATTATAACTGAACTCATGTGAGAGAAAATATGGAGAAATTTTTATTGATGCTTATTTCTTCCTACTTTGTTCTCTTTATATTGAGACTATGTCATACTCAAGGATGCTCAATGAATGAAACTAGACAAGGCCACATATTATAGAACTTTCAACTGACCTGGACTTTCTATTGACCTATATGTTAAATGAAATGTCATGCCTTGTATTATGCCTGATACATAATTAATGCTCAATAATAAACAATAATATTATATATTTAACTTAAGATGCATGTGTTTATGAGAGACAGATTGAGTTAACCTTCAAATCCTTCTCACTAAAATAATGATGCAAACTGTAAGGCAAGGGGATGCAAAATGTTACAGCCATTCTGAAAACCAGTTAGGAAGAATCTCATAAACTTAGACATTTACTGAAACAATGGCAACAATAAACTCTCTAATACACAAGTAAATGGATGGGAAAAGATATACCATGAAAAAGTTCACCAAATAAAAACTGTTGTGATTACATTAGTATCAGAAAAAGTAGATTTTAGATCAAGGAATAATTCAGAAACAAAGATGAATTTTCTAGTAATAAAGAGACTGATTTAACAAGAAGGTATAAAAGATCTGAATGTGGCTGTAACTAATAAAACAGTCTCAAAGTACATGGAGGAAGAACTGACAGAACTGAGAGGAGAAACAGAAAAATTGGATATAATTGGGGAAAAAAAATAAACAACATTTATGTTTCTAGGAACATGAAGGCAAAGAAATTGGCAGGAATAAAAGTCTTGTATGATATTATCAATCATCTTCATATGACTGAAATTTATATAACACTCCCCCCAAAAAATAGCAGACTGCACATTTTATATAAAGCATATATTTTCCAGGACGAAATATATGTCATAAAGCAAATCTCAGTAACATTGAAGGGATTAAAACTATGCAAAGAACATTCTTTGACAATCAGGTAATTAGATTAGAAATCAGCAACAGAAAACCATCTGGAAAAATCTTTAAATACTTGAAAATTAAATAAAAAATTATAAATACCCGGTGAATCAAAAAATAAAGAGCAAATCAGAAAATATCTTGAACTGAATGATTATGAAAATTAAACTTTTCAAATTTTGTTGACTGAATATAAAGCTGTCTTTACACAGAATTTATAACATTGAATGCTTATTCAGGAAAAGTAGAAAGGTCTAAATCAAAGATTGATAAACTTAGAAAATTTAAAGTACATGAGATCCAAAGTAAGTAATAATAGAAAGAAAAGAGCAATTATCAATAAAATTTTTAAAAAATGAAAATCAAAATTTAATGTCTGTTATTGAAAGTGATCAATAAAATTGATTTATCTATATCTAAACTTAGAGATAGAAATAGAGATGGTAGTAGAAATATAGGAGAGAGAGCATAAAAATCACCAATATCAGACATGAAAACAGAAACTTTCTAAGAGAAAATTTGATTATAGAAATCTATAGACTTCATAAACATTATACTAAAAACTAAAAGAAAGTGATATTGATGAACATAGAAACATGCCTAGCAAAACATCACCAAATTAAATTAGTAATATATAGGAAATAATACATCATTGCAAACTATAGTTACTTGGCAAATAAAGGAAATAACAATGTGTATTATAAGGACAACATTGTACAAAAAGATCTTCACGACCCAGATAATCACGATGGTGTGATCACTCACCTAGAGCCAGACATCCTGGAATGTGAAGTCAAGTGGGCCTTAGAAAGCATCACTACCAACAAAGCTAGTGGAGGTGATGGAATTCCAGTTGAGCTATTCCAAATCCTGAAAGATGATGCTGTGAAAGTGCTGCACTCAATATGCCAGCAAATTTGGAAAACTCAGCAGTGGCCACAGGACTGGAAAAGGTCAGTTTTCATTCCAATCACAAAGAAAAGCAATGCCAAAGAATGCTCAAACTACTGCACTATTGTACTCATCTCACATGCTAGTAATGTAATGCTCAAAATTCTCCAAGCCAGGCTTCAGCAATACATGAACCGTGAACTTCCAGATGTTCAAGCTGGTTTTCGAGAAGGCAGAGGAACCAGAGATCAAATTGCCAGCATCTGCTGGATCATCGAAAAAGCAAGAGAATTCCCGAAAAACATCTATTTCTGCTTTATTGACTACGCCAAAGCCTTTGACTGTGTGGATCACAATAAGCTGTGGAAAATTCTGAAAGAGATGGGAATACCAGACCACCTG
The DNA here is from genome assembly GCF_000754665.1 of Bison bison bison. Classification (NCBI taxonomy): domain Eukaryota; kingdom Metazoa; phylum Chordata; class Mammalia; order Artiodactyla; family Bovidae; genus Bison; species Bison bison. Next base: position 132,449 of record NW_011495034.1, on the reverse strand, counting down.
ACCTGCCTCTTGAGAAACCTATATTCAGGTCAGGAAGCAACAGTTAGAACCAGACATGGAACAACAGACTGGTTCCAAATAGGAAAAGGAGTACGTCAAGGCTGTATATTGTCACT
>NW_011495034.1:131043-131450 GCF_000754665.1 Bison bison bison | reverse complement strand
ATGGACGTGAGTCTGAGTGAACTCCGGGAGTTGGTGATGGACAGGGAGGCCTGGCATGCTGCGATTCAATCGACTGAGTGACTGAACTGAACTGAGTGTATAAAAATAGAGGTAGGGAAGAAAGAGTTTAGAAGGTGATTTGTAAATTGTCCATTGGAATAGTAATCTGAAGATAGCCACAACAGTGTAATTACTTTATAATCTACTCATTCATCCTTCATTTCTAATGTAGGAGACCTGGGTTCGATCCCTGGGTCAGGAAGATCCTCTGGAGGAGGAAATGGCAACCCACTCCAGTACTCTTGCCTGGAAAATCCCATGGATGGAGGAGAGTGGTAGGCTACAGTCCATGGGGTCACAAAGAGTAGGACATGACTGAGAGACTTCATTCATCTTTCATTTCTGTT
>NW_011495034.1:127313-130260 GCF_000754665.1 Bison bison bison | reverse complement strand
ACCCAGAGGGATGGTATGGGGAGGGAGGAGGGAGGAGGGTTCAGGATGGGGAACACATGTATACCTGTGGCGGATTCATTTCGATATTTGGCAAAACCAATACAATATTGTAAAGTTAAAAAATAAAATAAATTTTTTTAAAAAAGCATGCATAATAGAAACTACTTTGAAAAAGAATTATCTCCTCAATTTCCAATACTTTGGCCACCTGATATGAAGAGCTGATTCATTGGAAAAGACCCTGATGCTGGGAAATATTGAAGGCAAAATAAGAAGAGGGTAACAGAGGATGAGATGGCTGGATGGCATCACCGACTCGATGGACATGAGTTTGGGTGAACTCCAGGAATTGGTGATGGACAGGGAGGCCTGGTGTGCTGCAATCACGGGGTCACAGTCAGATACGACTGAGCGACTAAACTGAACTGAACTAAGGGCAGAAGTAAAACTATTGATTTTCATAAGATGTGATTATGTGTATAAAAAATGTATAGAATATACAACAAAAAGCTGCTAGTACTAACGTGAATTTATCAAGAAAACAGAATACAAGTTCAATGCTCATGACAATAATTATTTTTCTATACACTAGAAATAAACAATTGGAAAGTAAAATAAAAACAGGTATTTTACAATAGTATCAAAAATACCTAAAATACTTAGACATAAACTTGATAAAAATTGTGCAAATTTCCACACAAACTGAAAACATTGTTGAAGGCTATTATAGAAGAATTAAATAAATGAAGCCATAGGCTAGGATTATGAATTGAAAAAGTTGATATTATTAAGTTGTCAATTTCACCTAATTTCATCTATAGATTGCAATCTCAAACAAAATCCCAGCAAGTATTGTATAAATTCACAAGCTGAATTTAATATTCATATGCAAGTACAAAACACCTAAATACCTGAAACAACTTTGAAATATAACAAAATTGAAAGATTTATAATTACTCGATAAACCTATAGAAGACAAGACAGTGTGGTATTAGCATATAGATAGATATATAGGTCAATGAGATAGAATTCAAAGTAAAAATAAACAGACATACACATATATGATCAGCTTATTTTCAACAAAGGAATTAAGTTAATTTAAAGGAAGAGGATAATCTTTGCAATAAATGGTGCTGGAAAAACTATAATCTGTCCAAATGAAAAAAGTGAATGGCAACACTTACTTCTCACCTTGCACAAAATCTCACATGGACTCAGTCATATTCCTAATCCTAAAGCTAAAACTATAACCAGAGGAGAAAATAATCTTTGCAAAAAAAAAAAAATCTTTGCAATATTTGGGGAGACCGACTTCTTAAACAAGACACCAAAAATTCTAACAATAAAATAACAAAACTCATAAGGACTTTTTGAAAATTAAAACTGTCTGTTCTTCGAAATAAAAGAGCAAACCCTAAACCTGGAGAACATATTTGGTATCCAGAGTATAAGAAGTTTAAAACTTATGAATAAGACAAAAAAATAAAGAAAGAACACATTTCAACAGCTATTTCATAAGCAAAAGGATATGAATGCTAAATATGTATGTGAAAAGATTCTCAATATTATTTATCATCAGGGAAATAGAAATTAAAATCATAATGAAATACCATTACACACTTATCAAAAAAGCTAAAATTAAAATGACTAACAAGTGTTGATAAGAATGTGGGAAAATAAGAATTTTCATGCGTTGCTAGTGTAATATAAAATGGTATTACCACTTTGGAAAACCACTGCTGGGAGTTTCCGTAAACTACCTCATGATAGTCCTTCCTTGGCATCCTTTTTATGACCAAGCAGTCTGCAGGGATTTTGAACTGACTCCAGCCCCTGCCCCAAGCTCAGGCCCTAGATAACAGCTCAGAGAAACACAAGTTCCCAATATGACTCCACCAGTGGTTGCACTAACCAGTCTCCCCCCACCTCTCAGGGACTTTCCCTTGTGCACTTTTAAATAAGACCCTCAAAAAGCTAAGCAAAACCCAGGTCTTCATAGTTGGAATTGATCTATCTACTCTTAGCCCAGGATCCCCAGAGCACTCTATCCAGGTACCCTAATATAGGCATGTGCCCCAGGTCCTGCCTAGTTCTCTGCCTGCACCCTGCTTCGACCTCCCCATGTGACCAAGAGTTGTGCCCTGTTCTTGCTCCAGGTGAGTAATAAAGCTCTGTATTTCAATTTCCTTGTGGTTTCTTGTTGAATCAGCTTATACCTGCTGCCTGGGACTCTCCCTAACAAATGTTAATCTAACAAAGTCACAACAATCTTGTATAAGATTATTTTATGATGTGAAGTATTATGATACATCTCTCGGCTATAGCCTTTTTTTCTTTTTGAAGTTCAGTATTTTTTTAATTTATTTATTTTAATTGGAGGCTAATTACTTTACAATATTGTATTGGTTTTGCCATACACCAACAAGAATCTGCCATGGGTGTTCACGTGTTCCCAATCCTGAACCCCTCTCCCACCTCCCTCCCCATACCATCCCTCTGGGTCATCCCAGTGCATCAGCCCCAAGCTTCCTGTATCCTGCATCGAACCTGGACTGGCGATTCATTTCTTATATGATAGCCTTCTTAGGAATTACTCAAAAGAAATGAAGACAAATGTCCACACAAAGACTGGTACTCAAATGTCCAAGGCAACGTTATGCATCAAATAATGACCCTCAGAAGGCTTCCCTCATGGCTCATCAGTAAAGCATCTGCCTGTAGCCCCCAGCTCGGAACTTCCCAAATGTCCATCAAGACATGAATGAATTGCACGTTTGCAGTAGACAAAATACAGGGCTAATTGTGCACACAGCCTTGACGTGTCCTAAATATAGCCTCATCAAGAAACAGCAGAGAAGGCAACGGCACCCCACTCCAGTACTCTTGCCTGGAAAATCCCATGGATGGAGGAGCCTGGTGGGCTGCCATCTATGGGGTCGCACAGAGT
>NW_011495034.1:126480-126662 GCF_000754665.1 Bison bison bison | reverse complement strand
TGTGAGTACCATTGACATATATACAATGGACAGCTAGTGGGAAGCTGCTCTATACCACAGGGAGGCAGCCGAGCATTCTATGACAACCTAGAGGGGTGGGATCAGGGTCGGGGGTAAGGGAGACTAAAGAGGGAGGGAATATATGTATGCATGCATGCTAAGTTGCTTCAGTTGTGTTCAAT
>NW_011495034.1:117764-126380 GCF_000754665.1 Bison bison bison | reverse complement strand
TTTTTTGGCTGCAACCTGTAGTGTATGGAATCTTAATTCTCCAAGCAGGGACTAAACCTGTGCTCCTTGCACTGGGAGCTGGGAGTCTTAACCGGTGGTCCTCAAGGGAAGTCCATATTTTCACATATTCAGAACAGTTACTATATAGCATACATTTTCCAAAACTACTTATTTTACAAATTGATTTTCACAACAAGGAGAGTAATTGCTGGGGAATTTCCATGTCCCCAGAAATGATACATAAAAGAAGAGAATCCAAGTCAATTGGATTATTTTTGCTTCTCTGAATTATAGTCAGATTTAGTTTCAGTGTGGGTTCGGTCCTGGTGGCTCAGATGGTAAAGAATCTGCCTGCAATGCAGGAAGCACAGGAGACGCAGGTTTGATCCCTGGGACAGGAAGATCCCCTGGAGGAGGGCATGGCAATCTGTTCCAATATTCCTGCCTGGAAAATCTCATAGACAAAGGAGCCTCTCAGGCTAGTTCATGGAATCTCAAAAGAGTCAGGCACAACTAAGGGACTGAGCACTCATGCACACAGTCTCTGTCTAGTTTCCAGAGTCAGGATAAACTGGTTCATCTAACGTCAACCTACTAAAAAATTTCGCCACTAAAATAAATTTGGCAGGCATAACCCAGTGTGATGAAGACAGGAAAGGCTGATTCAGAAGTAGGTGGTAGGAACGATGAGCACAGTCAGGCAACACTGGCAGTCCCTTTGCCCTTTTTTAGTCATAATGATGAATGAAGGAGGGAACTAAAAATAACTGCACCACAGATGGCAAGAGGCCTAGCAACAGCACCTGATTATCTGCAACGCTTTTTGTGGATGCTAACCTGTATATGGCAGAAAGAGAAAACCGATGAAACTTAAAAAACGAGACAGCGTTCAGGAAAATCTAGAGTAGCATAATAAGCAGGGATGACTTGCCCCTAGCTACTGGCTAAGATTTTAAATTCCAGGAGCTTAGGAAACCCAGCCAAAGGATGTAGTCTTTCTTCAGTGTCTGTGACAGGATCGTGCAGTTGCTCCAAACAGAGCACACACCACATGACCAACGTGTAGAATCCCATCTTGGCAACATACCATAGTGTGAAATGTTACAACTTTGACACAGCAGCCAAGAAAAATATCAAATGAAATGAAATGTATAAAAACAAGCTCATGCAAGCCTGAGAACAGATTCTGAAAAAATTAAACTCTCAGTCCATAACCTACTCAGGCCAAGAAAGAGTCAAACCATTTGAGGCTGCTTTTGTTGTGACCACAGTTTCAATGACAGTCCTACTCACTAAGTTATCTGCTGTTGTATCCTCTGTCCTGCACTTTTCTGCTCTTATTTGGTCAGAGATATAGATACTATATTGTCAGGATGACCTTGTGCTTTAGGAGGAGTAAAAGAAAGATATTAATGGCATTTTTTTCTTAATGATTAAAAAAATCTTGTATATTCAAAGAACAATGGAAATAAATGCCACTATTACCTGAGGGTCTGTTACTAGTTATCTAAGTGCGGGATGTTATGAGCAAAGTTGTACATCGGTGTGCAGTTGGACATGTCAATACCCAGCCAAAGTGCAAGTGGGGACTGAAATCTGCCCACAGGATGAAGAGATTCCTTCTTCTGATTTGCAGGTCCAGCTGCTGCTGCTGCTGCTAAGTCGCTTCAGTCATGTCCGACTCTGTGCGACCCCAGAGATGGCAGCCCACCAGGCTCCCCCGTCCCTGGGATTCTCCAGGCAAGAACACTGGAGTGGGTTGCCACTTCCTTCTCCAATGCGTGAAAGTGAAAGATGAATGTGAAGTCGTTCAGTCGTGTCTGACTCCTAGCAGGTCCAGAGGGGGTGCCTATTTGCAATTTGTCTGTTGAAGGGGATTCTGGTGGTAGCATGGCTGGAAGAAGGACCTCAGTCCTTGTCTTCTTTGAAGAAAGAATTCAACAAAGAGACTAAGATTGTGAGTACCATTGACATATATACAATGGACAGCTAGTGGGAAGCTGCTCTATACCACAGGGAGGCAGCCGAGCATTCTATGACAACCTAGAGGGGTGGGATCAGGGTCGGGGGTAAGGGAGACTAAAGAGGGAGGGAATATATGTATGCATGCATGCTAAGTTGCTTCAGTTGTGTCTGACTCTGAAATTCTGTGGACTGTAGCCCACCAGGCTCCTCTGTCTACGGGACAAGAATACTGAAGTGAGTTGCCATCGTCCTCCAGGGGATCTTCCCAACCCAGGTGTCAAACCCTAGTCTCCTACATCTCCTGCATTTGCAGATGGGTTCTTCACCACTAGTGCTGCCTGGGAAGCCCAGATATATGTATACTTATGACTGATTTGCATTGTTGTATGGCAGAAACCAACACAGCACTTAAAGCAATTATCCTCCAATTAAAAGTTTTTTAAAAGATTGTGAAATAGAGACAGTGTTCATTAGAAGCAAAGTACACATGGGAGAACACACAAGCAACCTCGGAGTGAGTAGTGCACAATAGGGGAGCGTCAGCTGTTTTTATGGGGGCAGGTTTCCATTTTCCAGACTGTCTCAGGCCAGTCATCTGAGGACCTCTTCTCTACATGCATTGGCCTGGGAAATTCCCTTGACCACAGAATGAGAAAGTTATGGTCACTTTGTCTTTCACCTAATAAGGGCCTGGTGCTCCTGCCAGCATCTCAGTGTGTCAGTGGGAGACCAGCTGCAGCTGCTCAGCCTGGGGCCTTTCTGTCTCCTCCATGCAAGTGGGTGTCTTTTAATAAGTCACACAAATATAGTGGTGTGCAATCAAGCATCCTAAATGTGAAAAGAAACTAATCAACCATAAAAACAACAACAATTTTGACAGGTTTATAAGGGTCAGGGAAATTTAAAAGGGAACTGGAAGTGGAGAGTACAGTTTTCACAAAAGTTCCAGCAGGCTGGACCGTGAACAAACAGCAGGCTTGGGTTTCTAGAGAGAAAGCTGCACGTAAGTATCATGGGACATTGGTGCTGGATGGGGGATCCCAAGGGGTACATCATTCATTCAGATTTGCATGAGATTAGAGCTGTGCTCAACAACTAAGATACATGTTCCTGTTCATACACTTTTATTGGTATAGGAAACACTTTAAACTTTTTAAGAAAAAAAATCCCCCAAAAAAGAAGAAGAATTTTTAACACTTAACTGAAAATATATTTTTGCTCTGAATTTTGCCTCCCAATAGTACAACAATTCAGGGTTTTAGAAAAATAAAAATTGTCAAAGAAGAGAATAGTTGGACTAGTTGCTTGGGGGGAAAAGTACAGATTCCATTAAACGTGTGAAGTGACATGTCAGTCACATCCGACTCTTTGTGACCCCGTGGACAAAGAGAAGCTTATCAGGCTCCTCTGTCCATGGAATTCTCCAGGCAAGAGTACTGGAGTGGGTCACTATTCCCTTCTCCAGGGGATCTTCCTGACCCAGGGATCAAACTCAGGTCTCCTGCATTGCAGGCAGACTGTTTACTGACTGAGCCACCAGGGAAGACCCTTGTTAAAAAAAAAAAAAAAAAGATTAAGTAAGATAATCAAGAAGATGGAGAAAAAGATTTAAAAAAAATAAGACATGGAGATTTGCAATGTACCAATTTAATAAGTGAGTTTTAATGTGAGGAAAATGTATCTTTTTTTTCTTTGCATAGATGTAGCAGTTTAGCATAGATTTTAAATAACAAATCTCACACCAATGACAGGGATTGCTGCATTTCTTTTAATACTCAAAGCCATGCTGATCACACCAATTCAGTTCATCCATTTATGAGGCACCTAATTAATTTTCTTCCCTGCCTTTCATCCTTGTAACAACTACCAACTCCCTTTCTTTTCAACATCATCATTTTTCTGCTTGCCCTTCCACTGTATTTCTTCCTCCCTAATGTCCTAACTCACTTCATAACAACCGACCTATTAAAATCCAACCTAGTACAATGTCTTTATTATACTCAAATATGTGTAGAAATGAGGTCAACTATTTCTGTGCTCACTGGATTCCATTTTCACAAATCTACACATCAAAGTCCTAACATGTTGCCAGACTGGAACAGATCCAAAGGAAGCAACCAGGATGGAAAACACAATATAAATGAGTCCTCCTGAGGAATAGAAGGGTTCCTCCAGGGCCACACATATGCTGCTGCTTTCTCTCCTTGGAACCCGTCTTGTGACGGGTTCCACTTGGCAGGCCTTCCTACCAGGCATTCTCTAATTTGGTGTCATCCCCCTGCGCAGGCTCACTGACCTCTCACTTTGGGGGCTCTCTCAGCAGTCTATTTAACTGTTAAACATTTACCACGACTCCTTGGTGGCAGAAGATCATGTCTACCCCTCTCATCCACAATTACAACATGGTAGAAAAAGAAAGGAGGGAGAGAAGGAGGAAGGAAGGAAAGGGGGGTAAGGATAAGAGGAAAGGAGAGAAAAAGAAAACAAAGAAAAAAGTAAAAATGTTAATCCTGAAGAAGAGGAGCTCTTAAAACTAATAGCTCTACTGAGACATTTGAAGAACTGTCATGTAAAAAAAAAAAAAAAGAAGCCTCATTCTACATGGTTTAGAAAACAGAAGAGTTTACCGATGATAAGAAAATTCAGAGAGGCAGTTTTTGACTCACTCTCTAAGAACAAACTTTGTATATCAATAGTTGTCTGAAATAGAATAAAATACTATGTTCCTTGTCTCTGGGAATGTCCGTATACAGCCTAGAAAATTACTTTCAAGAGATGCTGGTGTGAGAATTATATAGTAGATAATGACTGGACCAGATTGACATTGAAGATACTTTCAAGCTTGGATTATATTCTTTTTTTTTTTAATTTAAAGTTATTTATTTAATTGAAGGATAATTGCTTTACAATATTGCATTGGTTTCCGCCATATATCAACATGAATCAGTCATAGGGATACATATGTCCCTCCCTCTTGAACCTCCCTCCCTCCTCCCACCCCACCCCACCTCTCTAGGTTGTCACAGAGCACTAGATTTGAGCTGCCTGCATCACACAGCAAATTTCCACTGGCTTTCTAATTTTTCACATGGTAATATATATGTTTCAATGCTACTCTCTCCATTTGTTCCACACTTTCCTCTCATCCCACCCTCTCCTTTTCCTGCTGTGTCCACAAATCTGTTCTCTATGTCTGCATTTCCACTGATGCCCTGAGGACAAGCTTGGATTTATTCTTTTATTGAACTTCAACATCTTCAGGTAATACATTGATTAAGGCTATATATTCACACGCTCTTTTTAAGTCATTGAGCCTTGCATGAAGGATAATATTTTCAACAAATATTTATTTTACAAATATGCATTGGTCTTCTGGAAAAACAAAACACATTTCATGAAATCCTTATGGTACGATATCACATTACACAGACTGACATCTGAAAATAGTTTTTAAAAGTACAAGGCAATGAGACATACCACAAGCAAATATTTTAGAGCCTACTGTACATGAGAGAAAGAATTTGAAAATAAATAAGCCATATTTCACAGAAAAGTGTTTGTGATGGGTAAACAAAGCTGAGTAGACTACCTGAAATAATTATCATTTCTAAATATAGTCATTACACATTTATATCATATTTTAGCTTGTTACGTGTGGATATATCTAAGTTGTTTTGTCTCAATCAAAAGTTGTCTGACTTTTGGCCAATATTTGGAAATTGGCAAAACTTAAAGTGAATTTTTTCATTATTTATTAAGCCCATGTGAATTTCAAAGATTGTTTACAAACACAGTCTGATTCATTTAGAAGTTTTCTAGTGATGGATTTGTTTACAAAAGTGTATTAATGCCTAGAAAATGTACTCCATTGAGCAGATTTTTCATATGAAATTTTCCATCAAAAGGAACACAAGTTCTGAACTTATCCTAAGGACTTGGATTCTAATATCTGTTTGGCCAGCTTTCCTTAAAGATTAGCCATTTCCTGAGCACTGTCTGCATGCTAGGGATTTTAATGTGTGCCAAGGATGAATTCAATCCTGAAGAAATTTCTTCTTCAATTGAGAGAAGACCAATTAGCAACTGGACAGGGCTTCATGTAGCCCCATGTGAACTAGACATCTGATGTCCCACAGATGGTCTTACTTCAGACTAAATAGCGTAGATTTTAGGAAAAGAATCTGACATTCAACTACTGTGGGTACTGGGCACTGTATTGTTGACACCACGGGTCCAAACTGGAGTTTTACCCCTAAAAGTTGATTATGAAAATCTAGCATTTTCTATAGATCTTGAAACCATGCCTTTTATCCTGAGTGCCAAATAGTTTAAAATTGTGAGCATACTTCATTAAAAATTACCTAAAGACATGGATCTATGAATAACTGCTAATTCCTGCAAGCTTCTGAACATGAACACAGAGGATGCTTAGAGCCACATTTAATTATTGTGTAGAAAAAGAAGGTAGTGCATAATTTTAAGAATAAATACAAACAAATGTTGAGACGCTTTAAAAAACATTTTCCATGAAAATGCTATGTTAAATTTATGATTCAACTTTCAATAGAAGCCATCTTTAACATTTTTTGTTCTAATTTGAAGGGAGTTAATTCAATCAAATACCATGATCTGGAATATTTTTGACCACTTCCCTCTCCCCACCCAAACTTTTTAAATACATTAGTGGTATTTTATTCAATTCTGAAACACATGTCAGCTGCAATGCTCTGACTGTTACACTACACTCTGTATCAGATTCAGAGCAAATGACTTCCCTGTTGGTCCAGTGGCTAAGACTCCACGCTTCCAGTGCAGGGAGCCCAGGTTTGATCCCTGGCCAGGGAGCTAGATCCCACATGCCCCAACTAAGAGTTTGCACGCCAGAAGTGAAAGATCCCACATGCTGCAACTAAGACATGGAACCGCCAAAAAACAATCAAATAAACGTATCCAAATAATATGCTGGGTGAAAGGAGTCATTAGGCATAGTAGTCATCAATTTAACTACATAGAAATCTTGGTAGACAGAGATGAGGGCCAGGAGGTTGAAGATTTTTAAAAGTCAAGAGATGATATGATTCTTAATAATATGATTTTGATTCTTTTACAAGTGGTTGACCAGTTTTTCCAGCACCACTTGTTAAAGAGATTGTCTTTAATCCATTGTATATTCTTGCCTCCTTTGTCAAAGATAAGGTGTCCATATGTGCGTGGATTTATCTCTGGGCTTTCTATTTTGTCCCATTGATCAATATTTCTGTCTTTGTGCCAGTACCATACTGTCTTGATAACTGTGGCTTTGTAATAGAGCCTGAAGTCAGGTAGGTTGATTCCTCCAGTTCCATTCTTCTTTCTCAAGGTCGCTTTGGCTATTGGAGGTTTTTTGTATTTCCATACAAATTGTGAAATTATTTGTTCTAGCTCTGTGAAGAATACCGTTGGTAGTTTGATAGGGATTGCATTGAATCTATAAATTGCTTTGGGTAGTATACTCATTTTCACTATATTGATTCTTCCAATCCATGAACATGGTATATTTTGCCATCTATTAGTGTCCTCTTTGATTTCTTTCACCAGTGTTTTATAATTTTCTATATATAGGTCTTTAGTTTCTTTAGGCAGATATATTCCTAAGTATTTTATTCTTTCCATTGCAATGGTGAATGGAATTGTTTCCTTAATTTCTCTTTCAGTTTTCTCATTATTAGTGTATAGGAATGCAAGGGATTTCTGTGTGTTAATTTTATATCCTGCAACTTTACTATAATCATTGATTAGTTCTAGTAATTTTCTGGTGGAGTCTTTAGGGTTTTCTATGTAAAGGATCATGTCATCTGCAAACAGTGAGAGTTTTACTTCTTCTTTTCCAATTTGGATTCCTTTTATTTCCTTTTCTGCTCTGATTGCTGTGGCCAAAACTTCCAAAACTATGTTGAATAGTAATGGTGAAAGTGGGCACCCTAGAACACTTTCTAACACCTTACACAAAAATAAACTCAAAATGCATTAAAGATCTAAACATAAGACCAGAAACTATAAAACTCCTAGAGGAGAACATAGGCAAAACACTCTCCGACATACATCACAGCAGGATCCTCTATGACCCACCTCCCAGAATATTGGAAATAAAAGCAAAAATAAACAAATGGGACCTAATTAAACTTAAAAGCTTCTGCAAAACAAAGGAAACTATTAGCAAGGTGAAAAGGCAGCCTTCAGAATGGGAGAAAATAATAGCAAATGAAGCAACCGACAAACAACTAATCTCAAAAATATACAAGCAACTCCTACAGCTCAACTCCAGAAAAATAAATGACCCAATCAAAAAATGGGCCAAAGAACTAAATAGACATTTCTCCAAAGAAGACATACAGATGGCTAACAAACACATGAAAAGATGCTCAACATCACTCATTATCAGAGAAATGCAAATCAAAACCACTACGAGGTACCATTTCACGCCAGTCAGAATGGCTGCGATCCAAAAGTCTACAAGCAATAAATGCTGGAGAGGGTGTGGAGAAAAGGGAACCCTCTTACACTGTTTGTGGGAATGCAAACTAGTACAGCCACTATGGAGAACAGTGTGGAGATTCCTTAAAACACTGGAAATAGAACTGCCTTATGATCCAGCAATCCCACTGCTGGGCA
>NW_011495034.1:114716-117664 GCF_000754665.1 Bison bison bison | reverse complement strand
GGGAATGCAAACTAGTACAGCCACTATGGAGAACAGTGTGGAGATTCCTTAAAACACTGGAAATAGAACTGCCTTATGATCCAGCAATCCCACTGCTGGGCATACACACTGAGGAAACCAGAAGGGAAAGAGACACGTGTACCCCAATGTTCATCGCAGCACTGTTTATAATAGCCAGGACATGGAAGCAACCTAGATGCCCATCAGCAGATGAATGGATAAGAAAGCAGTGGTACATATACACAATGGAGTATTACTCAGCCATTAAAAAGAATACATTTGAATCAGTTCTAACGAGATGGATGAAACTGGAACCTATTATACAGAGTGAAGTAAGCCAGAAAGAAAAACACCAATACAGTATACTAATGCATATATATGGAATTTAGAAAGATGGTAACAATAACCCTGTGTACGAGACAGCAAAAGAGCCACCGATGTATAGATCAGTCTTATGGATTCTGTGGGAGAGGGAGAGGGTGGGGAGATTTGGGAGAATAGCATTGAAACATGTATAATATCATGTATGAAACGAGTCGCCAGTCCAGGTTCGATGCAGGGTACTGGATGCTTGGGGCTGGTGCACTGGGACGACCCAGAGGGAGGGTAGGGGAGGGAGGTGGGAGGAGGGTTCACGATGGGGAACGTGGGTATACCTGTGGTGGATTCATTTCAATATTTGGCAAAACTAATACAATATTGTAAAGTTTAAAAATAAAATAAAATTTTAAAAAAATAAAAAATAAAAAAAATAATATGATTTTGAAATGAATTTATAATTTTGAACTTTTCAGTTTCAAGGATTTTTTTTTTAACTTCCTTAACCACTGAGTTACTAGCTTCCGTATATCTTTTTTGTCCTTTCTCTCGGGGTTTTGTTTTTCAAATGTCATGGAATTCTTCTGGGAACATAACCTTTATAACATGAGTCATGTTTTAGAATCAGATATCTAATTCAGTGACCATGGGATCAGAACCATTCTTTTATTTGTCATGGAACATAAGAGCACTGATCACATTTTAGAACAAAACAGAAAGGTAAATAAAATACCTCTCCAACTTTCAACTACATACAACAGAATTCTGGACAGTTGACTTTATTTTTCAGTCTAGAAACTGTTACAACAGCATGGCCATCCTTCTGCTGCATTGATATCTCTTGTAATTTGCTGAGAAGCAGGTGTTGATGGCAGGGGATGAAATCCGGGAAGGTATATAAACCACAGCTACCATCATCTTCCTTTGAGGAAGCCTGGCATTCTAAGGATAAGGAAGAGGTCTGAGCCAAGGTGCGAATCTTTACTAGATTTACTTCCGTCCCCATAAACGTCTCATCTTTGTGCACATTACCCTGACTCTGCACACTCTGCTCCTCCTTTTCTTATCTCCACTAGACAGTAAGTTTCTTGAAGACCTAACATTGTCTTCTTTTTCTTCTGAGTGTCCCTCAAGTTGCCATCAGCATGCTTTGTACATAAGCGCTTACTGAATTCTTCTTGGATTATAAAGTTTGTGCTAATGAAAAGGAAACCATAAACTACTGTCAAAGAAGTAAAATAAAATTTTCCAAAGGCTACTAGATTTTAACAGGATTCCTATCAAAAAGGAAGGTGTTTGGACTTAACTTCCTATGATGTCATGTGCACAGTAAGCCCACTCAGTGTTGAACTTTCCAGTGGTCAGACAAGGCCTGTGCAGGGGCGTTAAAACAAGTGAGGAGAGAAGCACTTTGAACACATCAATTAAAGTTACTCCTCAGAAAATCTGTAAGATAAATCTATTTTTATTTCACTGTAGGTGGCAGATATTGTAGGATGTTGAGCAAAAGCTATTCCCCTCCTCCTGTTCCACTGGTCATCCTCTCTCCCTGCATAATAATTTTGAAATGCCAGCTGTTCAAGTTACCAGCTTCACCTGCCAGTAGATGAGACTTCAAAGGATTCCACCCAGAGGCTCTCAGTGATAACATTCACTCCCTGATAAAAAGAGCAAGACCTGTGAGGACATTTCTCTCACCCAGTGTCCCTTTCCCTTGTCTTTCTTTGGGTCCTGCAGGGGCAGGTATCTTGCAACCATGAAAAAACAAGGAGAGAATGAAAGGCAGCAACCAGAGCCTGGCAAAGAGTTAAGACCGAAGGAGGCTAGCCTCTGAATGCTGAACTTCTGAAGTGAGATAGTGCAAAACCCCATTTTTTAAGACACATTTATCCAAGGGTTCTGTCCTGCTTGTGAGGTGCTCTGCTACAATATACATCAGATATTATATGATTATAAATATTATAAATAATTATAATTATAAAAGGAATTATAATTATAACTATAAGCTATTATAAAATATACTGTTTATAAAATATTTAAAAGTATAATTAAAAATAATTATAAAGTATACATCACCTTACTTTTTTCTTTTCTTTTTAAAATTTTTATATTATTATGGAGTATAGTTGATTTACAATGTTGTATTAGTTTCAAGTGTACTGCAAAGAGATTCAGTTGTACATATACATATACTTATTCTTTTTCAGATTCTTTTCCCATATAGGTTATTACAAAGTATTCAGTAGAGTTCCCTGTGCTACATAGTAGGTCCTTGTCAATTATCTATTTTATATCAGTTCAGTTCAGTTCTGTCACTCAGTCCTGTCTGACTCTTTGCGACCCCATGAATCGCAGCACGCCAGGCCTCCCTGTCCATCACCAACTCCTGGAGTTCACCCAAACTCATGTTCATCGAGTCGGTGATGCCATCCAGCCATCTCATCCTCTGTTGTCCCCTTCTCCTCCTGCCCCCAATTCCTCCCAGCATCAGAGTCTTTTCCAATGAGTCAACTCTTTGCATGGGGTGGCCAAAGTATTGGAGTTTCAGCTTCAGCATCAGTCCTTCCAAAGAACACGCAGGGCTGATCTCCTTTAGAATGGACTGGTTGGATCTCCTTACAGTCCAAGGG
>NW_011495034.1:113934-114616 GCF_000754665.1 Bison bison bison | reverse complement strand
ACAATGAAAGCAGTGGCAGATTTTCTTTTCTTGGGCTCTGAAATCACTGTGGATGGTGGCTGCAGCCATAAACTTAAAAGATTGTTCCTTGGAAGAAAAGCTATGACATACCTAGACAGCATATTAAAAAGTAAAAACATCACTTTGTTGACAAAGGTCTGTCTAGTTGAAGCTATGGTTTCTCCAATAGTCATGTATGGTTGTGAGAGTTGTACCACAAAGAAGGTTAAGCACCAAAAAATTGATGCTTTCCAAGTGTGGTGCAGGAGAAGACTCTTGAAAGTCACTTGACCAGCAAGAAGATCAAACCAGTCAATCCTAAAGGAAATCAACCCCAAATATTCATTGGAAGGACTGATGTTAAAGCTGGAGCTCCAATACTTTGGCCACCTGATGTGAAGAGCTACTCATTGGAAAACTCCCTGATGCTGGGATGGATTGGGGGCAGGAGGATGAGATGGTTGGATGGCATCACTGACTCAATGGAGGTGAGTTTGAGCAATCTCTGGGAGACAGTGAAGTACAGGGAAGCCTGGTGTGCTGCAGTCCACGGGGACCCAAAGAGTTGGACACGACTGAGCAACTGAACAACAATAAATATAACTCATATATGCATATGGCAAAATGTTTGGACAAACAAAGTTAGTGATCTTAAGAACATCACTCTTTTTTTTTTTTTTTT
>NW_011495034.1:93220-113834 GCF_000754665.1 Bison bison bison | reverse complement strand
ACTGTTTCCCCATCTATTTCCCATGAAGTGATGGGACCAGATGCCATGATCTTCGTTTTCTGAATGTTGAGCTTTAAGCCAACTTTTTCAATCTCCTCTATCACTTTCATCAAGAGGCTTTATATATAGTAGTGTGTATACGTTAATCCCAACCTGCTAATTTATCCCTTCCTTCACGTTTCCCCTTTAGTAATCATAAGTTGGTTTTCTGAGTTCATGAATCTTTCCCTGTTTTGCAAATAAGTTCTTTGCACAAGTTTTTTTTTTTTTTTTCAGATTCTACATATAAGTGATAGATGTAGCACAAATATACAAAGGAATATTACTCAGCCATAAAAATGAATGCAGTAATGCCATTTGCAACATGGATCAATCTAGAGATGATCGTACTGAGTGAAGTAAATCAGACAGAGACAGACAAGCACCACTTTGTTCTTAAAACAGCCCTATGAGAAGGTGTCTGCAGTTTGTTTTAATGCGTAAGGGAAACAGGGTGCAGGGGGTGCTTCTCCACCCCCAAGCCCATCCTAGATGCCAAGGTTGGGGTTCAAAGCCATAGCTTCCTGAGACCAGACTGTTTCTCAATTTCAAAAGGAAAGCATGCACAAGCAACTAGGTCAATGCAATCCAGCTTTACTTTACTTTAAAGAGATGGAAGAAGAGAGCAAAATTGGGCAAAGGTCTTTGGGGACGCCTAATAAATCAGGATTCATCATGATGAAAAGTTTTCTTATTTCACACTCTATAAAGTGGGCCGATAACATAATCCCCAAGAGACTCAAGTCTGAGACAATGCATTTGTAGTATTCAACAATGGCATCTGTGTAGGAGGCATTTATTAATAGTAAATACCCATGTATGAATGAATAAGTGAATGAATGCTGAGTATTAGGGCAAGGTGGGAAGTACACACGTGAGGATCAGCTCAAATTAATTCTCTGAGTAGCCACGGGAGGCTCAGGTAGCCTGTAGTATGTCAACTGCATGTTGAATGAAGGAAGGGAGACAAGGATAGAAAGAGAGGGAGACAAGAAAGAAAGACCCTAAGAGAAGGCACTACCGTAATTGAAAGGCAGCCATATGTGAATGCTGAAGCTTGTCCAGCTCCCCTTCATCACTCTCACTGATTTTTAGGATCCCAGTTACCACATAGACAGTACTTCAGTCCCCCCTTCTCTGATGGTGGCTTTCCTGGTCTTTCCTTCTGATCTCCTTGATCTCCAATGGCTGGAGACATTGCCCTACAACTAGGCCTCTTTGATGCCATTTGCTTCCATGTGAGTTTCCACAGATGGCTACTATTTGGTCATGGACCTGTCTGCTCAAGCTTATATAAATTTTCTGATTGTTGAATCTGTATTCATGACTTTAGTGTAATATACTCCTGTACTTTTTACCTTTATCCTTGATTTCTTTCTCCTGAGAGTTGTTTCTGCACCTGTGTCCCAACATGTCCTTAGGTATTCTATCTCATTCCCATTTTCAAAGGTCTGAATGTCCGTCCTCCCAAAATTCACATGTTGGAGTCCTAATGCCTAATATAGTGCTATTAGAAGGTGAGGCCTTTGGGGATGATTAGATCATGAAGGTGGAGCCCTCATAAAATGTTAAGAGTGCTTTTATAAAAGAGGTCTCACTGTACCCACTACTATATATATATCTGGTGGCTCAGACTGTAAAGAATCTGCCTGCAATACAGGAGACAAGGGTTTGATTCCTGGGTCAAGAAGATCTCTTGGAAAAGGGAATGGCTACCCACTGCAATATTTTTGCCTGAAGAGTCCCATGGGCATAGGAGCCTGACAGGCTACAGCCCATAGGGAATCAAAGTGTTGGACACAACTGAGCAACTAACACTTCACTTCATATATAAAATAGATAAGAAGGACCTACTGTATAGCACAGGGAGCTATACTCAATAGCATGTAATAACCTATAATGGAAAAGAACTTGAAAAAGAATACACACACACGTACATATGTGTGCATGTGTGCTCAGCTGTATCCAACTCTTTGCGGCCCCATGGACTGTAGCCTGCCAGGCTCCTCTGCCCATGAAATTTTCCAGGCAAAAATACTGGAGTGTGGTGTCATTTCCTCCTCCAAGAGATTTTCCTGACCCAGGGATTGAACCCACATCTCTTGCATCTCCTGCATTGGCAGGTGGATTCTTTACCACTAGCGCAACGTAGGAAGCCCATACACATGTACATAACTGACTCATTCTGCTGTACACATAAAACTAACACAACATTGTAAATCAACAACATTTCAAAAAAAATTATTTTAGAAAAGAGAGAGAGATCCCACTGAATTCCCTAGCCCCTCCACAATATAAGGATACAGTGAATCCTCTGCACCCTAGGAAAGGGCTTTTATCTGATTATGCAGATATCCTGATCTTGACCTTGCAGCCTCTAGAACTGTGAAAAGTAAATTTCTGCCATTTATAAGCCAATATGTCTGTGGTATTTTCTTATAGCAGCCTGAATTGACGAAAACATCATTTATTCTCATTCAAGGTGTAGCGTGGACCTTAGATATGCTTAGCTAAAACACTCTAAGGCAGTGGTTCTCAGGGCTGTGGTCCCAGAAACAGCAGAATTAGCACCACCTGGAAACTGGTTAGAAATGCATATTCTTAAGCTCTACCCCAGACACCCCAAAACTACTGAATCATGGGAATAGGGCCCAGAAATCTGTGTTTTAACAAATCCTCCAACAGATTCTCATGAGTTCTAAAGCTTGAGGACCACAGATGATACTGACAGATATTTATTTTGAAAAAAAAAAAACGCATTTGTCACTATCTTTTTGGTTCAGAAACTATGAGAAACACTTTTATTAAATCACTTCAAAAGATATATAATAGACTGAGTTACTGGGTTTAGTTTGGACTTGAAGCAAAGCCTGAGATGAAAACAAAAATGCAGGTAGTTTTTCTAGGAAGTAAGACCAGGAAGTAGGAATTGAGAAGACCTGAGGTCACTGTCATCAGCAGCAGAAATTCAGCTTCACCAGGGCCTCTCAGTAGAGGGGGCGTGGCTGGAGGGGGGGGACACCATAAACAAAATGACCTACAGGTTCTGAGAAAGTATTTGCAAATGATGCATCCAGCCAGAGCTTAATTTCCAAAATGTACAAATAGCTCATACAAATCAACACAATCAAAAAAACAAACACAAGCAAAAAATGAGCAGAAGACTTAAGCAGATATTTATCCAAAGAAGACATAAAGATAGCCAATAGGCACATGAAAAGATGTTCAACATTGCTAATTCAACAGTGCTTAGTACAGTGTGTTAGTAGCTCAGTTGTGTCCAACTCTTTTGAAACCCCGTGGACTATAGCCTGCCAGGCTCCTCTGTCCATGGAATTCTCAAGGCAAGAATATTGGAGTGGGTTGCCATGTCCTTCTCCCGAGGATCTGCCAGACCCAGACACTGAACCCAAATCTCCTACATCATAGGCAGATTCTTTACCATCTGAGCCACCAGGGAAGCTAATTCTTAGAGAAATGCAAATCAAAACTACAATGAAGTATCACTTCAAACCAATCAGAATGCCCATCATTAAGAAGTCTACAAATAACAAATGCTAGAGAAAAGACAAACTTCCTGTACTATTGGAAGGAATGTAAATTGGTTCAGCCACTCTGGAAAACAGGATGGAAGTTTCTCAAAAAAAAAATTGAAACAGAATTGCCATATGATCCAGCAATCCTAGATATTAATATATCTGGACAAAACTATAATTCAAAAAGATACATATACCCCTATGTTCATAGCAGCACTACTCACAATAGCCAAGACATGCTGCTGCTGCTGCTGCTGCTGCTAAGTCACTTCAGTCGTGTCCGACTCTATGCGACCCCATAAACGGCAGCCCACCAGGCTCCACCATCCCTGGGATTCTTCAGGCAAGGACACTGGAGTGGGTTGCCATTTCCTTCTCCAATGCGTGAAAGTGAAAAGTGAAAGTGAAGTCGCTCAGTCGTGTCCGACTAGTAGCAACCCCATGGACTGCAGCCCACCAAGCTCCTCCGTCCATGAGATTTTCTAGGCAAGAGTACTGGAGTGGCTTGCCATTGCCTTCTCTGAGCCAAGACATGGAAGCAACCTAAATGCCCATCAATAGGTGGAATATAATATGTGACATAAACGTGCTTATCTATGAAACAGAAAACAGATGCACTGACATACAGAATAGACTTGTGGTTGCCAAGAGGGTATCAGGGTCAGGGGCGAGGATGGATTGGGAGTTTGGGATTAACAGATACAAACTACTATGTGTACATAGAACTGAATCACTTTGCTGTACACCAGAAACTAACAGAACATTGTAAATCAATAATACTTCAATAAAACAATTTAAAAAGAACAGTATTTCATCCAAAGTCTAGAATTGTGGGACAATCTTCTATAGATTCCTGTCCCCCAGTCATTTATAGTTTGCCCAAGGGCTACTAATGCCTTGCATTATGACTGTACCTGTGTGGACCTGAGGTTGACAGCTTTGATTGGGGGAAGTCCTGAGGCAGAAAGGTGGAATGAAGCTTGGGAAGCCCCTGAGGCAGGACCCTTGCTATACACAGACATGCCCAGCACAGCTAGGACTCTGATTCCATGTGGGCTGAGAGGCTAGAACAAAGCGGGGCATGTAATACTTCTGCTATTATTTCTGTCATAATATTACCCCAAAGTGTTTTTAGGGCTGAAAAAGGGCGGGTCTTGGTAAATAGGAGAGAAAAGATTGATACGTTGCTTTTCTTGTTTGTTTTTAACTCATAGTAGTTTGATTTTATATTTGACATGACTGATGAGAGGTACACCTCATGAACAATTAATATTTCCTGCATGAGCCATATTTTATAATCAACCACAGTTATCTGATACATGTTTCATAAATCTTGACAATCAAAACAAACTTAGATGGGAGTCAAGGTTTGAGAACCTGGCTTGGATAATGGTGGAGAGTCACAAAACATGAGTAATAAGTCTACTGGTTAAAATTTTTTTTTTTTACTACATCAAAAATTTCAAGTATTTTCCACTACTGTATATAAAATAGATAAACAAGGATCTCCTGTAGAATATAGGGGACTATTTTTAATATCTTATAACAACCTATAATGGAAACAAATGAAAAAAAAAGATATTTCTCTTTCCTATGATTTTAAAAAAAAGAATTCAGTGACAGAGTAATCATGTTCAATCATGTAGTCAGTAATTCAGTTCTTCTGCCTCTTCATCTCCACACTGTACACTAAACATCAGAGCCTGTTTGTTGCCCTGTAGTGTTATTTTCCCCTTCCACCACAGAGAAAGAACCTCCAATTTTTACCAGGCATTTGACTTATCAGCATGAAGTCTGCTAATTCCAGCTTCCCTTGCAGCTAGATATGGCCATGTGATTAAATCTGGCAATGAGATGCAAAGGAATATCACATGGCAGTTTTTGGCAACCTTTCCTAAAATCCAGCCTGAACCTGCCCTTTACTTCCCGTTTCTTCCTCCCCACCTTCCTGCTGACTGATAAAGCTGTGATGCTTAATTAGCAACCATTCGATACTTTAGATGATCTGGGGGCAGGGGTCAGCAAACTACAGCCCTGGAGACAAATTCAATCAGGTGTCTATTTTTATACAGTAACAAGCAAAGAATGAATTTTACATTTTTAGATGTTGAAAAAATTCAGAGAAGAATAGTGTTTCATAATACATGAAAATCTTTTGAAATTCAAATGTTAGCATCCACTTTTAAAAAGTATTGGAATACAACCATATTCATAAGTTTACTTACTATTTACGGTTGCTTTCACACTACCATGGCAGCATTGAGTTGTTACAATAGAGACCTTATGAACCACAAGCCTAAATATATTTGTATCTGGCCCTTTATAGAAAAAGGTTGTTGACTCTTTACTCTTGGCAATGGAGGACATGCCAAGGAGAGTAATAAGACAGAAAATAGAAGAAGCCTGGGTCCTCCAGGACTTCATGGAGTGAAACTGCCATGCAATCCTGGATCAGGTACCTCTAGACTCTCTTGTGATAGTGAAACAAACACCTATCTTTTTAAGCCACTGTTCCATAATTTAGTAGACTCAATAGTGGCCCCAGTTTCTCAACCCTTCTTGAATCCCACCTGCTATGCATCTTTATAGCTCCTCCCACTAAAGACAGAGGATTCTTCCCCAACCCTTACCTTTGGTCTTCATCAACATTAACATCAGAGACTTGAAATGTATTTGTGCAGTCGAGCTTGCCCTACTGTGCTTGTTTTTGCCATGAGGAGAAACTGGCCTCTTAACCTTCAGGTGCCTGACTAATTGGGCTGCCCTGTGACTCAGCCATAAAGAATCCATCTGCCAATGGAGAAGATGTGGCTTCAATCCCTGGGTAAGGAAGAATACCTCAGAGAAGGAAATAGCAACCCACTCTAGTATACTTGTCTGGGAAATCTCCTGGATAGAGGAGCCTGATGGGCTACAGTCCATGGGGTTGCAGAGTCAGACATGGCTGAGCAGCTAACACTTTTACTTTCTTTTCAGGAGAAATCATCCTTTGCTATCTGGTAAGCTAAATGCACCACCAGATGTTGACTCTGAAAGCAGAGAGTTGATCCCCACTTTTTTAAGAGCAGACTTGGTAGCACCCAGGTATACCTCAAACTAGTGGTGTCCTAGTAAACATTTAACAACTAACTCACTTCCCCATTCCCCACCATTTACAGCAGTTAGAGATTTCCATGGTGTAAATATCACCAGGAATGATTTCAAACTACCAAACTAAGGGTCCCTGATCATGGTTGGAAAGAACGTGCATGATGGACTATCATACTTGGTTGGCATACCACTGCTTTCAAACCCACTGTGTAAAGAGACTATTCACATCTAGAAAGAGTCAAAGGAATGAGTGCAGACAATTTAACTTTGTTTTGGATGCCGGAGGCAGAAATTAGACTGACTGGTTACAAATTTGCAGATAAAAATGCTTCAAAATCTACACAATGAATATCACTGTATTGCAAAGTAAAAGTGTTAAGATAGGGAACTCCCTGGCAGTCCAGTGGTTGGGACTCTGTGCTTACACTGCAGGGGACCCAGGCTCAGTCCCCGGTTAAGGAACTAATCCTGCAAGGTGCATGATGTAGCCAAAAAAAAAGACAGGAGAAATGTTTGGGGCTAAGGATGAGCCAAAGGATAGTCTGCTGCTGCTGCTAAGTCACTTCAGTCGTGTTCGACTCTGTGCAACCCCACAGACGGCAGCCCACCAGGCTCCCCCCTCCCTGGGATTCTCCAGGCAAGAACACTAGAGTGGGTTGCCATTTCCTTCTCCAATGCATGAAAGGGAAAAGTGAAAGTGAAGTCACTCAGTCGTGTCTGACTCTTAGCGACCCCATGGACTGCAGCCGACCAGGCTCCTCCATCCATGGGATTTTCCAGGCAAGAGTACTGGAGTCGGATGCCATTGCCTTCTCCAAGGATAGTCTAGGTTACTGCAAAAAAGCTTCCAAAGTCATATTTTTTAAGACACATGATGACCGTATACACACACACACACACACTAAAAATATGTACTGGAATGAATAAGGTGTTTTCAAGTTCTGCTCCTCTGTGACTCAAAAACTGAGTAACTAGACTCATGTTTGAAGACTGTGTGTAAAACAATTATTCAGGAATCTTCAGAATTAATTCTGTTCATGTAGTCTTTATCATGATCCTATGAAACAATATTATCTTCTCTGTAACAAAACAAACTCTTAAGTGACAAAATTCTACTGATGTCTGCATTCCCTGTTATCCTTAATTAACCTAATATAATAAGCCAAATGTCTGCTTTGAATTTCAAGTGTTTTATTTTTTTGAAGATTCTATATTCCTTGTGAACAAAGGTGCCCTGCTTGAAAATGTTAATCTCCAAAGCAGTATTAGTTACTAAGCTACCAGCTCTATTTCCATGGTTTTTAAAAAATACCTCAGACAGAGATTTGGAATGAAGATTTCCAAAATCTGGGACCAATCAAGAAATCACTCCCTAAAAATCTTGTTAGCTCCATTAAGAGTTTCCATCTAAAAAAACGAGTTTTACTTTAGAACAATGCCAAATCCTCTGAATTAATTTTCCATTTTCCCTTTTCACTGTTCCAGGACTTCTTTTCATATATGCCTCTGTTTTTTCCAGCATGGCAGATGTTTAAAAATTTTAATGAGGAAATTCAAGTCCTTAAGTTAATTCAGAAGGACAGGATTATACCAATCTATTTTGGCCAGTAAATTATCAATTTAAATCACTAAGCAACCAGAATCCATATTACTATTAAAAAAATCATCAAAATACACCAGAGACTGTCTAAACATTTCATAACTTGGGGGGAATTTGCTGTTGCCAGTTTTCAGAATCGATATAAGTGTATGGAATTTTGCCAGTGAATACAATTTTGAATGGTCTGCTGTCCAAATCTTATCAAACTCCATGTGAAGGAGAGTGATACTTATGGCATATGGTTTGAAGCATAGGCACAGGCAGGCACCTATCCCTCTAAATCAAGACCTTCCCCATTGTGTTCTAGAATTCTATGGTTGGGTTTCAAGAACAAGGGCAGGCCAAGGTGGTGGATTTCAGACTCACTCCCATGTAAGTCAAGGGAGTTTGGTTTTATATGTTGACATTCTGCTAAAGATTTCATTTGAAAAGAGAGGAGGGATTCTGACACTTTAAAACTAATGAAATCTACTGCTATTATAATGCTAGACTTTATACTTAAATCAATCCCAAGCATCATAAATCTGTACCACACTGATTTCAGGATAGTAATGATCTTGATTCTGTTATTAAGGAACACACCAAGAAACAAGGCTATGAAACCTTAATATAATTATTGAGATTAGTTACTGAGGTCTCTGTTCACTGCATACATCATGGCAACATTTATCATATGTCAAGTAGAAACACCTGAAAAAATTGTTTTAGATTTAAGTCATAGCCAAGCTTTCCCTTATAATTGGAGAAAATAATTCTAACTATATATACCTTTTTACTTCTACTTCACAGAACCTTGGAACCAAATGTGTGTCCCAGAGATAACCAGTTTGTATAAATAAATTTGTATAAATTACTTAATTTAACTTTGTATAAATGACCAGTTTGTATAAATGACTTAATTTCTGGTTTTTATTCTGATTGTCATATATTAATTTATGTTTTAACCAGGCTGCATGCTTTATTTTATTTTTTACAATTTTATTAAGTGTTATGATTTAAATATAGCTTGATAGCAATATAATGGAGATCTGAACTATAAAAGCTGGATATAATGGCTTTTTCTGTCTCTTGTGAAAGGCTCTAGATTGTCCAGGGACTCAGACTCCCTCTATCTTGTTGCTCCCTCACACAACAGTGTGGTTCTCATTTGCATGGTCCATGACGGTCTACATCCCATTCATGCAGCAAGATGAAGGCAGGACCGGAAGAGTGGCTCAGTCTGTCTCCTCAAGGACAATTCCAGGAAGTTGTACATGTGACATTAGCCATATCTAGTCACACAAACAATTTTTATAACCCTCTTCATCTTTAGGTTTCATTGATATAAAAAGGAAACAGAGAATAGATACTGGAAGAAGAAAAGAAACACCCATTTTTATAATATTTTAACCCAAATCATTGATTCTCAAACACTAGCAGGCACCAGATTCACCAGGAGCTTGAAACACAAATTCCTCGGCAATCAACACTGGCTTTCTAAACTAGGACTTCAAGGCAAGAGGCCTGGTAATCTGCATTCTTAACAAACATTTCAGATTATTTTGATCATCAGATATATTTGAGAAACTGAAGAGTAAATTATCTTTCTTGTTTTCAATAAAATATCTGTGCTGAACTAAGTAATTCAGGTATATTGTTATTCCTTTAAGTCATGTTGGAGGGGAAAAAATAACATGATAAATAATACCCCCACCCCCAGGCCGATCTGCAACAACCAACACACACCCTTCAAAGGGTCTCTGCTCTTTAGTTGTTTTTTTTTTTTTTATGCGTGATGCCATTTCCTCCTAAATTAGACTTCTTCATTCAGTTCTACTTGAGTCCACCTCTTTTCTTCCTAAAAGCAGCCCCATAGTAACTTCAACATTACCCTTGACAGTATGTGGCATCATTGCAACGTGACAACTTCAATTTTGGAGGCAAGGACAAATTGCCCAAGATGATAAATAAAGCGGTGGTATCATGGAAGTCTCAAAGTGGAAGTCCATATGAAGCATGGTTATAGTAACTGGACAGAAGAGTAAAGAACAAAAAGCCCAGGCTATATGGACAGCGGTCACAGAAGGCCAAAGGGGAACCAAGGCTTTTTGCAGCTCACAAGGCTACACCAAAACCCTGATCAGACACCTATGGGGAAAAATCAATATGTTCCTCTTAACTCCTTCTAATATCATTTTCCTGCTATTGTCAGGGTGGCTCAGGGACTGACATCTCCCTGAAAAGCCTCTGCGTCAGCTCCCCATGGTGCTGACCAGGTCATCATCAGAATGGATCATCTTTCTTGTCTGAGTTCTTAAGCCAGACCATTCAGAGAAGTCAAAGGAAAAGTTCCCACTGGCTCTTAGGAGCCTCCCAAATCCTGTAGGTTATACACAAGCAGATGTCATGGCCAGAGCAAATAGTGCTCCCTCCCAGTGCCCCCTTAGCCAATTCCTGATTTGCTTCAGTAAGTTTGTACTTAATCACATTGATTGTGTTTAAAACTCCACAGTATTCTAAAGTAAGCTTACTTACATTTGAAAATTATGTCTCATTTCTAACTTTACAAAGAAATCATGAGAAATCTGAATAGTATTACAGAGATACACTTAACATCACATTTTTAGGCTCACACACTCCAGAAAGATCAACTTAGCCTTCTAACATCAGACAAGAAACCATGCAATGCACTCTAAAAACCACACTTTCCAGGAGGTTAATAGTATAAAGGCTGATATGCATAGCATGTATGGGCTTAAAACTGCCTTACTAAACAAGTGACAACGAAAAAAAGATTCCCATTCCAGGTGTCCTAATAGACCTTAGCATAAAAAAGAGTCACAAAGGAGGAAAATTTTTCTGAAAAATACAGCCTTTTTAACCAATATAAACAGAAATGGTAAAAAGGATTTGGGAGCTCATGCCCAGGGAAGTACATTCAAAATGCTGTCCCTGGTATTAAAAAACAATGATATTTGACTCGAGTCATTTCTTTGTGTGCAATTGTAGCACTGAAGAAGGTGATACTTTATATATAAATATATGTGTAAGGTGACGTTTGTATACAACTGAAATTAGTTCGTGATACACAATTTAAAAACACAGGTCTTTTAGCAGTAAAGCTTCATCTCATTTTCCACCGTGAATTTGACATACAAGATACTCACTAGAGCTAAAATAATTCAAAAATATTTTACCATTACTGTTTCTCCAGAAATGTACAATGATTTTTAAATATTAGGAATGAGTTAAAAGCACCATATTTTTAAGATGATATAATTATTTAACAAAAGTTCCATATAATCAGCATAAAATTATTAGATAATAAGAAACTTGATTCAGTGATTGGATATCAAAAAAAAATGAACAAAAGTAAAGAATTTTTCCCATCACTATTTAGAATATTGAGTATGAAATACTAATCTAAATACAAAGAAAATACAAAACAATTATATAAAACACCTGGGAACAAAAAATATATTAATTTTAAGGAATCTATAAAAATAAAAGTCTAATACTTTACTGATGATATAAAAAAGATTTTAATAAGTATTGAACCAAACTATGCTGATAATTTGAACATTCAATGTTGTGAAAGTATTGATTCTCTATGTATTGGTTTTATAATATATATATTCCAGTAAAAGTAAAGATGGAACTTTTGGCTTATATTGAGTTGATTCTGAAGTTTCTTAGGAAAAAAGACAATATAAAGAAAAAGTATATTGTATTGGTTTTGCCATACATTGACATGACTCCCCCACAGGTGTACAAGTAATTAGCCTCCAATTAAAATAAATCAATTTATATTAAAAAATAGAAAAAAAAATAGGTGGAAATGAGCAGGGAAATGTTAATTAGCACTTTAAAAGATTTTAAAGTATAGTATAAAATCAAAATATTATTATATACTATGGTCTAATATACAATGAAATAAAGGAGATCCTGAAAATATAATTAAATATAAAAGCACATATTCAATAAACATTATAATAAATAAAACTGGTGACAGATAACTGATTTTAATATATAAAAATGTTGTCTTCATATTACTTATGTTTTTTAGTGTTGCCACCACCCCACTCCAGTACTCTTGCCTGGAAAATCCCATGGGCGGAGGAGCCTGGTAGGCTGAAGTCCATGGGGTCGTTAAGAGTCAGACACGACCGAGCGACTTCACTTTCACTTTTCACTTTCATGCATTGGAGAAGGAAGTGGCAACTCACTCTAGTGCTCTTGCCTGGAGAATCCCAGGGACGGGGGAGCCTGGTGGGCTGCCGTCTATGGGGTCACACAGAGTCGGACGTGACTGAAGCGACTTAGCAGCAGCAGCAGCAGCAGTGTTGCCATGTGTTACGGGGTTTTTTCTTCCAGTTTTTTATTGAGGTATAATTGACATACAACATTGTATAAATTTGGGGTATCCCAAGTAGCAGTAGTGGTAAGGAACCTGCCTGCCAATTCAGGAGATTTAAGAGGTGCTGGTTTGATTCCTGGGTCAGGAAGACCCCCTGGAGGAGAGCGTGGCAACCCACTCTCTCATGGGATTTCATGGAGAATCCCATGGACAGAAGAGCCTGGAGGGCTACAGTCCATGGAGTTGCAAAGAGTCGGACACAGCTGAAGTGACTTAGCATGCATGCACATACTTTATAAGTTTAAGGTGTATAGCATAATGATTTGACTTGTATACATCACGAAATAAGTTTAGTGAACATCTATCATCTCACATAGATGCAAATATTAATAGAAAAAACATTTTTTTCTTGTGATGAGGAATTTTAGGCTTTACTTTCTTACCACCTTTAAATATAATATAAAGCTGTGTTAATTATATTTACCATGTTGTACATTACATCCCTAATACTTATTGATCTTATAACTGGAAGTTTGTACCCTTTGACTGCCTTCATCCAACTCCCACATGCCAACCCCTGCTCTGATAACCACAGATCTCATTTCTTTTTCTATGAGTTTGTATGATTGTTTTTAAAGTATGATTGACCAACAACACTCAGTTAGTTTCTATTATACAAGTGATTCAATATTTCTATACATTTCAAAACGATTGCTATGATAATCCTAGTTATGATATGTCACCACAGAAAGATTATTACACAATTATTATTACACAGTTATTACACTCTATATTCCCCACACTTGCCTCAATGACTGAGCTGCTACATCTCACTCATTTCTCCAGCACCTGCACTGGAATTTTCACCATTTACCACCCTGGTTCTCAGACCTTCAAATTTGAACTGACTCACACAATCAGCCTGCCAACTTTCCTGGTAGTTTTGCTTCTCTGAAGAACTTTGATTCATACAACTATAAATCAATCTAAACACTGGAGGAGATGCATAGATTCCTGTGCTCTTAATTTAACCAAGGAAGTTAAAAAATGGTTATTAAGCTTAAGCAAAGAATCCAGCCATTTAGCACCACTTAAAAATAAATATCTAAATAGGCAGCTGGGTTTTCCACTTGAAAATTGTTGGTCTGATACTATTTAGGCACAAGCTGACCTGGAAGTTCAGAACGTGTCCAAGTACCACTGACCATCTGACTAGATCCACGGATGAAACAGTCCAGCAGCTAACATTTTCCTCATCACTCCGGTGTGCCTAAAGAAATCATATAAATCATTTCAAATCAAAGTGGGAGCCGTTCTCAGCAGGACCCTGCTACCAACAGGGGAGCCAAGGGAGGTGCTGACTGAGTAAACAACTCAGCAACAAACTGGAAAATGAAAAATCAAATTGCTGGGT
The DNA here is from genome assembly GCF_000754665.1 of Bison bison bison. Lineage (NCBI taxonomy): Eukaryota > Metazoa > Chordata > Mammalia > Artiodactyla > Bovidae > Bison > Bison bison. Next base: position 99,819 of record NW_011495034.1, on the reverse strand, counting down.
CTTGGAAAGAGCGCAAGAGTAACACCCATAGGATCAAGCGGAACGTTTACATGTCATCAGCTCTGGGACTGTGGGAGACACATGCTTTCTGCTACAGCCGCACATAGTCTCTCCTGCACTAGTTGATGCTTATGCCAAACAGTGAGAAACTCTATAAATTCTATCTTCCGTGTAACTCCACCGGCCCCGTCCTCATTCAGGAGATTCACTGTTTACCCACTTTCTGCCATTACCTTCTCATCCTTCTCCCTTCCACACTCTATCACATCCCTAATCTAGGGATCTCCAAAGTGAGGTCCACGTAGCCCATGGAGGATGAGGTGAATCTCCTAGAGTACTAGGAGAAATACAAAATCTTCTCTTTACGCTTACTTTTTACCTGCCCCTAAATTTAATGAAAATAAAATTAAAATGATACATTACTTTATATATAATAGGAAGATAATGTTAGTCCTTTTCTCATTAAAAAAAAAGGCTGTGAGAACTGATTAATCAGTCCTGAATATTCATTGGAGGGACTGATGCTGAAGCTGAAACTCCAATAATTTGGCCACCTGATGCGAAGAACTGACTTATTTGAAAAGACCCTGACACTAGGAAAGATTGAAGGTGGAAGGAGAAGAGGACGACAGAGGATGAGATGGTTGGATGCCATCACCGACTCAATGGACATGAGTTTGAGTAAACTCCGGGAGTTGGTGAGGGACAGGGAGGCCTGGCATGCTGCAGTCCATGGGGTCACAAAGAGTGGGACACGACTGAGCGACTGAACTGAACTGAGATAAGATTATCTATAATTATGAATAGGTAGGGCTTCCCTGGTAGCTCAGCTGGTAAAAAATCCACCTGCCATGCAGGAGACCCTGGTTTGATTCCTGGGTTGGGAAGATCCAGTGGAGAAGAAATAGGCTACCCATTTCAGTATTCTTGGGCTTCCCTGGTGGCTCAGACAATAAAGAATCCACCTGCAATGCAGGAGACCTGGGTTAGATCCCTGGGTTGGGAAGATCCCCTGGAGAAGGGCATGGCAACCCACTCCAGCATTCTTGCTTGGTGAATCCCCATGGACAGAGGAGCCTGGTGGGCTACAGTCCATGGGGTTGCAAACAGTCAGATACTACTGAATAACTAAGCACAGCACAGCATATGAAAATGTAAGTAATGCCTCTACCAGACACCACCTTTGCCAGCTTTTCCTTTGATGCGGTAATTCTCCTTTGGGAATAGAGGGTACTCATGAGCAGAGGAGTTGACCAGTGATGGTCCCTTCAGCACACTGTTTTGCAAAGTACTTAAAGTAGGGTTTTGATAATATTCAAATTTTTTATATGGATCACTTTTAAAGTCTTTATTGAATTTTTAGCAATATTTGCTCTTGCTTTATGTTTTGGTTTTTTGGCCCCAAGTCATGAGGGGTCTTAGCTCCCTGACCAGGGATCGAACCCACAACCCTTGGAGTACAAGGTATTAACCACAGGGCCAACAGGGCAGTCTCATGATGACATTCAGTTTTAATCAAATTGCTTATCATGGAAGAGCAGTAAAAAGATTTTCACATCAAAAATAAATAAAAAGGAAATTAAGCAGTAAACAGAAGAGACCACTAAACTGTCAAATGCCAGGACCAGAAATGAAAATTAGAACATCAGTATATTTAAGCAGCCACATTCTGAGATAGAAACATTATGAACTAAACAGAGGTATCGTGATTATATAATTTTCCCACAGACAGTAATACCAAAAACTATAAAAACCTTTACCACACATTTGAAAATTCAAGATGAGTCTCACTTACTTATTAAGAATTTTTATAAATAGTATCAGTGGGTACAGAGCTATTGTATTAAAACTTTTAAATCATACAACTTCCAATTAGCTTGTAACAACTTACCCAATACTGGGAAATATGGAAATATCCTAGCCAAATTTTAATACAAAACTTGTCTTAATTGGAAGACAGAATTTAAAATTGAATGAATATGAAAATTGAATAAATATAACTGTGACAGCAGTGGAATTAAAGCATCAAGAGAAACTAACACCAGCACTTTATATCAGCTCTGTGACAAAGTGCAAACTGCAGAGTTGTTGGGTTTTTATTTAAGAAATACATTCAATCACACTGATCTCAATATAAACACACATAAATTGTATATAGTAGCAAAACTATATGACTATCTTAATTTTATATTAAGCAAAAATATTTTACTGTTAGTAATAAAATTTTAAAGAATTTAAAATTTAATCTTTTTATTTCTCTCATATAATTTATAATATGCATAATTTTAGTACTATAATATAGTAATATAATTTACAAACAGTAAATATGTAGAGGGCTCATGAGCAATCAAAAAAGCTGGAAAAATAAACACTATTCCAGTCTTTAAATCTCACAGCTGCTAAAGTTATTCTCTTAATACACAACTGAACTATGCCTTGTGCTTCTTTTAAAATCTGTTAATGGCTCCCTATGGCCTAATGAACAAAATGCAAACTTCTTAGCAAAATATATGAGTGACCAGGTCAAACGTTTTCAGCCTAATATCTATTTGGCCTTTCTCACCCTCTCAGACATGATTGATTCCCATATTTCCATAGCTCTTCACCTGTAATTCCAGCAAAGAACTCATTTTACTCTGCAGTATTAAAAGAAGTCTATATGGAGTAGTGAATAGAACACAGGACAGAGTCAGGAAACCTCTGGTTGCACCCAGTTCTACTATTGCCAAACCATGAGACCCTGACTTGGCATTTTATCTGACATTCAGTTCCTCATCTGTAAACATGGGGTAATAAGAGATCGTTAGCAATAGTATACATATATTTTCTAATTAAGTTGTGGGTTTCCAGAAGTCACTCAGTACATACTAGTTGAATCAATATATAAATGATTCAATAAATCATTCAAGAAATGATTACTCAATAAATCAATGAGTAAATGATTCATTTTGAGAAATGGATTTATATGCAGAATTTGACCCAAAGTAAATTACATTCTTATTTTTGTAGATCTCTAAAGGAATTATGGAAACCAATTAATTAAAATGTATAATTTAATAGAAGTACTTTCATGTTATATGGGACAATAATTTTCAAGAAATGTAAATATAACAAACTCACAACACTTGTAACTTCATTTAATCATCTTTCATTATTTACAAATTGTGTTGCCATTTAGGGATTAAAGCATTTGATTCTATTTCCTGTTTCTGATAAATTTATTTTAGGATTAACAGAAGTTTTACCAATTTGGTTTTCCAGAACTTTTACCACTCCTCACCACATATCCAGAAAGAAAAAGGGGGTGGGGGGAGAAGTGTGGGTTTTAAAACATCTAGAAGTCTCAGTCTACTGTAGGACTTCTCTCTAATGCTCCTCAACAAACAACAGAAATCACTCTAGATGAAAGTAATCTTAGACCATAGCTAGAAAACTTGGCTAACAAAGCAGTTAAAATAAGTGTAACTAATTTTTTTTTTTTTAAAGTATATGACCATGTAGCCTGGTGGATGAAGTAAGGTTTTGGGAAATGATTAGCTCCTTTACTGGTGCAGAGCACTAAAGATCCCACCTGTGGACTAGGTTTATTGGTGACGCTTTGAACCTCTGGCAACTAAAAAGAGCAATGAAAGAGAGCTGTTTCTGACTTAAATCATTGTGGCTTTTCTCTACACTCCATAAACTAAGAGGAGAAACCAATTTAACCACATCACTCTTTCCAAACACATACATATATTAGAAATGAGGAAAAAAACACAATAAGCATATGTATGACTTAAAGGACAAATAAAACTTAAAACTTTTGGCTGGGCTCACGTTGATGAGTAGAAACAATGTTTATGGCGTGCCACGAAAGCCTCTATTTATATATATTTATGTTGACGGACAGGGAGGCCTGGCGTGCTGCTGTTCATGGGGTTGCAAAGAGTCGAACACGACTGAGCGACTGAACTGAACTGAAGTGATGTATTAAACAAATGAGCGTGCTTAGTGACTCAGTCGTGTCCGACTGTCCGCGACCCCATGGACTAGAGCCCACCAGGCTCCTCTATCATGTCATGTGATCCATATTTTGAGGAGGATAAAATACGAACATATGTCTGTCAATGTTACAGAATCATTTGTATAGGTGTATTGCATGGATGCATTTTGCAGAAAAATGTCACAGGAATTCATCCATGAATGGGGTGGATAGAAAGAGAAAAGCAGTAACTCAGTTTCTATAGAACACTGAATGGTTTTAATGCCCCTGGTGAAATCCAAGCCAGGAATATACTGAAATCTTCTGGCTAAAAACATTACTAATAAAATTATTTACTTTGAAATTCTTTCTTGTTTCTAAAAAATGCTACAATACTCTAGCAAGCCCACCACGAAACTTGACTAGCATCCTTCAGATTTAAGAGCATTCATCTTCATTTATCCATCCAGTAGAACAAGCACAAATCCTGAAACTCATGGATTTTGGAAACCAAGAAAAAAGATGCGGAGAAAGGAAAGTAGACAATAAGATTTTGATATCATTTACAGATTTCAACTTTCACTTCAGTAAATAGGTAGAAGAATCTTTGACCACAGATTGAAGATACACCCTTTGCTATTGGTCTTCCCTGGTGGCTTAGCTGTAAAGAATCCACTTGTCAACACAAGAGTCACAGTTTCTATTCCTGGGTCAGGAAGATCCCTGGAGAAGGGGATAGCTACCCACTCCAGTATTCTTGCCTGGAGAATTCCATGGACAGAGGAACCTGGCAGGCTACAGTCTATGAGGTCACAAAGAGACATGACTGAGCACACAGCATGCGCATGCACACACACACACACACATATTTATACATATATAGAGAGATTTACTAATTTCCTAATGCTGCTGTAACAAATAGCCCCAAACTTGGTGACTTAACAACACAACTTTATTCTGGAGGTCAGAAATCCAAAACATGTCTTATTGAGCTAAAATCAAGGTATTAGATGGGTTATATTCCTTCTCTGTGTTCTAGAGGAGAATTAATTTCCTTGTTTTCTCCAAATTTCGGAAGCCATTTGAATTTCTTGGCTGGTGGCCTCTTCAACATCTTAAAAGTCAGCAGCAAAGCATCTTCAAATGTTTCTCTTACTCTGAGTCTCCTGCATCCCTCATGGAAGATAAGGACCCCTGTGATTACACTGAGTACACTTGGATGATCCAGAATACTGTTCCCATCTCACAATCCATACATTAATCACATCTGTAAATTCCCTTTTCCGATATGAGGCAGCACATTCTTAGGTTTTTGAAATTAAGAGATTAAGGTGTGGATATATTTGAGAAGGGAGCATTATTCTCCCCATCACAGATAGACACATATATTTTTTTCTAGAGATACATTAAAACTGGTAATACTGGATTCATCTGGGGAGAAAGGCTATAGCACTGGTGATCTAAGATAGGAAAGATATTTGCTACTTACTGTGTGTCATTTTGCCCTCTGAATCTTTTCCTCGTGTGCATAATTTTAAAGCATTCTGTTTAAAAGATCCCCATTTGGACAATTTTAAGAAGCTATATTTGTACCTGTCAAAAAACTCAAGTAAAAAGTTATAATTTTTTAAAAATTACTTTCATACAAAGCAGACCCTTAAGAGATGGCTATTAACTTTAAATACTCCTTAAATTCTGAATATTTTATAGCCTTTGTCTCCGTTTATTTAAAGATGACCACGGTCTGCTTTAAGCCGTAATGGACATTTAGAAGATCTAGCCACAAGCTTAAAAATAATCACCCTGAGGTTAGGATGTACTTCTGAAGAAGTACCTCCCACTAAATTATTTGCTGCTTAATTAATTCAAATGAGTATTATGTTCTTGGAAACATGACAAAGGAAAAGTTAAGTAATAACACAAAGGAGTTTATTACAGTCTGGTGGACAGGGAGGCCTGGTGTGCTGCAGTCCATGGGGATGCAAAGAGTCAGACACGACTGAGTGACTGAACTGAACTGAACTGACCCCAGATATTACCGCCACTCTCAGATATGCAAAGTGGTAGGTGCTATGTCTGAGAGAGCATAAATGTGTTCTCATTAGTGGTGAAGACAATGAAGAGTTGTAAAAGCTAAACTCTGGTTATGAAGATGGATGGCATATGTGGAAGCAGTCAGGGTAGTTGAGGAGAGAACTTTCAGGGTCAAGATTATAGGGAGAAGAGTCAGAACCATGAGCTGTAGTGGATGGACCATTGGTAATACAAACAGGGCTTGTGCACAAGTGTGAGTTGCTAAGTGTTAGTAGAAAAATAACCAGAAGTCACGTATTTTATTCAGTTTCCGTTAATTCTTCAATTCAGTTTAGTCACTCATTCGTGTCCAATTCTTTGTGACCCCATGGACTGAAGCATGCCAGGCCTCCCTGTCTATCACCAACTCCAGGAGCTTGCTCAAACTCATATCCATTGAATCGGTGATGTCATCCAACCATCTCATCCTGTCATCTCCTTTTACTCCTACCTTCAATCTTTCCCAGCATCAGGGTATTTTCCAAGGAGTCAGTTCTTTGCATCAGGTGGCCAAAGTATTGGAGTTTCAGCTTCAGCATCAATCCTTCCAATGAATATTCAAGAC
>NW_011495034.1:92401-93120 GCF_000754665.1 Bison bison bison | reverse complement strand
AAATATAACTCATATATGCATATGGCAAAATGTTTGGACAAACAAAGTTAGTGATCTTAAGAACATCACTTTTTTTTTTTTTTGTAGGGTTTGTTATCTTTTCCCAGACTGTCTTCTAGTCATACCCATGTGCTATGCTTAGTCACTCAGTTGTGTTTGACTCTTTGCCACCTCATTGACTCTTGACACCTCATGTTTGACTCTTTGCCACCTGCCAGGCTCCTCTGTCCATGGGATTCTCCAGGCAAGAATACTGGAGTGGGTTTCCATGCCCTCCTCCAGGGGATCTTGCCAACCCAAGGATCGAATCCCAGTCTCCCACATTGCAGGTGGATTCTTTACCATCTGAGCCACCCGAGAACTTCATGGACATACACAATTTTACAAATGTAAAATGATCAGATACGTGATCTTTCCCCCCACTGAATAAATTGTGAAAGTACTTCTATGTTCATAAATATAAAAAATTTTAAATTATGTTCTAATTGCTGCAGAGGATTCCATTATATAGAATCAGTACCACAGTTCATTTGTACCTTTGCCTGTTAAAGGTCATTTCAGCTGGTTCCAAATTTTCATTTTAACAGATAGTTCTTCAAAGAGCATGCCTGCACAGACATCTTTGCATGGGCACCTGCTATTTCCTTACATTATCCAGAAGGTAATTACTAGTTGAAAGTTTATGGACACATTTAAAACTCTTTCACATGTCTTCATAA
>NW_011495034.1:85924-92301 GCF_000754665.1 Bison bison bison | reverse complement strand
CTTTGTTGACAAAGTAATGTCTCTGCTTTTGAATATGCTGTCTAGGTTGGTCATAGCTTTTCTTCCAAGGAACAAGCATCTTTTAATTTCATGGCTGCAGTCACCATCTGCAGTGATTTTGGAACCAAAAAAATAAAGTCTCTCACTGTTTCCACTGTTTCCCCATTTATTTGCCATGAAGTGATGGGACTGGATGCCATGATCTTAGTTTTCTGAATGTTGAGCTTTAAGCCAACTTTTTCACTCTTCTCTTTCACTTTCATCAAGAGGCTCTTTAGTTCTTCTTAGCTTTCTACCTTTAATTCTTAGTACCTTTGTTTTTTACAATGGCTGAGGAATTGCCAAATCTTGTTTCTATTGCTTTACTCCCATTTCCCTAGATGCTGAATGATGCAGTGAAAACATCCATTTTAAAGGCTGTTCTATTTTTGTTTTTGATCATTAACGTTCTACACAGCATGTCTCAGGAAGCATAAAATGAGATGTTCAGATTCCAATTTGCATGAATGAATTAATGAGGGAGCCAGAAAAAGGTGGTAGCTTAGATACCAGATTCAGGAATGAAGAATGTCACATTTCAGTATAAGACTGATATCTCAGCTGCAATTTCTCTTGTTAACTTCATTGTTAAATCTTATTCAAATATTTCCCATGTTCTATAAAAGATAAAAATTCATTCATGGATTTAAATAAAGCTTGGATGTATGCCAATTTTGTATTCTAATGTGGAGATAAGCAAATCTTGTTCAGATTAAAAAAAAATCATCCAACATTTTTGAGATTTATAAATAGTACTTAAATAAATAGTACTATTTAAATCTAAGCATTCATTTGCATAAATCTAAGCATTCAATTGAAAATACTTTCATTTTGTTTCTTCCTATAAATTATATATGGGAAGATGGGCATATCTTAGTGGCATACATTTATTTTTCATTCATACATTCTTTTCACACTTACTGGTAAATTCAGTCTATAAGGGATTCTCCCCTAGAGAAGAAAATGGAAAATAATATTTTGAGCACACGTTAGGTGCCAGTACTATGATCTGCTATGAAATACTCATGAAAGCTTGATGAAGTTAGTGTCATCATCAATTTAAAAATAAACAGTAAAAAACAAGGGAATTTACTTGAGAGTGCTCATCTGGTGATTTAAACCCAATCTAAAGAATTTCAAGTCCTCTCATGCCACATCCAAACACCATACAATCATCCCCATAATATTTTTCATTTGGAACTAGAAGTATGTCTACCAAGAATCATTTTATTTATTCAAGATAAAAAACACATACCCATGCACCTATACAGGTAGTCAAGAATTTTCTGCTGTATTAAAATTTTAGATCTTAATCATCTTTAAAGTTTTTATTAATAAAGAGAATAGAAACATAGTAACGATAATTCCATCTTGATATCACTTTAAAACATTAAAATAATCACCATGATTTAAATTATACCTAGAGTAAGCATTATAGTATACAACAATCTAAACAAGAGACTGAAATTTAACAGCAGATGCCTAAGGTTGAAAAGTTCAGTGAACTGATGTATTTTCTAGAGGTTCCGGTTGAAGGCACAGAAATTGCTGACTTCCACCAGAATAAAACCACTGTCAGACAAGACCCTCTTATCTCTACAGAGGCCATCCGGGCTTATTCCTTTTATCCATGTGGGCGATTCTGAGCCAAACAAGAACCACCCAGGCAGCACCTTCCTTAAGGAGTGAGCAAGTAGCATTGTAAGATGATCCCTAGACTACCAAAAACGTGTTTCAATTAATGGTTCCTTGTTATTTCTATTATGTTTGGATTATTAGCTTTTACTACTCCCTTTCGTATTGGTTTCCTATAGCCTTTGAGAAGACTTGCACTAAAAGCCTGCTGAGAGAGGCAGGCTGGGAAAACCACAAGCATTTCCCACAATCACTACGCCCAGAGAGCAGGGAGAATCTTCCAGCTGAGATCTGAGCTGAAGAGCCTAATGTGTCTGCTGGCAAACAGGCTTCAGTGTTTTACCCTTTCTCATCCCTTCTCTCCTGGCCCCAACCATGCAGTGACATTCCAAAAGTGTGGCATCATAGTCTTCAATTCTAAATCAATCTTCATAAATCTCTTTCACAGCTTCATCTACTTTCATCGGCAATTTGGGACTGCCCTTTCAAAACCTCTTGACACAGTTCTTTCTCATCCCTGGCCTCATAGTGCAGCTGTCACCATCAATGAGATGAAATCCAGAGAACCTCTGAATGCCAGCCCTTCTACCAAGGTCTGGTGTCATTAGAGGTAGACACTCATCTACCCAGTACATACTCTCTGTGGGCAGGCAAAGCAAACAATTTCCAAGCGGTGTTTAGAGTTGCATGTGAAAGTGATATGCATGCCATTATTTGAGCTATATTTTCATTCAAGCAAGCTTTCCATGAAAACTACAGTCGCCATTACATTTGGAAGAGATGGTCAACAAGTAAGTAATCACATTGCGCGTGCATGCATGCTAAGTCGCTTCAGTCATATCTGACTCTTTGCGAGTAGCCTGCCAGGCTCCTCTGTCCATGGGATTCTCCAGGCAAGAATACTGGAATGGGCTGCCATACCCTCCTCCAGGGGATCTTCAGGACCAAGGGATCGAATCTGCTGTGTCTCTTATGTCGCTTGCATTGGCACACGGGTTTTTTTGTTGTTTTTTTTTTCACCACGAGTGCCACCTAGAAAGCCCAAGTAATCACACCAAACAGTATGTAAATAACAATAGTAAGAACTTGACCAAACTTATCTTCCAAGCATTATCTAATAATTAGGTAGGGGCTAGTTCCCACAGATTGCCATCACCTAAGTAGCTTGAAATGTTCTGAACTATCCTTACAGATGCTTTTATAAAAGGGACATAGGGAGGAGATGAATTGAAAAGAGGTTCTTCTGCTATGTCCCCATCAGGTCAACCCAAAGGCTTGGTTCTTCTCACTATCAGTGCAAATGAGTGCTAATGAGCTTTATTACTCAGTCAACTTCTCACACTAAGGATGAAGCTAGATAACCATGGATGAAGGAGAGTTGGCTTTTATTTGTTTTAAGGTCCATCTTGGATTAACTCTCACCTTTCCCCTCCATCCTACTTGGATGCCATTATTACCTTCAAGACTCATGATATTTTGCTCTTTGGGATAATTATAATGATAGTGAAGGATAACATTAAATTTTCCCATATAGATAATTTTTTATTTATTTGAGCCTCCAAGTAACCTAGTTGAAATTTTCATCGTCCATGTTATAGATGATAAACCAAGGCTTATAGAAGGGTAGGTATCTAAGCTAAAGTCACTCAACCATTAAGTATAGAGTCAACTCAAGCCCATGTTTTATTTCAAAATTCTCTGCTGCTTCCACTATGCTATACAGCTTTCTTTGGTGGAAGAATGTGTGATCCACTCAGGTAGATTCTTATTGAAAACTGAATACCTTTTGATTCTGAATGTGAATCCCTATTTGAAGTATATTTACTTCAGTAGTTCCTAAATATGGTAATAGTGTTTTACCATATGCTAATATCCTTAATTAATGTTGATTTTTAAAAATCTGTTCAAAATGTTTAAATGACTTGTCAATGGACTAGAAAGCTATTGTGCCTTTTCCTGTGCCTATAATGTCTACAATAGAATCTGCTAAATTTTTTCTGAAGATTCTTAACTCCTGAAGAGAAAATATATAGCAGATAAACAGCTTAGTTTCCTCCAAGAACTTAGATATCACACTTGGACTTGTTCACTGAGACACTGGGAAAACTTCTTATAAAAGCCAAGGTAATAAAATAAATTTAGAACTTAATTGCTGCACTTTTATAAAACCTTAAGGACTCAAAGCTAACATTAAAAAAATTATACAATAGGAAACACAGTAAGGACTTATGATACTACTGTGTCATTAATGAAACGGAACAAACATCTATTGAATCCATATTAAATAGACATTCATAAATAACCCTAACAGATGGGGCTTCCCAATTTCAAAGGAATTGAAGAATTTTTCCAATGGTCTTATAAATCATTAATGGCAAGTCTCTAATTAACACATAGCTCTAACAAGATTCCCTAGGGAAGAGAAAGGCTATCAATTCCAATATTATGGCCTGGAGAATTCCATGGACTGTATAGTCCACAGGGTTGCTAAGAGTCAGACACGACTGAGTGACTTTCACTTTACTTCACTTCTAACAAGATTAAAAACTATATGCTCTTTTAAAACAATGGCAAACCTAGACAATGTAGTAAAAAGCAGAGACATCATTTTGCCAACAGAAGTTTATATAGTCAAAGCTATGGTTTTTCCAGTAGTCACATATGGATGTGAGAGTGGACCATAAAGAAGGCTGAGCACCAAAGAATTGATGCTTTCAAACTGTGGTAATGGAGAAGACTCTTGAGAGTCCCTTGAACTGCCAGGAGATCAAACAAGTCAATCCTAATGGAAATTAACCCTGATTATTTATTGGAAGGGCTGATGCTGAAGCTTAAGCTCCAATATTTGACCATCTGATGTGAAGAGCTGACTCATTGGGAAAGACACTGATGCTGGGAAAATTGAAGACAAAAAGAGAAGTGAATGTTGAGGATGAGATGGTGAGATAGTGTCACCAACTCAGTGGATATGAACTGAGCAAACTCCAGGAGATAGTTAAGGACAGGGAAGCCTGGCATGCTGCAGCACATGGGATTGCAAAGAGCTGGACATGACTTAGCAACTGAATAACAAGATGCTCTTTTTTTGAGTGCCTTCAGCCATCCTGCTAACACTGTTTCCTCAAATATTAAGTGTTTTACACTCTACAAGTGAAAATAAACAAGTTCCACAGAGTGGCAGACAAAATTTTTCTTTAGTTGGTCCCCTCTTTCTTCTGGTATGCCTCTGGCTACCGTCACCACACCTCCATGCCCTACTTTTGCCTTCCTGATGTCTATTTATGTTATTGACACAATGACCCTTTTAGATACGATCTTCAGTTTATTATTAGAGTTCAAGATCAATTTTATCTTCCCAGAACCTTAGCACATTAAAAACTTGCTCAAGCTAAGTGCGAGTTTAATGGTGGATATTTTATATGCCACAGCCATCTAAGTGGACAGTTTGCTTTCCAAAAGCCTTCTGGAGAAGGGATGAAGCTATTCTAGCCTCTTTTTCACAAATATGTGCATGCTTAGTCACTCATGCTTGTGTCCAGCTCTTTGCAATCCCATGGACTGTAGCCTGCCAGGCTCCTCCATCCACAGGATTCTCCAGGCAAGAATACTGGAATGGGTTGCCATTCCTTCTCCAGAGTATTTTCCCAACCCAGGGATCAAACCCATGTCTCTTAAGTCTCTTGCATTGGCAGGTGGGTTCTTTATCTCTAGTGCCTCCTGGGAAGCCCTTTCTTCACAAATACAGGCACCCTGAATACAAAAATGAGGGGAACAGGACCTGAGTTAGTGAGTTTCACAGACTACCATTTTCCAAAGTCATTTCTGGGTCATAGTCATGTTGGAAGCTAAGTGATGATTTTACTTATCTACTTATCTTTAGAGAGGCAAGATAGAGTTAAACATATTTGGGGTTAAATCTCAGCTTTAGCTCTTATCAGCCAGGTTATTAAAATAATCATTAGTTTTCTGTGTGTCTGTCTCTCTCTATCCCCTTCTCTCTTTCTATCTCCACCACTTTCTCTTTTTCTGAAACTCTATTTTGCTTTCATCTGTAGAAAGATGAAAAGACCACCTACCTTGGGTTGAAGCTTAAGCAAGTTTATGTATATAAAGTTTCTAGTACCTGATCCATAGAAGATGTTTTAAAATGGCCACTCTTCATATCTGAGTTTGCATATAAATATTCTGACCACTCACTGACAAAATGTAGCATATTATCTTATTTTCATGATGCCTAGCCTACACATTGGAGGATATTCATTTTATTTTTTATGATTTCTCTAACACCAAATTTATAATGATGATCATTAATAGAAACCCCTTAGATTTATAAAGCACCTCCCCCCTAAGAATCTCTCTTTAAAGATCTCAACGTAAGACCAGAAACTATAAAATTCCTAGAGGAGAACATAGGCAAGACACTCTCTGACATACATCACAGCAGGATCCTCTATGACCCACCTCCCAGAATATTGGAAATAAAAGCAAAAATAAACAAATGGGACCTAATTAAACTTAAAAGCTTCTGCACATCAAAGGAAACTATTAGCAAGGTGAAAAGACAGCCTTCAGAATGGGAGAAAATAATAGCAAATGAAGCAACCGACAAACAACTAATCTCAAAAATATACAAGCAACTCCTACAGCTCAACTCCAGAAAAATAAATGACCCAATCAAAAAATGGGCCAAAGATCTAAATAGA
>NW_011495034.1:85263-85824 GCF_000754665.1 Bison bison bison | reverse complement strand
GTTTATAATAGCCAGGACATGGAAGCAACCTAGATGTCCATCAGCAGATGAATGGATAAGAAAGCTATGGTACATATACACAATGGAGCATTACTCAGCCATTAAAAAGAATACATTTGAATCAGTTCTAATGAGGTGGATGAAACTGGAGCCTATTATACAGAATGAAGTAAGCCAGAAGGAAAAACACCAATACAGTATACTAACACATATATATGGAATTTAGAAAGATGGTAACGATAACCCTGTATACGAGACAGCAAAAGACACTGACATATAGAACAGTCTTATGGACTCTGTGGGAGAGGGGGAGGGTGGGAATATTTGGGAGAATGGCATTGAAACATGTAAAATATCATGTATGAAACGAGATGCCAGTCCAGGTTCAATGCACGATACTGGATGCTTGGGGCTGGTGCACTGGGACGACCCAGAGGGATGGTATGGGGAGGGAGGAGGGAGGAGGGTTCAGGATGGGGAACACATGTATACCTGTGGTGGATTCATTTTGATATTTGGCAAAACTAATACAATTATGTAAAGTTTAAAAATAAAATAAAA
>NW_011495034.1:84300-85163 GCF_000754665.1 Bison bison bison | reverse complement strand
TGAACTAGTGATGTTAGATCATGGAGAAAGAGGAGAAAAGTCTATGTTGCCTGATCTTACCTGAATGTATTGTTTTCAGCCACCAATGGAGGCTTGAAATAGAAATTCAGTGGAGTGTTTTTACACATCGGCACCTGGGGGTGTAAAACTATTTTATGTGCTTGTGTTTAGTCGCTCAGTTGTGTCTGACTCTCTGCAGCCCCGTGGACTGCAGCCCACCATGCTCCTCTGTCCATGGGATTCTCCAGGCAAGAATACTGGAGTGAGTTGCCATTTCCTACTCTAGAGGATCTTCCCAATCTGGGGATCGAACCTGCGTCTCTTGTGTCTCCTGCATTAGCAGGAGGATTTTTTACCACTAGTACCACCTGGGAAGTCTGTAAAACCATTTTATATTAATATATGATTCATTACAAGATCTGAAAATACGTGTAACTGTTCTCTTTCTTATTCCTCTGGCTGAATTAATTAAAACCTTTTTTCTATTGAACTTGGAACATAGTGAGTCAGGCAACTACTCTAAATTGACTCAACTGGAGTTCACACACAATAAAATGTACTGAATAGCCAACACTGAGAAGGGCAGATGGACATTATCTGAACTGAGACTCAAGTACTGAGTTCCAGGTTACAGTTCCATTAAAAGTACCTGGCAAACAAGTACCATAGATTTGAACTAGGGTATAATGTGCATCTCCAATATACAACCAATACTGTTTCTTCAGGAAAGCTGGGGACCCAAGAGGACCACCTTTTCTTAACACAGAGATGGTCTGCATAAGGGCCTTGGACCCACCAACAGTTTTCCCAAAATGTTTGGAGTCCACTTAACTTGAGGAGAAAGTTTTAGGCTGAAGAATATT
>NW_011495034.1:79475-84200 GCF_000754665.1 Bison bison bison | reverse complement strand
ACATGTAAAATATCATGTATGAAACGAGATGCCAGTCCAGGTTCAATGCACGATACTGGATGCTTGGGGCTGGTGCACTGGGACGACCCAGAGGGATGGTATGGGGAGGGAGGAGGGAGGAGGGTTCAGGATGGGGAACACATGTATACCTGTGGTGGATTCATTTTGATATTTGGCAAAACTAATACAATTATGTAAAGTTTAAAAATAAAATAAAATTAATTAAAAAATTAAGAAAAAAAAAGAATCTCTCTTTAGAGATTGTCTTCTTTATCCTCATGGATCCCAAGGGATCAGGAGGAGGCATTACTATCATTTTTACATTATGGATGGCCATGATCAAGAGGTTTTCATCGCAGTATCTGTTTTTAGGTGAAACTGTGTTAGGTACCACATAAAGAGATTCCACTAGTTCATCAAGTATTGTTTTGAGTGACTTTTATATGCCAAAATAACCATGTGATGCTGACATATTATCCCATGTTACAGATGAAGAAATACAGTCTCAGAGAGGTTAAGCAACTTGCTTATCAGTATATACAGATAACTGAATAAAATGTGGTCCCTGCTCTCATGAAGAAGACAAGTCTTTGGTGAGCATTTACCATGTGCCAGGTGCTATGCCAAGAAAACTACAGGAGTTATTTTGTACATTCGTTTAATAGCCCTACAAGTTTGTTACACTTTAGTGATCTATGATTATAATCTCCATTATCTCCATTTAACAGAGAGGGTGAGGACCTTGCCCAAAGCTGCATAGCTGGTAATGGCTGACCTTGAAGGGGAAAAGAGCAGAATGGAGCCAGGTTGACTGAGTAGGACTCTAGCTCCAACACTCTGTGTGAGTTGCTTAAATCCTGAGCAAGTTGCTTAACCTTTCTATGTCCCAGCTTCTTCACCTGGAAAATGAGAATATAAGTATCTACTTGATAGGGTTGTTATGAGGATCAAATACAAGTGTGTGTGTGTGTATATATATATATATATAGTTTATAATTCTGTCTTGCATGTATTAACTGTAAGTATCTGGGATTCAAATCTAAGAACTCTGATTCTAAAACTATTATATTATATTATTCTGCTCCAAAAATAATTCTTCCGGGGGAAGAAGCAGTAACACTTGAGCTGACTTTCCAAAGAATACATGGTCAAAAGCTTGGTTCTAGGAGTCTAGTTCTAATTCAGTCAATGGAGAGCTGCCTGTAAAGACTCAGATGTCAGGAGGCAGAGTAGCCTTTTCCGTTTTTCTTTTTTCAACTTGGACTGGAGAATAGTTGACTGCCAATGCTGTGCTACTTCTGGGTGTACCGCAAAGTGATTCGGTTATTGTTGTTTAGTCGCTTGGCCATGTCTGACTCTTTGACCCCATGGACTGTAGCCCGCTGGGCTCCTCTGTCCATGAGATTTCCCAGGCAAGAATACCTGAGTGGGTTGCCATTTCCTTCTCCTGGGGATCTTGTCTTTTTAAAATTTTTTAGAATTTGGACTTTGGGATCTAAGTGTCTGTGTTTCCTCTGTCCAGGTTATTTATTTCCTTAGATACATGAAAATTCTGCCATCCATGAATGTTTTCATCTACCCTCTAGTTATTCAAAGATTTTTTTTTTCTCTTGAGGAGATTCCAAAATTGTGCTTAACTATGTGTTTACAAAATGATATTTCTTTGAAGATTCAGCATTATGAACATGGGCCAATCCCCTCGTTACAAACAAACAAATTAAAAAACCCAGAAACTGCTGCATTACCTTCAGAGAAAATAATAGAACAGCTTAAATATGTAAGCCTTAAGCTTTGTGGAGGGCATTCATTTTAAATGATTAGTTTAGCTTTAGGAATGAGTACTAATTTTTGTTTTCAACTCACCATGATAATTTAACTTTGGATGCAGAAGAGGAAAGTAAAAAGAAAGATATCTGGGAGAGAAGAAAATGTAGGACTTTAAAGAGGGATTAACAGTATTGGCAATCAAAATGATTTTGGCAGTTACAGAATCAGTGAAGGAACATCCTCCTGTCTAGGCAAATATCCTCTAACTGAAAACTACTTGTGTATTTGCAGATTATATTTAAGCCATCATGGATTTCAAAATTGAAGACCTTAAAAACAGAATAATTGTTCAACTGCTATTATTTTAGTGTAAGATTTTACATATGAACTATAATGGAAAATTCATGTTTGATTATAATATAATTAAAAATGCTAGGAGATATCTATGCCCTTTGACATAAGACCCAGCAAAAATGCAAGAGCAACTATCAGCACATGCCCTTCAGTGTTCAGTTCAGTTCAGTTCAGTCACTCAGTCATATCTGACTCTTTGTGACCCCATTGACGGCAGCACAGCAGGCTTCCCTGTCTACCACCAACTTCCAGAGTTTACTCAAACTCATGTCTATTGAGTCGGTGACGCCTTCCAACCATCTCATCCTCTGTCGTCCCCTTCTCCTCCCGCCTTCAATCTTTCCCAGAAACAGGGGCTTTTCCAAGGAGTCAGTTGTTCATATCAGGTGGCCAAAGTACTGGAGTTTCAGCTTCAGCATCAATCCTTCCAATGAATATTCAGGACTAATTTCTTTGAGGATGGACTGGTTTGATCTCCTTGCAGTCCAAGGGACTCTCAAGAGTCTTCTCCAACACCACAGTTCAAAAGCATCAATTCTTCAGTGCTCAGCCTTCTTTATGTTCCAACTCTCATATCCATACATGACTACTGGAAAAACCATAGCTTTGACTAGATGGACCTTTGACAGCAAAGGAATGTCTTTGCTTTTTAATATGCTGTCTAGGTTGGTCATAGCTTTTCTTCCAAAGAGCAAGTGTCTTTTAATTTCATGGCTGCAGTCACCATCTGCAGTGGTTTTGGAGCCCAGAAAAGTCTCTCTTTGTTTCCATTGTTTCCTCATCTATTTGCCATGAAGTGATGGGACTGGATGCCATGATCTTAGTTTTCTGAATGTTGAGTTTTAAGCCAACTTTTTCACTCTCTTCTTTCACTTTTATCAAGAGGTTCTTTAGTTCCTCTTCACTTTTTGCCATAAGGGTGGTGTTATCTGCATATCTGAGGTTATTGATATTTCTCCCAGCAATCTTGATTCCAGCTTGTGCCTCACATGATGTACTCTGCATATTAGTTAAATAAGCAGGGTGACAATATACATCCTTTCCTGATTTGGAACCAGTTTGTTGTTCCATGTCCAGTTGCTTCTTGACCTGCATACAGATTTCTCAGGAGGCAGGTAAGGTGGTCTGGCATTCCCATCACTTTCAGAATTTTCCACAGTTTGTTGTGATCCACATAATCAAGGGCCTTGGTATAGTCAATAAAACAGCAGTAGATGTTTTTCTGGAACTCTTTTGCTTTTTCAATGATCCAATGGATGTTGGCAATTTGATCTCTGGTTCCTCTACCTTTTCTAAATCCAGTTTGAATATCTGGAAGTTCATGGTTCATGTATTATTGAAGCCTGGCTTGGACAATTTTGAGCATTACTTTGCTAGCATGTGAGATGAGTGTGATCGCCCATCAGTGTGGAAACAGCCAATGAGTCATCATAGGTGATGAGCTGCAAATACACCTCTCAGGACATTCATTTGCCATTTTTCTCATCTCTAATAAAGACAATAAGCAGTCAAAGCCTTTAAGTTTTTCTGGGTGAGGGACCTCACTTTTAGCCCAGTGGTTAGGAATCAGCCTTGCAAATTCAGGGGACATGAGTTCCATCCCTGGTCAGGGAACTGAGATCCCACATGCCGTCGAGCAATGAAGCCCATGGGCTGCAACTACTTAACCCGAGCATCACAACTGGAGAGTCTATGCTCATGCACTGCAACAAAAGATCTCACATGATGCAACAAATTTCCCACATGCCACAAGATCCAACACAGCCAAATAAATAAATTAAAAAAAAACAGTAGTAACAAGAAAAGAAGGGGATTCCCTGGTAAAGAATCCACCTGCCAATGCAGGAGATGTGGATTTGATCCCTGAGTTGGGAAGATCCTCTGGAGAAACAAACGGTAACCCACTCCAGTCCTCTTGCCTGGGAAATTCCATGGACAAGGGAGCCTGGTGGACTACAGTCCATGGGGTCACAAAAGAGTTGGATATGACTTAGCAACTAAACAACAACAGCAAGAAAATAAATTGACAGAAATAATTATAAAAAATTGAGTTATTAAAAAAAAACTCTTTTTTTCTGAGTGAGTTTCATACATTAGGGAAGTGGAAAAAAATTATCCCTTTGCATGATAACTAGCAAACAACCCTTCCTAATGTTAATGGAGTCTAATGGGCCAGGACCTAACAAAAGCATTCAAGTACATGAGAAAAGACAAGGAAAAGCAGAACTGTTGGGTTCACTACTCAAGCTCACAAAACAATTTAGCAGACTTCTCATAATGTTCTAGGTCACACTAGTACGCACCTGCAGAGAAAATGACATCATGAAATTCCACACCACATCTTGATGTGCTAGATCCTCACAGCTGGATTTCAGGAGTTAGAATGTGGTTCTAACACATAATTACATTAGAATGAATTCTAATGAGTTCTGGTTGCTGATACCTTTCTCCTTCGTAATCCAAGAGCAGACGAAGTGAACTAAGCGGGGGCACCTTTGAGGATACATAAGGCAAAGGCGACCCACTCCAGTACTCTTGCCTGGAAAATCCCATGGACGGAGGAGCCTGGTAGGCTGCAGTCCATGGGGTCGCTAAGAGTCGGAC
>NW_011495034.1:78473-79375 GCF_000754665.1 Bison bison bison | reverse complement strand
CTGACTCGATGGACGTGAGTCTGAGTGAACTTCGGGAGTTGGTGATGGACAGGGAGGCCTGGCGTGCTGGGATTCATGGGGTCGCAAAGAGTTGGACTCTACTGAGCGACTGATCTGATCTGATAGTTTCTACTGGATGATGATCCCTGTTTGTTTCTTACTTCAGACAGAACAATCACTCCCTTTTCTCTGCTCTCGTAAGTGCTTTTGCATACCTGCATTACATAACTTGTTACTCTGGGCTAGAGTTTACTTTTCCAGACTGTATTCGCCTCTGGGGCAGGAACCTCATCTTATTTGTTATCCTATCTGTTACACTTCTTGCACTCAGTTCAGTTCAGCTGCTCAGTCGTGTCCGACTCTTTGCGACCCCATGGACCGCAGCATGCCAGGCCTCCCTGTCCATCACCGACTCCCAGAGTTTACTCAAACTCATGTCCATTGAGTTGGTGATGCCATCCAACCATCTCATTCTCTGTCATGTGGCACATAACATGCCTTCAGTAAGTGGGTGATGAGGATGATTTGATGCAAGAAATGCTGTATTTACCTGTTTAGTAACTCCACCTTCCAGAAACATAGAGATTGATTAAGCCAATCAACATATATGTATTGAGTACATAATATATGCTGGACATGGGAAAGGTTTCCAGTTGCTTTGTACTAAGGTATGTCTTGAAGAAAAGTCCAGGGAGGAGGAGCCAAGATGGCGGAGGAGTAGGATGGGGAGAACACTTTCTCCCCCACAAATTCATCAAAAGAGCATTTAAACGTCGAGTAAATTCCACAAAACAACTTCTGAATGCCGGCAGAGGACATCAGGCACCCAGAAAAGCAACCCAACTCTTCGGAAGGAGGTAGGAAAAAATATTAAGACAAAAAAACAAGAGACAAAAGAGAGA
>NW_011495034.1:78130-78373 GCF_000754665.1 Bison bison bison | reverse complement strand
CTTCTCCAACACCACAGTTCAAAAGCATCAATTCTTCAGTGCTCAGCCTTCTTTATGTTCCAACTCTCATATCCATACATGACTACTGGAAAAACCATAGCTTTGACTAGATGGACCTTTGACAGCAAAGGAATGTCTTTGCTTTTTAATATGCTGTCTAGGTTGGTCATAGCTTTTCTTCCAAAGAGCAAGTGTCTTTTAATTTCATGGCTGCAGTCACCATCTGCAGTGGTTTTGGAGCCC
>NW_011495034.1:73527-77987 GCF_000754665.1 Bison bison bison | reverse complement strand
CCCACTCCAGTGTTCTTGCCTGGAGAATCCCAGGGATGGGGGAGCCTGGTGGGCTGCCATCTATGGGGTCACACAGAGTCGGACACGACTGAAGCAACTTAGCAGCAGTAGCAGCAGCAGGCCAAAGGAAGATCAATTAAGCCTTTAGTTTAAAAACTAAAAACCTGCACTGGCCTCTCATAAGTCTGCTGTGATGACCTCGCAGCAGAGAGTATGCTATTGCCAGAAACATCTGCCAAGATAATGTTGCCAGAGCCTTCAATTGCCTCATTTACCAACCTTCACAAGACTTCACCTTGGCAAATTTGGGTTAAGCAGAGTTGGCTTCAAGAATTAGCTGTAGGATAATCTGTAAAGCACATGAAATTTGACTGCAAATATGCTCAACTGTCTTTCCATCATTATCTTTTATTTCTATATTCCACACCCCCTGCCGAGCTTTTATGAGCCTTCTCTTTCCCTTTCCATGTACCCAAGAAAATGCTAATTGTCCCGGGTTTCAATCAGTAAGCAATGGAGTACATTGGTTTAATCAGCAACCTGTTTCTAAGCACTTATGTTCTGAGCCGATAGAAAACAACAGGAATACAATGTTGTTAAGACCTCCCATATATGCTAAATGACTTTTGCAGTTACTTTGGAGAAGAAGGTTGCTCATGAAACAATTAATGAGCAACACTGTACAGTAAAATGTTAATGTCATTCGTGTCCCAGGCACAAAAGGGCTTAGAGAAGCAAGATATCGGTATGAGATTGTAAAGTGAAATAATTTCTTAGCAGAGGTGAGACTACAATTGAACTTGGAAGTATGAGGAAAAGCACATGATATGTGAAGAAAGAATTGTCAGTGGGAAACAATTAAATCATGATACAAATAGACTAGAAGCTAGTGGATTTGATACTATTTTTGCTTGAGCAAAAAATGTGGCTTTATATTGAAGTTTCATTTCTTCAACTCACACGGATACTAAATGCTAGCACAATATTTTGGAGGTGAGAGGTCTTGGAAATCTTTGAACTCATGCCTTGTTAAGATTTGTCCAACTTTCTTGCACATGCAAACAAGCCTGAGGAGCTTTGAAAACAGAGTCAACTTTTGAAAATGTCTGGGCCCCACAGAAGGTAATGTGTCATTTTAGGATCAGATGTGTATCTAATTCTATTTTTGTTGCTTTATCAGGAGACAGTGTTTTCTCTCTTAAACAAGTGTATGCTCACACACACACTCACACCACACACATAGACATATATACACACCCATGTTTTATTAAAGATCATGTCCTAAAGAATCTGGACAGGGTGAAAAACAAAAACCTTTTAATAACATGACGTTTTCACTTACAAAAATATTAATGCCTTGCTATGTACTAGCCATATTGGCATGCATGCTAAGTGGCTTCAGTCGTGCCCAAATCTTTGTGACCCTAAGGACTATAGCCCACCAGGTTCCTCTTGGAGAGTCTCCAGGCAAGAATACTGGAATGGGCTGCCATCCCCTCCTCCAGTGGATCTTCCCGACCCAGAGATCAAACCCGAGTCCCCTGTGTTTCCTTCATTGCAGGCGGATTATTTACTGCTGAGTCACTGGGGAAGCCCCACTAGCCATGTTTATATGAGACTAAAACAATGAGCTGAAAGGTGAAAGCTGGAGTCAAATATTTGTTGGCAGCAGTGGGGGAAAAAAATGAAAAATGTAGTTGTTTTCTACATTCAGAATCGCTCCAGAGGCTGGCTTATTTTTAAAGCTGAATTTGATCAACCAGGTATTTGTATGAAAATTCTTTCCCTATAGAATTATAGGACTAAAGGACAGTTTTCTTATGAGGAATTTGGTGAAATGTAGAGGCCAGTGCTGCAGGTCTGAGAGTCTACAGATTTCACAAGTTCCCAGGTGGTATCTATGCAGCTGGTTCATGGGCCATACTTTCAGCAAGGCAGGAGAATATGAAGCATGGGTTTATTTTCTTTCTTATTTATTTAGCTGTGCTGGATCTTAGTTGCAGCATGCAAACCCTGAACTGCAGTATGCGGGATCTAGTTTCCTGACCAGGGATCAAACCCAGGTCCCCTGCATTGGGAGCACTGAGTCTTAGCCACTGGGCCACCAGGGAAGTCCATGAAGGATGCTTTTCAATCTTTTACATTGATGTTCACTTTGCAAGTTGTTTATATTTCAGCACAGATAAGTTTGTAATTATACAATCACAATAATGAGTGTTGTGATTGTTCAGCTGCCAATTCATGTCCGACTCTTTGCAACCCCATGGACTACAGCATACAAGGCTTCCCTGTCCTTCACTATGTCTCAGAGTTTGCTCAAATTCATGTCCATTGAGTCTGTGATGCTATCTAAACATCTTATCCTCTGCTGCCCTTTTCTTTTGCCTTCAATCTTTCCCAGCATCAGGGTCTTTTCCAATGAGTTGGCTCTTCATATAGGTGACCAGAGTACTGGAGCTTCAGCTTCAGCATCAGTCCTTTCAATGAATATTCAGTGTTTATTTCCTTTAGAATTGACTGGTGTGATGTCCTTGCAGTTCAAGGGACTCTCAAGAGTCTTCTCCAGCACCACACTTCAAAAGCATCAATTCTTTGGCTCTCAGCCTTTGTAATGGTCCAGTAATGAGTATGCTTTGTCAAAGTACACTTCCTTCAAAATATTTCTACTGCATTTGAGGAACCTGGGATTAGAACAATTCTAGAAGTTTCCTTCCCATCATGACCCTTTCTCAATTTTATTTTCCCTTAATCCAGGATGTTGTTTCACCATTATTTTCAGAATGTGAAACTTTTACTCTTGATTTAACTTCAAGGCAATGGCACCCCACTCTGGTACTCTTGCCTGGAAAATCCCATGGATGGAGGAGCCTGGTGGGCTGCCGTCTATGGGGTCGCACAGAGTCGGACATGACTGAAGCAACTTAGCAGCAGCAGCAGCAGCAGCACACATTTGTAAGGCCAAGCCTGTGGATGCTGTTACCTAAGATTTAGTAACTGGTTGAAACCAGTATCATCTGTAGAGCCTCCAGGGTTCCAGGAGTTACTTCTCTGGCCTTCAGAGCTACTTGTACAAATGTGTATAGCTATGTATAAAAGCTTTGTTTTAAAGAAAAAAAAAAATCTTAGTGTGTGAGGAACTCAGAGAGATCCCCTAAGAGGATAATAGCCAAAAGGAGATGCCCCAAAGGTACCTTGAGGCCCAATTCAATACCACTCACCAGCTGAACCTCCAGAAAGTACTAAAATGAATGTTATGAAATATTTCATTCTTGTTTCCCACTAACTCCATTTAATGCAAGCTCTGTGAAGCCAGAAACATTCTTGTTTGTGACTTTTTCTCAGCACAGAAAACACAGCTGGGTATATCGTTGGTGATATGTAAGGGTTGATTGAATGAATAAATGGAAAGCAAAATTAATAGCTCAATGCCTTCACCCTGCTAAAATTTCTTTCATGCTAGTAATTCTTATGCCTTTCTCTGTAAGACTATATTTAAATCCAATTCTTCCAATAAAATCTATGGTAATGGAGTCAGCTTGTGTTCCTTTAAACAGTGAAAATCAGTGGCGACCTCTCTTCATTTCTAGCAGGCAAAGCAAAAACTGAAACATAATCTAGAGTCTGTTTTTCCTTGAATATCTCAGCACAATGCCCTGAGCCGAACACACAGATCAATTTCCCTAACATTTCTTAGTTAACTTATAAAAGTATAAAAACAACTTAAGCAACTATAATTTATCATGGAATTCAAGATTCACACATATCTAATATTGAGCACAATTGCTTAATCTACACTTTCCCTGCACTCTCCTACTTGACATGATTGGGGTTTTGTACTAAACTTCTTTTTTTCTTTTTGCCACAACTCCAACCCAACAATGAACCCATTTTCTCAGTTTAAAATATTTAGCCAGACCTCCAGGACAATATTAAATGCTACAACATTCGAATCATAGGGGTCCTAGAAGAAGAAGACAAAAAGAAAGACCATGAGAAAATACTTGAGGAGATAATAGTGGAAAACTTCCCTAAAATGGGGAAGGAAATAATCACCCAAGTCCAAGAAACCCAGAGAGTCCCAAAGAGGATAAACCCAAGGAGAAACACCCCAAGACACATATTATTCAAATTAACAAAGATCAAACACAAAGAACAAATATTAAAAGCAGCAAGGGAAAAACAACAAATAACACACAAGGGAATTCCCATAAGGATAACAGCTGATCTTTCAATAGAAACGCTTCAAGCCAGGAGGCAATGGCAAGACATACTTAAAATGATGAAAGAAAATAACCTACAGCCCAGACTATTGTACCCAGCAAGGATCTCATTCAAGTATGAAGGAGAAATCAAAAGCTTTTCAGACAAGCAAAAGCTGAGAGAATTCAGCACCACCAAACCAGCTCTCCAACAAATACTAAAGGATATTCTCTAGACAGGAAACACAAAAACAGTAGTAT
>NW_011495034.1:72689-73161 GCF_000754665.1 Bison bison bison | reverse complement strand
ATGAAGAACCCCAGGGTTAGTAGAAGAAAAGAAATCTTAAAAATTAGGGCAGAAATAAATGCAAAAGAAACAAAAGAGACCATAGCAAAAATCAACAAAGCCAAAAGCTGGTTCTTTGAAAGGATAAATAAAATTGACAAACCATTAGCCAGACTCATCAAGAAACAAAGGGAGAAAAATCAAATCAATAAAATTAGAAATGAAAATGGAGAGATCACAACAGACAACACAGAAATACAAAGGATCATAAGTGACTACTATCAACAATTATATGCCAATAAAATGGACAACGTGGAAGAAATGGACAAATTCTTAGAAAAGTACAACTTTCCAAAACTGGACCAGGAAGAAATAGAACATCTTAACAGACCCATTACAAGCATGGAAATTGAAACTGTAATCAAAAATCTTCCAGCAAACAAAAGCCCAGGTCCAGACGGCTTCACAGCTGAATTCTACCAAAAATTTAGAG
>NW_011495034.1:71419-72589 GCF_000754665.1 Bison bison bison | reverse complement strand
CTTATCAGTAATTACCTTAAATGTAAATGGGTTGAATGCCCCAACCAAAAGACAAAGACTGGCTGAATGGGTACAAAAACAAGACCCCTACATAAGTTGTCTACAAGAGACCCACCTCAAAACAGGGGACACATACAGACTGAAAGTGAAGGGCTGGAAAAAGATTTTCCATACAAATAGGGACCAAAAGAAACAGGAGTAGCAATACTCATATCAGATAAAATAGACTTTAAAACAAAGGCTGTGAAAAGAGACAAAGATGGTCACTACATAATGATCAAAGGATCAATCCAAGAAGAAGATATAAAAATTATAAATACATATGCACCCAACACGGGAGCGCCGCAATATGTAAGACAAGTGCTAACAAGTATGAAAGGAAAAATTAACAATAACACAATAATAGTGGGAGACTTTAATACCCCATTTACACCTATGGATAGATCAACTAAACAGAAAATTAACAAGGAAACACAAACTTTAAACGATACAATAGACCAGTTAGACCTAATTGATATCTATAGGACATTTCATCCCAAAACAATGGATTTCACCTTTTTCTCAGGTGCACATGGAACCTTCTCCAGGATAGATCACATCCTGGGCCAGAAAGCTAGCCTTGGTAAATTCAAAAAAATAGAAATCATCCCAAGCATTTTTTCTGACCACAATGCAGTAAGATTAGATCTCAATTACAGGAGAAAAACGATTAAAAATTCCAACATATGGAGGCTGAACAACACGCTGCTGAATAACCAACAAATCACAGAAGAAATCAAAAAAGAAATCAAAATTTGCATAGAAACGAATGAAAATGAAAACACAACAACCCCAAACCTGTGGGACATTGTAAAAGCAGTGCTAAGGGGAAAGTTCATAGCAATACAGGCATACCTCAAGAAACAAGAAAAAAGTCAAATAAATAACCTAACTCTACACCTAAAGCAACTAGAAAAGGAAGAAATGAAGAACCCCAGGGTTAGTAGAAGAAAAGAAATCTTAAAAATTAGGGCAGAAATAAATGCAAAAGAAACAAAAGAGACCATAGCAAAAATCAACAAAGCCAAAAGCTGGTTCTTTGAAAGGATAAATAAAATTGACAAACCATTAGCCAGACTCATCAAGAAACAAAGGGAGAAAAATCAAATCAATAAAATTAGAAATGAAAAT
>NW_011495034.1:51163-70805 GCF_000754665.1 Bison bison bison | reverse complement strand
AAAACCCTAAAGACTCCACCAGAAAATTACTAGAACTAATCAATGATTATAGTAAAGTTGCAGGATATAAAAATCAACACACAGAAATCCCTTGCATTCCTATACACTAATAATGAGAAAACAGAAAGAGAAATTAAGGAAACAATTCCATTCACCATTGCAACGGAAAGAATAAAATACTTAGGAATATATCTACCTAGAGAAACTAAAGACCTATACATAGAAAACTATAAAACACTGATGAAAGAAATCAAAGAGGACACTAATAGATGGAGAAATATACCATGTTCATGGATTGGAAGAATCAATAGAGTGAAAATGAATATACTACCCAAAGCAATTTATAGATTCAATGCAATCCCTATCAAGCTTCCAATAGTATTCTTCACAGAGCTAGAACAAATAATTTCACAATTCGTATGGAAATACAAAAAACCTCGAATAGCCAAAGCTATCTTGAGAAAGAAGAATGGAACTGGAGGAATCAACCTACCTGACTTCAGGCTCTACCACAAAGCCACAGTCATCAAGACAGTATGGTACTGGCACAAAGACAGAAATATAGATCAATGGAACAAAATAGAAAGCCCAGAGATAAATCCACGCACATATGGACACCTTATCTTTGACAAAGGAGGCAAGAATATACAATGGATTAAAGACAATCTCTTTAACAAGTGGTGCTGGGAAAACTGGTCAACCACTTGTAAAAGAATGAAACTAGAACACTTTCTAACACCATACACAAAAATAAACTCAAAATGGATTAAAGATCTCAATGTAAGACCAGAAACTATAAAACTCCTAGAGGAGAACATAGGCAAAACACTCTCCGACATACATCACAGCAGGATCCTCTATGACCCACCTCCCAGAATATTGGAAATAAAAGCAAAAATAAACAAATGGGACCTAATTAAACTTAAAAGCTTCTGCACAACAAAGGAAACTATTAGCAAAGTGAAAAGGCAGCCTTCAGAATGGGATAAAATAATAGCAAATGAAGCAACTGACAAACAACTAATCTCAAAAATATATAAGCAACTCCTGCAGCTCAATTCCAGAAAAATAAATGACCCAATCAAAAAATGGGTCGAAGAACTAAATAGACATTTCTCCAAAGAAGACATACAGATGGCTAACAAACACATGAAAAGATGCTCAACATCACTCATTATCAGAGAAATGCAAATCAAAACCACAATGAGGTACCATTTCACGCCAGTCAGAATGGCTGCGATCCAAAAGTCTACAAGCAATAAACGCTGGAGAGGATGTGGAGAAAAGGGAACCCTCTTACACTGTTTGTGGGAATGCAAACTAGTACAGCCACTATGGAGAACAGTGTGGAGATTCCTTTAAAAACTGGAAATAGGACTGCCTTATAATCCAGCAATCCCACTGCTGGGCATACACACTGAGGAAACCAGAAGGGAAAGAGACACGTGTACCCCAATGTTCATCGCAGCACTGTTTATAATAGCCAGGACATGGAAGCAACCTAGATGCCCATCAGCAGATGAATAGATAAGAAAGCTGTGGTACATATACACAATGGAGTATTACTCAGCCATTAAAAAGAATACATTTGAATCAGTTCTAATGAGGTGGATGAAACTGGAGCCTATTATACAGATGAAGTAAGCCAGAAAGAAAAACACCAATACAGTATACTAACACATATATAGGAATTTAGAAAGATGGTAATAAAAACCCTGTATGTGAGACAGCAAAAGAGACACTGATGTATAGAACAGCTTATGGACTCTGTGGGAGAGGGAGAGGGTGGGGAGATTTGGGAGAATGGCATTGAAACATGTAAAATATCATGTAAGAAACGAGTTGCCCGTCCAGGTTCGATGCACGATACTGGATGCTTGGGGCTGGTGCACTGGGATGACCAGAGGGATGGAATGGGGAGGGAGGAGGGAGGAGGGTTCAGGATGGGGAACACATGTATACCTGTGGTGGATTCATTTCGATATTTGGCAAAACCAATACAATATTGTAAAGTTTAAAAATAAAATAAAATTTAAAAAAAATATTTAGCCAACATTAAAGAGTTGAGTTTTGCTTTTTGTTTGTTTGTTTGTCTCTCCATGTTTCTAGTTAGCAGAAATAAAAATGTGGAAAGACATTTGAACATTTTGGCCAGGGGCCATGTCTGACCCAGAAGAAAGCAGGAATGAAACCTACAGAACTATATAAATACTTCTTTTCCCCCCAACTTAATATCTCCTTTGCTATTAATAGTATGAGGTGATGTTGGTAAAAGCAGTAAAATGTCTTGGTTCAGGACATGAATTATGATATCAGACAGATTTGGAACTCTTTTGGTTCAATCCATTGACCAGGTGTGTACCTTTGGTGCCGGGAGCCAGCGTGAGGAACTCCACCCATGGCAAAGGTCATGAGGAAGGAGGCTTGGCATACGCAAAGGTGGGATCGAGCCTCAGGAGTCCCCCTGGAAATTTTCGAGCATCTACCCCCAAAACCAGAGTCTGCCTACTTTCTGCTTTGTGCTCTCACCTACACCTCTGACTTTACTGGGGGCTGTCCCCGACTACCTCTCTCTGAAAAAAAGAGTTAACTTACAGCTCCAGTTAATAAAGTTCCTGGGTGTGATAGTGTTTCAACCTACAAACTCCTTTGGAAGTCCTCTAGCCTGCCTGAACAGGTTTTTCCAGCCACATGTGATTGCTCAGAGCCTCCCAACTGTGAGAGGCATGAGATGTTCTAAACTGTCTAAATACAGATTCCTTTGAGCAGTTAAAAGATTGATTAGAAATTGTGTTGGTGAAGGGTTTTTCACTTGTTGGGCCAATGTTTGCTGCTAAGTTTCCATATCCCTTACCTGCTGTGTCCCTGGAAGTGTATTGATTAATATAATTGGTGTAAGTAGTAGCTTTAATGTTTGTAACCTTGGACCCTTGAATTAATTCTTTTTCTTGTTGTAGCCCACCACACCTTTGCCCTATAGGAATGCAACTTTATCTAATGCTTTTGGAGGGTGGCACCTGACTAATCACTTTTAGAGAAAAATAAGTTTTCTGAAGAAAGGGTCTTAAAATGTTAACAGGCCTCTCCTGGCCAGAAGATGACGCAAATCACCTAAACTTTTGCATACGATAAGTTTGCAGGAAGAAAGTCTGGCTTACTGCATGACTCTACCCCTTCCCCCATTATCCTCTGTGCATAACTTAAGGTATACAAACTACTTTGGAAAATAAAGTGCAGGCCTTGTTCACCGAAACTTGGTCTCCCCATGTCGTTCTTTCTCTCACTTTCTGGCTGAATTATTCAGCCTCTTTTCTCCACTAAATTTTCTCACTGAGCTATCCTTATTCTATTACTCTTTATATCTCTAATTAATATTTAATTAAGCAATCATTTCCTGATCCTTGCCAACACTGTCCCCACTTCTAATTCCCTGGATCCACCGGGGCTGGACCCCGGCACTTTGGGTTACTCCTTTGTCCTCTCTTCCCCAGCTCAGCTGCCTCACATTTTAACATGAGAGAGACAGGAGCCCCACATTAGGGTGCTGTTGTGAAAATCAATATGATGGTACCTATAGAGCAGTAAGCTTCATGCCAGGCATGTGATGGTGGTAAGCAGTCAATAAACATGAGCTTATGTTACTAGTATCAGTAATAATATAATAAATAGTTCTATAAAAATAGGACAAACCAGCAAGGCAGTCACCAAATATTAAACCACACATCAAATTGGTAAGCAATTAAAAGTGTGATGCTAGCATTATTTGTTAGCATAAAGCTCCACTGTGAAAATCATTATTGTCTTATTTAAAAGAAAAATGACTTGCTTGAAAATACTGGCTCCTATAAGTTTTCTTAGAAGAAATGGAGTAGCCATCATAGTCAACAAAAGAGTCCGAAATGCAGTGCTCGGATGCAATCTCAAAAATGACAGAATAATCTCTGTTCATTCCCAAGGCAAACCATTCAATATCACGGTTAATCCAAGTCTATGCCCAGACCAGTAATGCTGAAGAAGCTGAAGTTGAACAGTTCTATGAACACCTACAAGACCTTCTAGAGCTAACACCCCAAAAAGATGTCCTTTTCATTACAGGGATCTGGAATGCAAAAGTAGGAAGTCAAGAAACACCTGGAGTAACAGGCAAATTTGGCCTTGGAATACGGAATGAAGCAGGGCAAAGGCTAATAGAGTTCTGACAAGAGAACGCACTGGTCATAGCAAACACTCTCTTCCAATAACACAAGAGAAGTCTCTGCACATGGACATCACCAGATGGTCGACAGCGAAATCAGACTGATTATATTCTTTGCAGTTAAAGATGGAGAAGTTCTATACAGTCAGCAAAAACAAGACCAGGAGCTGACTGTGGCTCAGATCATGAACTTCTTATTGCCAAATTCAGACTGAAATTGAAGAAAGTAGGGAAAACCACTAGACCATTCAGGTATGACCTAAATCAAATCCCTTATGACTATACCGTGGAAGTGAGAAAAAGATTTAAGGGACTAGATCTGATAGACAGAGTACCTGATGAACTATGGATGGAGGTTTGTGACATTGTACAGGAGACAGGAATCAAGACCATTCCTAAGAAAGAAATGAAAAAAGCAAAATGGCTGTTTGAGGAGGCCTTACAAATAGCTGTGAAAAGAAGGCAAGCAGAAAACAAAGGAGACAGGAAAGATATACCCATTTGAATGCAGAGTTCCAAAGAACAGCAAGGGGAGATAAGGAAGCCTTCCTCAGTGATCAGTGCAAAGAAATAGAGGAAAACAATAGAATGGGAAAGACTAGAGATCTCTTCAAGAAAATTAGAGATACTAAAGAAACATTTCATGCAAAGATGGGCTCCATAAAGGACAGAAATGGGACCTAACAGAAGCAGAAGATATTAAGAAGAGATGGCAAGAATACATAGGAGAACAGTACAAAAAAGATCTTCCTGACCCAGATCATCACGATGGTGTGATCACTCACCTAGAGCCAGACATCCTGGAATGTGAAGTCAAGTGGGCCTTAGGAAGCATCACTATGAACAAAACTAGTGGAGGTGATGGAATTCCAGTCGAGCTATTTCAAATCTTGAAAGATGATGCTGTGAAAGTGCTGCACTCAATATGCCAGCAAATTTGGAAAACTCAGCAGTGGCCACAGGACTGGAAAAGGTCAGTTTTCATTCCAATCCCAAAGAAAGGCAATGCCAAAGAATGCTCAAACTACCGCACAATTGCACTCATCTCACACACTAGTAAAGTAATGTTCAAAATTCTCCAAGCCAGGCTTCAGCAATATGTGAATGGTGAACTTCCTGATGTTCAAGCTGGTTTTAGAAAAGGCAGAGGAACCAGAAATCAAATTGCCAACATCCACTGGATCATCAAAAAAGCAAGAGAGTTCCAGAAAAACATCTATTTCTGCTTTATTGACTATGCCAGGCCTTTGACTGTGTGGATCACAATAAACTGTGGAAAATTCTGAAAGAGATGAGAATACCAGACCACCTGACCTGCCTCTTTAGAAACCTATATGCAGGTCAGGAAGCAACAGTTAGAACTGGACATGGAACAACAGACTGGTTCCAGATAGGAAAAGGAGTACATAAAGGCTGTATACTGTCACCCTGCTTATTTAACTTATATGCAGAGTACATCATGACAAAAGTTGGGCTGGAAGAAGCACATGCTAGAATCAAGATTGCCGGGAGAAACATCAATAACCTCAGATATGCAGAGGACACCACCCTTATGGCAGAAAGTGAAGAAGAACTAAAGAGCCTCTTGATGAAAGTGAAAGAGGAGAGTGAAAAAGTTGGCTTGAAGCTCAACATCCAGAAAACTAAGATCATGGCATCTGGTCCTATCACTTCATGGCAAATAGATGGGAAAACAGTAGAAACAGTGGCTGAATTTATTTTTCTGGGCTCCAAAATCACTGCAGATTGTATTGCAGCCACGAAATTAAAAGACACTTGCTCCTTGGAAGGAAAGTTATGACCAACCTATACAGCATATTAAAAAGCAGAGACATTACTTTGCCACCGAAGGTCCGTCTAGTCAAGGCTATGGTTTTTCCTGTGGTCATGTATGGATGTGAGAGCTGGACTATAAAGAAAGATGAGCACCGAAGAATTGATGCTTTTGAACTGTGGTGTCGGAGAAGACTCTTGAGAGTCCCTTGGACTGCAAGGAGATCCAACCAGTCCATCGTAAAGGCGATGAGTTTTGGGTGTTCATTGGAAGGACTGATGTTGAAGCTGCAACTCCAATACTTTGGCCACCTGATGTGAAGAGCTGACTCATTTGAAAAGACCCTGATGCTGGGAAAGATTGAGGGCAGGAGGAGAAGGGGACAACAGAGGACAAGATGGTTGGATGGCATCACCAACTCGATGGACATGGGTTTGGGTGGACTCCAGGAGTTGGTGATGGACAGAGAGGCCTGGCGTGCTGCGGTTCATGGGATCACAAAGAGTTGGACACGACTGAGTGACTGTACTAACTGAACTGATAAGTTTTAAAATCACAGTTCCAATTTCAAGGAAGAAATGCATCTTGACAGAGGCACTTACAGTCTATTCACAATGTTGACATCTAACTGTCCATGTTTCTTTTGTGCTCAAAATGTTGAGGCTTCAGAACCACCAAGCTCAGTGAGAGTCAATACAGTGTCCACTTTTTAAGGCAACAATTCACTAGATTTGGGTAGGCGCAGGTATTGACTGTGATCAAAAGACTCCAATCCCATTGCAGTACAGGCAAGTTACATGACTGCTCCCACAGAAATCTGGATATACCAACAGGGTCATAGACCTCAGCTACTCTCCCTACCTGTTACCATGGATAGCCCATATGCCTGTACGTCTGATTGGACTGTTCATACACCAGTCAATAAGAGCTAGCATGATCATTTCGATAACTTGATAATTAATTGCTTACTTAGTCAATGAGTTTAAGTGATCAGTGTGAGGAACCCAACCAGGTGTTAGGAGAAAATCCATAGGAGGGACTCCCATGTAGAGTTCTTCATCCAAATGTTGGAGAGTCTAATGTGATCATTTCACTTTACTGACTAGGAAACTGAGAGCCCGAGATGAGCAGTAACAGGTTCAAGGTCACCCAGCTAGTAAGTGCATAGCTGAAATGATGTCTTGGTTTCCTGGTTTCTAGTCTCAGAGAAGTATTTTTTTTCACCAGCTTCTATATTCTCTATATATCAAGTAAAATATGTCTATTTTACTTGCTAAGTAAAGTATCATTATTTTAGTAGACTATAACAAAACTGTGCAATGGTGCAACAATTGCAACTGCTTACTAATGACCCTTAAAGACTTCTCTGCCTTATTAAGGTATAATTGACAAAATTGTAAGATATTTGATGTATACATAGTAATGATTTGATATTTGTGAAAGGATTATTTTCATATAGTCTATTAATACATCTGCCCTCTTAGCAAACTTCCATTATACAATACAATATTATGAACTATAGTCACCATGTTATACATTAGCTCCTCAAGACCTTTATATATATATACACATTTACTTTATCCATTCATCCACTAACAGACAGTTGTTTCCATATCTTGGCTATTGTGAATAATGTCACTATCAACATGGGGACACAGACATCTCTTCAATATCCTGATTTCATTTTCTTTGGATTTAAACCCAGACGGGGACTGCTATATCACATCAAGTTCTAACTTTTTCTTCCAGATTTACTGAGATATAATTGACCATATTGCACTGTATAAGTTTAAGGTGTACAGCATAATGATTTGATTTACATACATCATGAAATGATTATCACAATAATGTTTAGTGAACATCTATCATCTCATACAGACAAAATTAAATAGAAAAAAATACTTTCCTTGTGATGAGAACTCTTAGGATTTACTCTCTGAGGAACTTTCATATATAAAATAGCAGTGTAAATTATATTTATCACTGTGCATTGTATCTCTAGTACTTATGTATCATATACAAGCTTGTACCTTTGACTGCTTTCATCCAATTTCCCCACCTCCCACTCCCTTTCCCTGTAACCACAACTCTGATCTCTTTTTCCATTTGTTTGTTTTTGAAATATTATTGACCTACTATTACTTGACATAATGATTCAATATTTCTATGCATTTCAAAAGGATCACAATAAGTCTAGATATGATCTGGCGCCATACAAAGATATTGCACAATTATTAACTATATTCCCTGTAGTGTGCATTTCATACTCATGACTCATTTATTTTGTAACTCAAAGTTTGTATCTTTGAATTTCCCTCACCTATTTCTTTCCCTGCCTACATCCTTCTTCTTCTCTGACAACCACCAGCTTGTTCTGGGCAAAGAGTCTGAATAGACATTTTCCAGGGAAAACATACAGATGGCCAACAAGCAGAAAAGATTCTCAATATCACTTATCACTGCTGCTGCTGCTAAGTCACTTCAGTCATGTCCGACTCTGTGTGACCCCAGAGACGTCAGCCCACCAGACGTCATCTCCTGCCCCTGGGATTCTCCAGGCAAGAACACTGGAGTGGGTTGTCATTTCCTTCTCCAATGCATGAAAGTGAAAAAGTGAAAGTGAAGTCACTCAGTCATGTTCGACTCCTACCGACCCCATGGACTGCAGCCCACCAGGCTCCTCCATCCATGGGATTTTCTAGGCAAGAGTACTGGCGTGGGGTGCCATTGCCTTCTCCACTTATCACTAGGGAAGTTCAAATCAAAACCACTATGAAATACCAATTCACAACTGTCAAAATAGCTATTATCAAAAAGTTAACAAATAACAAGCATTGGCGAGGATATGGAAAAATGGCAACACTTGTGCACTGAAGGTGGGAAAGTTAAGCTGTGCACCCACTATGGGAAACAGTATGAAGAATCTTCAAAAAATTAAAACTAGAACTACCATGCTGCTGCTGCTGCTGCTAAGTCGTTTCAGTCATGTTCGACTCTGTGCAACCCCATAGACGGCAGCCCACCAGGCTCTTCTGTCCCTGGGATTCTCCAGGCAAGAATACTGGAATGGTTTGCCATTTCCTTCTCCAATGCACGCATGCATGCTAACTCGCTTCAGTCGTGTCTGACTCTGTGCGACCCTGTGGACAGCAGCTCACCAGGCTCCTCCGTCCACAGGATTCTCCAGGCAAGAATACTGGAGTGATCTGCCATTTCCTTCTCCAGAACTACCGTATGATCCAGTAATTCAATGCCTAAGTATCTAGATGAAGGAAATGAAAACACTAATTAGAAAAAATACTTGCACCCTTATGTTTATTGCAGCTCTTTTTTTTCAATAGCCAAAATATGGAAGCAACCTAAGTGCCCATCAATAAAGGTGAGGTGTATATACATATTGGAATACTATTCAGCCATTAAGAATAATGAAATCTTTCCATTTTCTACAACATGGATGTACCTTGATGGTATTATGCTAAAAGTGAAATAAGTTAGACAGAGAAAGACAAATGTGTGATTTCACTTATGTGTGGAATCTTAAAAAATAAACATAAAACAGAAATAGAATTATAAAGAACAAACATGTAGTTCTATCTGTAGTTTTTTGAGGACGCTTCATGACTTCACTAATTTACATTCCCACCCAACAGCTTACAAGGGTTCCCTTTCTCGTCCTTTGTTACACCTCTTGCCTTTTTCAGGATAGCTGTTCTAAAAGTATGAAGTAACATTTCATTGTGGTTTTAAGTGATTTCCCCTGATGCTTTCAGTGATGTTAAGCACCTTTTCACAGTCTTCTTTGGAAAAATATCTATTCAGGTTTTCTGTCCATTTTTTAATCATATTATTTGGGGTTTTGCTGCTGAGTTATGTTACAGTTTTTAGTAACTGTTTCTGTGTTATTTGTTCAGATTGAACTCAGATTGCATGAAAAACTCTATTATTCCATTTAATCTCTCTATTTGCCTTCCCTCCCAAGTGGAGGAGCAAAAACAGAAAAAGAGAACAGAATCTTGGCTTGGACTGTGGAAGAGTCTGACTTCATTTTGGGGGTTTGCCGACAGTGGTCAAGAGCCCCCCACCCACTGCCCTCCTTCTCTCCTGCTCCCCAGTATGCAAGCTGATACAAAAGCACCTGTGTTTCCCTCTTTTGTGCCAACAGGAAGTTCAAACCACATAAGCCCTTATTTTCAAGGGAACCTCATCCCTGCTCTTCTCCCTAACCACAATGAAAACCCCAAACCACTCTCCTTTCTCTGCTCTCTTAGGCCATTTCTGGACATGCTTGGAGCTTCCCTGGTCTCTCTATAAAGCCTCATCACGTTGAATTAAACTGCTGGTGCATGTGCAGTATCGCCACTCTGGACATCTGAACCACACTTGGGGTGAGGGTCATTTTGTCTCTGCAGAGTGTTCTAACAGACTGCTTCCAGGCATTTGTGTAACCAGTAGCAAAAAGGAGGACTACAGTGAACAGATCCCTAAGATGCAAAAGTGATAAAAAAAATTTTAGGAAATCTGCTCATTATTTCACCAAAGGATTAGAAGCAAATAATTTACCAATGCATATTTAGCAACAGGATTAGACAAAAAAATATTTTTTACTCCCTCGGTGCTGTGAGTCCTCAATTAAAATGTTATATTTATATTAGGAAAAAAAGCAATTCCAGTCCAAATGATTTGATGTGTATATTTTTAGTATGACAAGCACTCTGTGTAACTTAATAGTGTAAGAGACATATCTACATTTTGTCATACCAGAAGTATTATGCTTTTGAATAACCTATCTCAACTCAAAAACCCATCCACAAATCAAGTTTTTCCAGAATTTTTAGGTTTTCCTTTATAGATCTATCATACTCCTCTGTTTAACTCTCACAATATATATATATAAGTTATAAGGAGTTTGTTGTCTTAACTTTCTAACTTATCCTGAAAAACTAATACAATTCCTGGAAAATAACACTCATTCAACTCAAATATTTGTTGCGTGAAATACATCCAACCAGATGTATCAAATACCTAAGTGTCAGGCACTGTTCCAATTACATCTGCTAAATATTTTGGATTCTTTATAAACACAGAATATTATAAATAAAAGTTAACTGGATACATTTGGTTACAGTGATTTTCCTTTTACTGAGAATGTTCCAGAAACACACAGAGATGTGGTGACAAGAATCAAGACTTATTCCATGACCCCAAATCCGTAGCCAAAATGTTGAAAGGGGGAGGTTTAGAGTGATAGCCAAGTCAGCGCAGTCAGAAACATTTGCCAGATATTCTTCTGACAGGAACAAAAGGAAGATGGCCAGCCCAACTCTGATGTGGAGGCTACAGGATGTAGCGTTCAAGAGTTAATGACAGCCGTGTTTTTTATCCTGTGGAGGAAATCTCGAGTGAGATAGGATAAAATCAGCTAAAGAGAAAAGAGCATCTAGACTGCATTAGTAGCATCCTTCTTTATCCATGTCAGTAATGATACCCTTTACCTTGTGACTCTGCAGTTTTCACTGAAGGGGCCAGAGTCTGTTTACCCATCCCCTGAATCTGAGCTTGACTTTATAGTCAATAGCCAATAGTCCATACAATAAACAGGTTACCATGCACTAGTTTCAAAGCCTCGTGTATTCTTATTCTCACTCTTGTGACTCTGCTCCTCCTGCAAGAATAGGTTCAGACACGAAGCAACCTAAATGTGCATCAACAGATGAATGGATAAAGAAGATGGTGTATATGTACATATATACATATGTATATATAGAGAGAGAATATATACTCCCTATATTCCATATATGGAATATTACTCAGCCAAAAAAGGGAAAAACTGGGTCATTTATAGTGAGGTGGATAAACTTAGAATCTGTCATACAGAGTGAAGTATGTCAGAAAGAGAAAATTAAGTATTATATACTAATGTATATATATGTAGTATCTAGAAAATTAGGACTGATCAACCTATTTGTAGGGCAGGAAGAGAGATACCGACATAGAGAATGAACTTGTGGACATGGCAGGTGGGGAAGGAGAAGGGGGAAGAACCGAGAGAGGAGCACTGACATACATACACTGCTGCTGCTGCCGCCAAGTCGCTTCAGGCATGTCCAACTCTGTGAGACCCCATAGATGGCAGCCCACCAGGCTCCTCGTCCCTGTGATTCTCCAGACAAGAACACTGGAGTGGGTTGCCATTTCCTTCTCCAATGCATGCATGAAAGTGAAAAGTGAAAGTGAAGTCATTCAGTCGCGTCCGATTCTTCACAACCCCATGGACCGCAGCCTACCAGGCTTCTCCGTCCATGGGATTTTCTAGGCAAGAGTACTGGAGTGGGGTGCCATTGCCTTCTCTGATACATACACTACCAGAAGTAAAATAGATAATGGGAAGCAGATGTATAGTACACAGGGAGTTTAGCCTGGTGCTCTGTGATGACCAGGGGGGCGAAACGGTTGGAGGGTGGGAGGGAGGCTCAGGAATGAGGGAATATATGTATAACTATGGCTGATTTGTGTTGTTGTACAACAGAAACTAACACAGTTTGTAAAGCAGCTATAGTCCCATTAATTTTTTTTTTTTTTAAGAACAGGTTCAGGTTAATCAGCTGTAGCAGAGTCCAGGGCCCCAGCATCCTCAGCTGTCAGGCGGAAGTCCTCAGACACAGAAGTGAGCCCAGGCAAGGTGAGCAGAGCTTCCTTGCCATCCTATAGCTTATCCCCCCTTTCCCTAAGTTTAGGGTCATTTGGATATCCAAATCCACTCTTTTATGAAGTGTCTATCCATTCAAGGTCTCTGATGACCTCAAGAAAATCTATAGACATGATTTGTCAGGCTTTTCATTATTGCAAGGATGGAAGCTAGGTTCTTGATAGTCTCTGCCTTTCTGAATCAACTACAAATGTCCTGATCTTTCATTCTCTCCTAAATCGAATATTTGGATGACTCCTGGGTCTGTCTGTATCACCTGTGCTTTTTTATCTTGATTATCAGCTATATATTTTTGCCTTTTCATATGTCTGTAAATATTTATTACATGCAGAACATAGTATAAATGTTAAAAAGGTATAGGCTCCAAATGGTATTATCTGTTAAAATATTTGGGCTTCATGGGTGGTACCCAGTGGCAAAGAACCTGCCTGCCAATGTACAGACACAAAAGACATGGGTTCTAACCCTGGGTCAGGAAGATCCCCTGGAGGAGAGCATGGCAACCCACTCCAGTATTCTTGCCTGGAGAATCCCATGGACAGAAGAACCTGGTGGGCTACTGTCCATGGGGTAGCAAATACTCACACACAACTGAAGTGATAAGAATACTACCAGACAGAATTCCCCCACTCCTATCAGATGCACAGGAGAAAGGGCTGAGGAACTCAATTCACATTAGACACTGAGCTTGCTGGGACTGAATTTCAGTTGTAACAAATCTCTGTCTATATCTAGCTTTCTCTTTCTAAGATGGAACCCTTCTGGGATCCTTTAGAGAGCCTTCTCCTCAGCACTGAGATTCCAGGGAAGATCCAGACCTGGATCACCCCCTCAGGGTCTCCCAGCTCAGATTCTGCCCTCCAACACCCAACCACCTTCAACATCAGTCTTGTTTCCTCCGAGCACTGTGAGCCTGGGAGGTTTCACTGCTCCTTGCAACGGTTCCAGCCTAGCTCCTCATGGTACTAGAACTCTGCGAAAAGGCCAGCTGTGTGGGCCTATTGTTTCCAGTTTATAACACTGGCCCTGCATGATCAATGAAAGCATGGCTAGTTTCACTTCCTCCCAGCGAGTCCTAGGAGGAAAACCAATGGACAGAAGTAAGCATCTCCTATACCTATTCCTAACAAACATTTTCAGGAAAAAAAAAAAAGCTAACCTAGACCATGTTACTCCACAACAATAAACTGGGAATATATTTAGAAGTTTAAAAACATTGATTAATCAAAATACAATAGTTCCAAGACTTGGAAATACCTTAAATGTATTCATTTTCCTAAAACCTGAAAATATACTATGAAATATATGCTCAGATTAAAATATGGGGCTTTGATTTGCAACAACACCTTTTGGGCCTCACCTGTAACACCTCCAAAACCTAAATATTACCTTGTTTCTTTCCTTATCCATCTACTATTCATATAACTAATTTCTTCTACTTATAATTTCCTCAAGCACAGGAATAAGTGGCATTGCTGAGCAGCCTAATAAATTGATCTCCACATGTCAACATTCTTAAAATATCTGTACAATATTTACATTGCATTTTCTAGGGAGAGACATTGTTTTAAATTAAGGGAGTATACCTCTTTCATCTGAAAACTGGTCATCCACGTATCAGCTGATACTTGATGCCTCCTTTGATCTTCCCCAAAGCAACACTCCCCTTGGCACAAGGTTATTGATTAAAGGAAAATTCTGTAGAGAAGATGGAAGTGGCCATTTAATTCATATTATAGAGCATACAGTATTTTGTGAGAAAGAGGGTAAATAGATGTGTCCCTATACTCTCACCTCCATGTAAAAA
Source organism: Bison bison bison (assembly GCF_000754665.1). Lineage (NCBI taxonomy): Eukaryota > Metazoa > Chordata > Mammalia > Artiodactyla > Bovidae > Bison > Bison bison. Next base: position 56,323 of record NW_011495034.1, on the reverse strand, counting down.
ATATTTATAAAATATATCAAAATTGTTATACTAATTTTATGATTTAATAATAAAATTTAGTATGTCACAGTGGGTACCACTAAAGGTGAGGGTGGGGAGGTATAAATTATTGAGTATAAGATGGGCTTAAGGCCATATTATTGTACAACATGGGGAATAAAGTCAATATTTTATAATAACTGCAAATGAAAAGTAACTTTTAAAATTGTATAAATAATAATTTTAAATATTTTTTAAATGAGTGCATTATAAAATATTATAAAATTATAAAAATTGATACATCATTCTAATTTTATGCCTTCCATGTGAGAGTAACATGCATATATTTGAAGTATGTTCTGAGACAATTCTTCACAAGTCTCTCACACATCTGTACATCTTATGAAAGAAGTACTGGCTGCTACCTTTTGTTCCAAACTTTTGTTTCAAAGCGGGTATAGTGAACAGCCTTGGAAGATTGTAATAACCCTGTAGAGCAATGGTCCCCATCCAAGAGTGACTTTGTCCACCAGGAAACATTTGGCAATGTCTAAAAATACTTTTGATTCTCACGACTGAGGGTAATACTGGCATCTAGTGGGCCAGCGATGCTGCTAAATATCCTACGAAGCACAGGACAAACTTCCATAACAAAGAAACTTCTGGCCCAGAATGTGAAGAGTGACAGGATTCAGAAATCATGCTTTTGATCAAAGAGAAGACATGCTTGCTGCCCATTATAAAACATCCGGTTTCCCTAAGCTCAGGATTCCCCTCCTGTATTACATCCTACCACATGCTAGTGTCATAGTGGGGCTCAGGGAAGTCACACAAAAGTGTAGGTCTTTTCGCTACTGCTTTCATTGTGAGCACTACATCGCCCCTCAGAGCTGAGTGAGGAGACTCATTCTTCTACCAGCACTTATGAAACCATGGTACAGTGAAAACAGACTGAAATAACAGACCCTTCACACATCTTTACAGATTGGTTTATATTTTAGACACAGATTGGTCTATATTTTAGACAATAGAAAATAAATGCAAAAAGAAACTGTTTTAAACTGTGTTTTCAACCTAGATGACATAAAAAAGGATTTGCATGTTAATTTTCTTTTTATTTTATTTTTTTAAATTTCTTTATTTTTTTAATATACATTTATTTATTTTAATTGGAGGTTAATTACTTTACAATATTGTATTGGTTTTGCCATACTCAACATGAATCCGCCACAGGTATACACGTGTTCCCCATCCCGAACACCCCTCCCTCCACCCTCCCCATACCATCCCTCTGGGTCGTCCCAGTGCACCAGCCCCAAGCAACCAGTATCATGCTGGCATTCAGAAATTGTTTCGTGGAATTTACTCAGTGTTTAAATGTTCTCTTGATGAATTTGTGGGGGAGAAAGTGGTCTCCCGTCCTATTCCTCCGCCATCTTAGGACCGCCTCAGTCCATGTTAATTTTCAAAGCACTTTTATAAAGCTATTAAAAAATAAGAAACCTAAAAGAAAAATCATCACAGATATATAATTTACATATTTTAAAAGATATAGGCTCATGAACAATTAAAAAGTTCTGCCTCATTCTTAATTTTAAAAACACAAATTTAAAAAATGAAAACATTTTGTTCTCTGGCAAAATTTTTTAATATTAATCATATCCAATCCTGATAAAGTCTGGGGAAAAGGCACTCTTCCACTTCATGTTGGAATATGATTTAGATCAAACATTGTGGAGGAAAATTTTGATCAAAAATTTTATATAACATTTATATTTCTAAGCCTTTACTCTAGCTATTCTCAAAGTTCAGCAAGACCCAGTACAAAGATGTTCATTTTATGGTCTCTTATAATAGAAAAAAATTTAAAACAATCTAAATTTATATCACTAAAGCAATAGTTAAATAATGTTTAGTGTATCCAATTAATGTAATTATATGCAGCCATTGCAAGAATGACCTAGGTATAAATGCACTATAGTATTGTAGAAGTCCAAGATTTGTTACTAAGTGAAAGAAAAAGAAAAATACATATATAATATAGTGTACTTCATAGGTACTATTTTCAGGAACTAAAAGAAGAATAAAAACAGATATTGAATAAACAGGTGGAAGAGGCAGATAAAACTAGTATTTAGGATGCTGAAAAAGGGGATAATACCCCTTGGTGCAGCCACTATGGAAAAAAAGAGTATGAAGATTCCTCAAGAAACTAAAGATAGAACTGTGAATTTGTTCTCTATAACTCTGCTTCTGTTTTATGCCTGTTCATTTTTTTAGATTCCGCATATAAGTGAAATCACACAGTATCTGTCTTTCTCTGACTGATTTATTTCACTAAGCAAAATACTGTCTAGGTCATCCATGTTGTTGAAAACTCTTCCAACTCTCCTGCATAAAAAGAAAAGGTATCCCCTCCTGGTTAAGGTCTTCTTAACCCCAACCTGGTTATCATCAATAACTCCTTTCCTAGCCCACACCCTTACTCAACATAAAGAGTTCAGTTCAGTTCAGTAGCTCAGTCATGTCTGACTCTTTGGACTGCAGCACACCAGGCTTCCCTGTCCCTCACGAACTCCCAGAGCTTGCTCAAACTCATGTCCATGGAGTCACTGATGCCATCCAACCATCTCATCCTCTGTCATCCCCTTCTCCATGTACCTTCAGTCTTTCCCAGCATCAGGGTCTTTTCCAAGGAGTCAGTTCGTCACATCAGGTGGCCGAAGTGTTGGAGTTTCAGCTTCAGCACAGTCTTTCCAATAAATATTCAGGACTGATTTCCTTTAGGATTAACTGGCTGGATCTCCTTGCAGTCCAAGGGACTCTCAAGAGTCTTCTCCAACACCACAGTTCAAAAGCATCAATTCTTCAGTGCTCAGCCTTCTTTATAGTCCAACTCTCACATCCATACATGACTACTGGAGAAACCATAGCTTTGACTAGATGGGCCTTTGTCGGCAAAGTAATGTCTCTGCTTTTTAATATGTTGTCTAGATTGGTCATAGCTTTTCTTCTAAGAAACATGCGTCTTTTTCATGGCTGAAGTCACCATCTGCAGTGATTTTAGAGCCCCAAAATATAAAGTCTCTCCCTGTTTCCATTGTTTCCCCATCTATTTGCCATGAAGTGATGGGACCACATGTCATGATCTTCATTTTTTGAATGTTGAGTTTTAAGCCAGCTTTTTCACACTCCTCTTTCACTTTCATCAAGAAGCTCTTTAGTTCTTCTTCACTTTCTGCCATAAGGGTGGCGTCATCTGCATATTTGAGGTTATTGATATTTCTCCCAGCAGTCTTGATTCCAGCTTGTGCTTCATCCAGTCTGGCATTTCACATGATGTACTCTGCATATAAGTTAAATAAACAGGGTAACAATATACAGCTTTGAGGTACTCCTTTCCCAATTTGGAATCAGTCTGTTGTTCCATGTCCAATTCCAACTGTTGCTTCCTGACCTGCATAGAGATTTCTCAAGAGTTAGGTCAGGTGGTCTGGTATTCCCATCTCTTCCAGAATTTTCCACAGTTTACTGTGATCTACACAGTCAAAGGCTTTGGCATAGTCAATAAAGCAGAAATAGATGTTTTTCTGGTATTCTCTTGCTTTTTTCATGATCCATCCGATGTTGGCAATTTGATCTCTGGTTCCTCTGCCTTTTCTAAAACCAGCTTGAACATCAGGAAGTTCACAGTTCACACACTGTTGAAGCCTGGCTTGGAGAATTTTGAGCATTACTTTGTTACCATGTGAGATGAGTGCAATTGTGTGGTAATTTGAACATTCTTCGGCATTGCCTTTCTTTGGGATTAGAACAAAAACTGACCTTTACCAAAAAGAGTTACTGTGTCATATTTTTATGTTCCTATAAGTATGGTTGAATCCATCCTCCAGGTTGTTCTAAAGTATGAGCTGAAGCGGCAAGATAAAAGTTGCATGGAGGATAAAATAAGAGAAAAATAAATGGTTGATTAAGCATCAGTGTTATATGAACAGCTGGGTGCATGATGACTTTCAGTCTATAATGATTCTCGTACCCAAGAGAAAAAGAGAACAAACTGGCAGGGGGAAAGATAGAGTGCATGCATGCTAAGTCACTTCAGTAATGTGACCCCATGGACTGTAGCCCACCAGGCTCCTCTGTCCATGGGGATTCTCCAGGCAAGAATACTGGAGCGGGTTGCCATGCCCTCCTCCAGGAGATCTTCCTGAAAGATAGGGACTGCCTCACAAATACACAGCCCTTTTCAGTTTAGACTGAGAAGTTAAATAAGAAGAGTGAAGAGAACTGTGGTTCAGGGTAGCTTTGCTTTGATTTCTCTGAAAGCCCACAGTTACAACTGCCAGGGAGGCTTTGTAATAATAAAAGGCCTGCTTCTAAAGCCTACCCATCTTTGCAGTATTGAGTAATTTTACCACTACTCAATTTAGATTGATATGCCATTTGTCATATGTCATTAAGTTTCCTTTTCATTAATGTTGCTAAATATTTTAATGTTTTTAATATCACTTATATGTGGAATATAAAAAAATACAGCAAAATACAGCAAACTATATTCACATATAACAAAAAAGAAGCAGACTCACAGATAAAGAGAACAAATTAGTAGTTACCATTGGCAGTGGGGAGCAATATAGGAATAGAAGAAAAAAGGTACAAACTAACAGATCTAATATAAGCTATAAGGACAGATTGCACAGCATGGGGAATATAGCCAATATTTTATAATAACTATAAATGGAATATAATCTTAAACATTGCGAATCACTATATTATACACCTGTAACAAATAATATCATACATATAGCAACTATACCTTAAAATAAAATTCTATTAAATAAAATTCATTTAGATATACTCCCATTTGGGAGTGGGCTTCTTTGGTAGGCATTTTTAAGAATAACTTTTGGCGACTGAACTGAACTGAACTACCATGTTCAGTTCAGTTCAGTCGCTCAGTCGTGTCCGACTCTTTGAGACCCCATGAATCGCAGCACGCCAGGCCTCCCTGTCCATCACCAACCCCCGGAGTTCACTCAGACTCACGTCCATTGAGTTGGTGATGCCATCCAGCTATCTCATCCTCTGTCGTCCCCTTTTCCTCCTGCTCCCAATCCCTCCCAGCATCAGGGTCTTTTCCAATGAGTCAACTCTTCGCATGAGGTAAGGAATTAATATTGC
>NW_011495034.1:50649-51063 GCF_000754665.1 Bison bison bison | reverse complement strand
AACAGGTTCAGGTTAATCAGCTGTAGCAGAGTCCAGGGCCCCAGCATCCTCAGCTGTCAGGCGGAAGTCCTCAGACACAGAAGTGAGCCCAGGCAAGGTGAGCAGCGCTTCCTTGCCATCCTGTAGCTTATCCCAGACACAAAACCAATAAAATAAATTTATTGTTAAGGAATCCTTAATTGGTCTAGAACAACAATACTGCACAGTATTCTTGTGGGCATAACCATAACAATACTGCCCACATTCTTGTGGGCATAACCAATAAACTCCCCTTTCCCTAAGTTTAGGGTCATTTGGATATCCAAATCCACTCTTTTATGAAGTGTCTGTCCATTCAAGGTCTCTGATGATCTCAAGAAAATCTATAGACATGATTTGTCAGGCTTTTCATTATTGCAAGGATGGAAGCTAGGT
>NW_011495034.1:20501-50549 GCF_000754665.1 Bison bison bison | reverse complement strand
AACACCACAGTTCAAAAGCATCAATTCTTTGGCGCTCAGCTTTCTTCACAGTCCAACTCTCACATCCATACATGACCACAGGAAAAACCATAACCTTGACTAAACGGACCTTTGTTGGCAAAGTAATGTCTCTGCTATGTTAGTCACCACATTTTCAAAGTATGTCCTTCGAGAAATTAACTAGAGGTGATGCCCATCAGACCCAAATATTTATTAGTCAGTGTCCCTCCAAACTTGTAAATATTTATTAACCTTTCAGTCAAATCTTTCTTACTACACGGTGTAGAATAATAGTGCTTTGCCTAAGCAATGGGCTTGTTTTCATCCTACAGACACTGAAGGAATAACTCATCATGTTGTCCTCCTACGTTGAAGTCCTAAAAGCTCAAAGCCAATTCCATGGCCCCCCTCTGTGCACATTAGGGCAATCTCAACTATGCAAAGTGCAAACTAGCTTCTTCCCATATTCATTATTTTTCCATCCTTCTCTTTTGCTCAGCTGGCTTACTTAGTTGTGTCACATCTTATTTCAAAAATTGGCTTAAATAACTTGGGGAACCAAGCAGACTATAAATACATAAATTAGACTCCAGCATTGCAAGAACTCCTACAGAAGCAAAGGTTTTCCTTATGATGCTCACCTTCTCCTGGTTGATAAATATCATTCTCCAGAATAAAAGTGTCCCTCACTGAAGACTTAGCCATCCCTCAAGGCTTTAGCATCATTTGTTCAGTAACACAAATTTGAAATCACCATTTGTTTCCATTAATAGCCCATGTACACAAAATATTTCACTGCCTTCCCACAGGCTAATCAGAAAGCTTTGTACCATCTGCTGCTTGTTGACTATTTAGTGCTGTGGAGTTTTCCTAGGAAAGCCCTGGAGCCATAAATGTCTCCTTGCTTTCTGCCATTTGTAGCATCTGTGATTAGGAATGGACCAAACAAAAATAAACTAATATACAAAATCCCACAGAGCAAGGGTCCCATGGGGCAGCATTTACTGACGCCCTACTCTTAGCTGTTCAGTGGTTCCTGCCTTACCAGGCTCTCCTTACCAGGCATGTTTCATTATATTTGTACCAAAAAAGCAGGCTTGCTCTCAATTCTATTTGTTTGGCTTTATGTTGTCAATCAAGCAATATCTTTAAAAGGGTCTGTGCTCTTAGTTTAATCTTATGCATTTAAGAGCATTTCAACCTGGATGATCAAACCTCAGTAGGAGGAGGTAGGTGCGAGGATGATTTCAGGAGAACAAATCAGTGCGTCCTTTTAAAGGAGCACCTTCCGATCAGCTGTCTCCCAGCAGTGGACAATTGCCAACCGTGACTTTTGCTCAGGCCAGGAAGGAACAAGTGTCAGTGGTGACGCAGGAGGCCAAGCAGGCTAAGTGGACAAGTGACTCACATCCATTTGCGCACCAGCTTGCTTTCAGTTTGCTCATTAGCATCAGTGCTGGGGGCTAATGGATACTTGGGAGGAAGTCATTTTTCTCTGCAAATGTCTGGTGGAAATGGAAATGAAAACCCAATGAGTGCTCTGTTCCTGACAAAGCTTTCCAAGGCTGATAGGGATTGCTGATAGTGAGGGCCGGTTATAAAGTTCACCTGTGAATTTTGTGTTCTTAGGATAGTCTTCCTCCTGAGCTAGGCTTTGAATCACACACAAAAAATTGTTTGAAAAATAATCAAAGCTATCAAAGAGGATGCAGTTATCTCAGTTTTCTGTTTGTTTTGCTTAAAATTATCAGAGGGAAATTTTTAACTGCTGGGCATTCATTATGTATTCCAGCACCCAGTGGTGTGCTCATAAATACTGACAATTACTCTGGGGCAAAAGAAAAGTCCCTGATTTCCACCGTTTCCTGATTTCCGTGGTGTGGATACATTCACCATGGCCAATTTCAAGCCACAACATGAGTCACTAAATGTAGAATGGAAAAAATTGCAGTCAGCAGTCTTGTGAGCTATTAAGATCCAACACCTCTGCCCCTGTAAATGCAAATGGGGGTTCATCTTCATGTAGAATAAAAGATCATTATCTTTTTTTACAGAGGTACCCTAAAAATCAAACTATGATTCTTTGTCTAAAGGAGATAGATAGATAAATAGAGATATAGAGAGAAATACTTATAAAATAGAAACTTTTTCAAGTTATGTATATCGGGCTTCTCTGGTGGCTCAGTGGTAAAAGAATCTACCTGCCAATGCAAGAGACGCAGGAGATGCAAGTGTAACTCCTGTCTGGGAAGATACTCTGGAAAAGGAAATGGCAACCCACTCTAGTATTCTTGCCTGCAGAATCCCATGGACAGAGGAGCCTGGCGGGCTACAGTTCATAGCATCGCAAGGAGGCAGACATGACTGAGCAACTGAGAGCACACATATCCATTTATAGGTATAGAACTTGAAAAAGTTTCTATTTTTTTATTCTCATTCTTGACTCATTCAGCTCTCTTGGGTCCCTCTAGTTGCCCTACAAGTAATACTTCAGAAGTTATAGAAACAGTCAATTCACTGAACATAAAAACTGAGGTGTCCTCTGATATTAGGAAGGTTTTTTAAAATGTTTTTCTGCACAATAAAAATTATCATGGGAAAAAAACCATCGACACACTAACCATAGGAAGTAATTTACTGCCTGCCATTCCAAGTTTTTCTTCAATTTTTGGTTTTGTATCCAAATATTTAAGCTTTGGGGTGATAATTATTTTCATGAAAGTTATAAGAGTCGCTGTTGTTGTTTAGTTGCTAAATCATGTCTGACTCTCTGTGCCCGTGGACCACAGCATGCCAGGCCTCCCTCTCCTTCATTATCCTTCATTATTCCCCAGAGTTTGCTCAGACTCATGTTCATTGTCAGTGATGCTATCCAACCATCTCATCTTCTGTTGAAGAGATGATATAATTCTGGGGTATACCCTTGTGTTTCTAGAAACACAGACAATATGTCTTTATTTGCCTTTGGAAAATGAAGTGAAAATACTGCTACTTAAATAAAACCTATCACCTGATCCATTTGATATCATGGCTACAAATCTATTGTGCAGAAACAAGTTGAGCTGTAAGTAAAGTACTATCAACATACTCTATGTTAAAATTCTAGAAGGCAGAGGATTTTAAGATATAAGACAACTAACAAGATTCTGAATCAGTCTGACTTTATGTTCTGCAAGGCCTGGAGCAGTGGCTTAGGGCTTGGGCCCTGGAGCCAGACTACCTGGTCTAAATGCTGATTCTCTTGCTTGCTAGGTCTGTGATTGTAGGCAAGTTTCTCATCCTTTCTCTGCTTGTTTCCTCCACTGTTAAGTGGTGATGATGATAAAATTTAATTTGTTGGGCTATAATAAGAATTAAATCTGTCATATTTTCAATAAAAAGGCATTTTATAATTACCACATTGTGTTTTCTAAATAAACATAAGGAAGAATTTTCAAGGACTACCAAAAAATACATGGAGAGCTAACCTAAATCTTTCAAGGGAGCTGAATTATAGAAGAAAGTGCAGCTTAGTCTAACAAATTACATGACCACTCAGTATTGCTCCCATCCTTCTAACTATGCAAATTAATACTAATGCCACACTCTGGGTTGCAAGTTTTTAACAGTCTAGGTGAAAGAAGTTCCTTCTCTCTTTCAATCAACCTGGAGAACTGTCTTCAATGTGAACATTCAGGCAATCTACAGGGTACCAGTCTGAGGATCACAAAGACATTTACAGAACCTTGCAACATTCCCATCTCAGCAGTGTGTAATGGCAGTGGTGGGGGCGGGGTAGGGGAGGGCATGGATAAAGCTCTAAGGAGTTCTGTGGTATTGCTAGTCATATCTGGAATGGTCCTCAAAGTATTTCATGGAGCAATGATTCATAGTTCCTGTCAAATATCAGAGTCCTTGAGTTGGATTTAAGTCAATCGTTCTTTCTACTCCATGAACCAACCCTGAAAGTGAAAGTGAAGGAGCTCAGTCATGTCCGACTCTTTGCGACCCCATAGACTGTAGCCTACCAGTCTCCTGTGTCCATGGGATTTTCCAAGCAATAGTACTGGAGTGGGGTGCCATTTCCTTCTCCAGGGGATCTTCCCAACCCAGGGCTCGAACCCAGGTCTCCCGCATTATAGACAGACGCCTTACCATCAGAGCCACCAGGGAAGTCAGTGTTGATACTGCACCTGAACGCATTGAAAGAAGAGATGGGCTACTGCCTTCTAGCTGTTTGACCTTTCTAATTCTTATCTGCCCTCTTTGTTTCCCCCTAATCATCTCGTACTGCTGAGCTCCCCCTAAGTTTCAAATCTTCCTTTCTCCAACCAAACAAAATAGACTTTGTGTCTACTCAGTTCACAGCAATCTATTCATTATGGAACTAAGGAGGACCCTGTGCCTAGGAGCCTTTCTGTTCAGCCTCCATGACTTTGCTTGAGCTCCAAAGGGAAGGTTCAAACAGTTGCTCATCAGAGGGATTGGAAAGACAAGGGAGGAACAGCCAAGAAGTAACAATGCAGCCTTGGGGCAGGGTCCAGGTTTTACCTCAAGGGATACACATAACAATATCTTTAGATCTTCACAGAACTAAAAACCCAACAGATGGAAGATGTCAGCACTCTTCATACCAGAGAAGGCCACGATTAATAGAACTAGAGAAGCTCATCAAGAGATTACTTGAGGCCATATTAAAGGAGCACCATCCCTGCAAACACCCTAATCTTGTCAGCAACCGCACCCTTGAATTACTGTTATGAAACTCTTCATCACATCTTCTCAGGTTGGGACACAAAGTTTTCCAGGGCAAGAGACTGCTGTGTCCCACTTTGCCTGACAAAGCACTGAGGCAATTCTTTTCTACTTCACCCAAAACTCTGTCTCTGAAATTTGATTCTGCACTGGTACACAGAGGCTGAGTTTTCAGCATCAGCTACAATTGCTAACCTTTTTTAAATGTGTGTGTGTGTGTGTGTGTGTGCTCAGTCATGTCTGGCTCTTTTATATATCCTTCCAGATACACATTTTCAAAGGACACTTGTGAAAATATATTCTCATAATCATTTTGCTGCTACTGCTGCTAAGTCGCTTCAGTCGTGTCCGACTCTGTGCAACCCCATAGACAGCAGCGCACCAGGCTCTGCCATCCCTGGGATTCTCCAGGCAAGAACACTGGAGTGGGTTGCCATTTCCTTCTCCTTTGCGTGAAAGTGAAGTCGCTCAGTCGCGACCGACTGGTGGTGACCCCATGGACTGTAGCCCACCAGGCTCCTCCATCCATGGGATTTTCTAGGCAAGAGTACTGGAGTGGCTTGCCATATCAGATATGTGGCAGACTAACAAAAGGACTAGGGGAAATCATTTTTGGTAAGGGGGCATTTCCAAAGAAAACATGTTCTCCAATTTCCTCCAAAACCGCAATACACAAGGGGTCACTCATTCTGACTGACAGGATTTTCTCTCATATTAAGACTCCCCAAAGAATTAAACATTTCCCCAAGTTAATTTGATTGTATTGTTCATTCAAATTTTTCACATTTGCAAATATTATATATTTTTGTAATCTATTTGCTTCTTTTTATTTTTGATATCTAACAGATTCAATGAAAGTGATGTAGGTACCTGAGTCTTTAACCACATTGGCTAAAAAAAACAGAACTGATGCAAAATAGCTGGGAAACAGACATTTCTTATAATTTTTAGACATATAGATTTTCAATGTAAAAATAATTAAATCACTCAAGCACCATTTTCATGATCACTGCAAATAGTCACTTCAGCATAAAATAGTAATAACCACAAAATTGGAGTGGCCATTCTTTGAGTGCCTGATATGTATTCTGTATCTCACACAATATGTATTCTGTATTTCACATGTGTTGTTTCATATAACTTCACCACCAAAGGACGTTAAGTTTTTCTGGTTTCAGGCATCAATGTTGCCTACACGTTATCTATTTCCACCTTGTTTCTGACTAGCCAAACTCAGGTTTTATCCAGGATGTCAATATGTTCAGAAAAGCTATAATGTCCTCAATTCCCTCATAGCTGGGGATAACATTGTGTCAGAGTTCTGGCCAGTGAAGCAGAAGTGCAAGACTCTTGGGTTGTGAGACTTGTTTTCCCCATGGAAATTCACCTGAAATGCCCCTTTTGGTTCCACCCTTCCCCTCTTCTTGCTTAGAATGTGGATGCTATACTTGGTGGTGCAGTCATAGAGATGAAAACCACACGCTAAGGGCGGCAGAGCAGACACACAGAAACAGCCTAGGATAATAATTACATGAAAGAGCACATGCACTAACTCTAGACTGCCTATTTCCAGACACCTCAATAAATGAGAAAAATAAAGCCATTGTTTGTCCTGTTACATGTAGCCAAACACAAAAACATCTCTATCCCCTTTTACACATAAAAAATACAAGCTTGGAGAGTTCTGGTCCAACATGGCAACCTCAGAAGATGCTGAACACACCTCCTCCCACAGACACACCGAATCTGCAGCTACATATGAAAGGATCCTCTCTTAAAGAATTCCCTCTGATGACTCCCGCACATTGGGTGAACAAGAAAAACCCACATGGAAATGGGTAGGAAAAGCTGAGACACAGGCTTGCCATAAACCCCACTCCTGGCACAGCAACATACAATTGAGAAGGAACCCACAGTTCCCAGTTTCTCCCTGAGGAGTGAAAGATTTGAACCCAACATCTAGCATCCCAATTTTTAAGACTTCCACCTCAAGGACTGAAGCCCAAAACACCTAGCTCTGATAGCCAGCCAGGCTTGCATCCATAAGACCCGGAAGATGACAGCAAACAAACAGTTCTTAACAGATTGTAGAGGATTTATTGTGGCTATCACCCTGAGGCTCAGCACAGAGGGAACAGAAAAGAAAAAGAAAAAAATCCCACCTCCCAATCTTTCCCTGAAAATAGTCTGTTCATTTATGTTAAAAGCTGCTGCCTGAAGATGAGATTTCTAGAGCACATATCTAGGAGCTGATTGCCATCCTTCTTGGAGACCAGAGCCTGGGGAGGCCAGCAGAGGCCATCTCTGTGATCTGTCTGCCTCATCCCATGTTACTGTTTTCTCCCTAAAAGGAGTTTGTGCACAGGTCTGGTGCCCCAACTTTTGCTCCTGCCACCCAGAAGATGCACCTTTGATCACATGACCCTCGTGGCCAATGGGACTTGTGTTTCCAAGTCCCACAGGACTGCAGCAAACAAAGAATAAGTTCTTAACTGGCCGTCTCCCCCAGGGCTCAGCACAGAGGGTGAAAACAGAAACACCCTAACCCCAGGTCTTCCTTTAAAAATATCTATTTGCATGCTTTTAAAGCTGTTGCTTAAAGGTCCAGTTTCCAATCAGTTTCCTTCATCCAGGTGTTGACTGAAATCCTTCCCTTAAGGATAATGAGAGTCTTGACATACCCTCAAGTACCGGGAGCCACCAGGAACAAAGAAGGTGGTTTGGACAATCACAGAAGTGTGAGAGACAAGCAAAAACTAAGGTCAGGTTGAAAGATAAAGTTCATCTTCTATACAAGACCTCTCCATCAAAACTGGGAGGGGTAGCTGTTTCATCAAAGGCACAGAAACCAACAAAAGAAAATAAAAGAAAATGAAGAAACATAGGAATATGTTCCAAACAAAAGAACAAGGTAAAACCCCAGAAATAGACCTTAATGAAATAGAAATTAATAACTTACCTAATAAGGAGCTCAAAATCATGGAATGCTCACTAAGGTCAGGAGAACAATGCATAAATAATGTGAGAATTTCAACAAAGACATAGAAAATGTAAGAAAGTACCAAGCAGAAAACACAGAACTGAAGAAAAGAACTGAAAAATTCCAAAGAGGCATTCAACAGCAGACGAGATTAAGCAGAGAAAGGATCTACAAACTCAAAGACAGGGCAGTGGAATGCATTCAATCAGAGGAACAAACAGAAAAATCAATGAAAAAGAAATTACACATCTGAAAACAATAAGCACCAAAGTGGGTCACAGAGCTCCAAGAGCTGCACTCAGCTTTCTTTGATGCAAAGCCTGAATTCTTTCCATTCTTCCATACTGCTCTGACAGACATACAGGCATTCCACATTAACTCTGGAAAAGACCTTAGGGAGGATACAACCAAAATCATCCTTTTAATCATAAGGAAACTGAGGTCTAAAACAGTTGAGTGATCTGTCTTCTAAAGTGTAATCAAAAATGAAATAGAACAACAAATACATCATAACTGAATATACTCAGAAATCATTGAGATAAAACAGATGGAAAGTTAACTTGAAGCCAGATAAATGTTCAGGAAAAAGTCAGTGAGATTAAGAATCCTGAAGAACACTAAAAAAAAAATGCAAGTTCGTTACAACAGATTATATTGGCACTGGTAAGGTGTGGTGTTGCAAGAAGCAGATATTTTGGTATCACAGAGGAGGATCTGAGGATTTCCAGGAAATGAAGAAAGCTGTAACTGAGGAGCACAGCCTCTGAATGACCCAAGTTGGGTCTTGCCAGGAAGGCCCTGTTATTAATTTCCCTAGTATGCTCTTACACAAGCAAAGCCAAACAAAAATTAGTTTCTTAAAAAGTCAGCATTGATGATATACCTTTTGAATATGTTCACAGTCCAAGGCCCTTTCTTGTTTCACAATTATATCACTACACATATCCTGTGTAACCTGTGGATGATTCATGCTGATGTTTGGCAGAAACCAACAAAATCTTGTAAGCAATTATCCTTCAATTAAAAAATAAATTAATTAAGAAAACAACCAGTTACAATATACTTATTCACCACCCTTTTTGATAAGAAGTGAAAAATCAGATATTGTAAAAGCTGTTTTTTTTTTTTAAATCAGATCATTATTGTTTTGTTTAATTTTTCAAGACTGTAAGCTAAAGTACAATCCTGTTATATTTGAATATCTATATGCCACACAAAAATTTAATAAGCCATCTACTCTCATGTAACATAAAGTATCATTGATGTAATTTATTAAGCTTTAAAATCATTTATTAGTAATTGTTTAGAAAAGTGCATTTGAACTTAAAATCCCTAACCTAGTATTAGGAAGGAAGTGATTATGGCATATTCTAAAAGAATCTTGTCTAAAAATATTGAAAGAAATCTTTTCATACAAACAGTTTGAATGTTTATTTTAAAACATATTTACTATTGAGAAAATACCTAGGTGAATGTCAGTGAAAATACTATTTAAATATAAAAAAATACATTCAATTCATAGACTCACAGATTCAGGAATATTTTATTTTCAAGAAAGTAGCATAACATATAAGGAAAAGTCAATAACAAACTGTTTAAAACTCTTTAAATATTGATGCAAGGGAAAATATGCTATGGTAGACATTTATCATTTTGGATTACCCAGATATCCTCCTATTTGAGGGAATCTCAAACAAACTAAAGGAGCAAAAGAAGGTAAAATATTCCCTTTTCCAACTCCTAAGTTGGACAAGTCAGACGCTCAATACTTTATTTTGCTCTAAGTGACTCACAGACTTGACACTGTCTGCATTATTTGTGGTGCCTGATGCTGAATTCAAAACATTCTGCCACAATGCTGAGTTTCTCTAGGTAGCCAGGTCCACAGGCTTCAGCAAGTGGTTTTTACTGATGGTACTAGTACTGGCATCAGAGACAGGTTACTCCTACATCTTTAGTTCATTTTGTGTCCATTGGTTCCTACCATTTTCCAAGTCTAGCTCCCATCAACTTTGTGAACTACTACTCAACAAATATTATTCTCCTATTAAGAAAATGCTCATGCACTTTTAACTGTCCTGGTCAAGACTGAGCTATCTGCTAAGTTGCTTCTGTCATTTCTGACTCTTTGCAATCCTATGGACTGTATCCTGCCAGGCTCCTCTGTCCATGGGGATAGTCCAGGAAAGAATACTGGAGTAGGTTGCTGTGCCCTCCTCCAGAGGATCTTCCTGACCCAGAGATCAAACTGCATCTCCAATGTATCCTGCATTGGCAGGCAGTTTCTTTACCACTGGTGCCACCATAAAACCCTATAATCCAAATTGTGCCAGATTAGGCAAAAACCTTTGGATGCAGTGGAAGAGGTTATAAACAAAAAATGATGATGATTGGGGTAGCCAAGGCAGTGGACTGTGGTAAATACTTGTCATTTTGGAAGCCCAGCAAGCAACACGCTTTCTTTCTGGTGTCAATCCCAAAACAAATGGGAATCAAAGTCTCAGCTCCCAATAGTGAAGCCAGAGAGCCTACTTTCAGATTCCAGACAACCAGTACTTAGGCTCAGCCATTCAAATACTGCCAGCTAGGACTTGGAATATGGAAGTCATGACCCCAAGCCTCAAAAAAGTCATAGCTTACTGATTATGAGTTTGGCAGAGTTGAAAGTACATCCACAGAGCAGCAAGTATCCCAGAAGAGCAGAGTTGAGTCATGGCAGCTGCTCTTCAATGCAAAAGCGCAAGTGGTGGTGCCCTGAACATTGCTGTGGAATGACGATAAGTTCTACTGGTCTCCCTTGGTGCCTGCTCATTTTCTAAGCTTGGTACTCCTGTGTCCTGTTGCTTTCATGAGTTACCCAAATTTCTTACAACAAAATTCCTCTCCATCTATTTAGATGGCTATTTCCATTGCTTGCAATCCTTATCCTTTACTTCTCATCAGATCACTGACCCAATAGTGAGTTTCTTGCTCATTTTTTCCATCTATCCAGAGTGCTCTTCCCTCTCATTATCCTCTGATTAATGTTTATTCATTCTCTACTCTTAGCTCAATGTTTATGTCTTAGGAAGATTTCCTGATATACCCAGACTAGGTCAAGTCTATCTATTTGTATATTAACTAATAGCCCTCAGTTCAGTCAGTTCAGTCACTCAGTCATGTCCAACTCTTTGCGACCCCATGAACTGCAGCACGCCAGGCCTCCCTGTCCATCACCAACTCCCGGAGTCCACCCAAACTCATGTCCATCGAGTTGGTGATGCCTTCCAACCATCTCATCCTCTGTCGTCCCCTTCTCCTCCTGCCCTCAATCCTTCCCAGCATCAGGGTCTTTTCAAATGAGTCAGCTCTTTGCATCAGGTGGCCAAAGTATTGGAGTTTCAGCTTCAACATCAGTCCTTCCAATGAACACCCAGGACTCATCACCTTTAGGATGAACTGGTTGGATCTCCTTGCAGTCCAAGTGACTCTCAAGAGTCTTCTCCAACACCACAGTTCAAAAGCATCAATTCCTCGGTGCTCAGCTTTCTTCACAGTCCAACTCTCACATCCATACATGACCACTGGAAAAACCATAGTCTTAACTAGACGAATCTTTGTTGGCAAAGTAATGTCTCTGCTTTTTAATATGCTGTCTAGGTTGGTCATTACTTTCCTTCCAAGGAGCAAGTGTCTTTTAATTTCATTGCTGCAATCACCATCTGCAGTGATCCTAGAGCCCAGGAAAATAAAGTCAGCCACTGTTTCCACTGTTTCCCCATCTATTTCCCATGAAGTGATGGGACTGGATGCCATGATCTTAGTTTTCTGAATGATGAGCTTTAAGCCAACTTTTTCACTCTCCTCTTTCACTTTCATCAAGAGGCTCTTTAGTTCTTCTTCACTTTCTGCCATAAGGGTGGTGTCCTCTGCATATCTGAGATTATTGATGTTTCTCCCAGCAACCTTGATTCCAGATTGTGCTTCGTCCAGCCCAGCGTTTCTCATGATGTACTCTGCATAGAAGTTAAATAAGCAGGGTGGCAATATACAGCCTTGACGTACTCCTTTTCCTATTTGGAACCAGTCTGTTGTTCCATGTCCAGTTCTAACTGTTGCTTCCTGACCTGCATATAGGTTTCTCAAGAGGCAGGTCAAGTGGACTGGTATTCCCATCTCTTTCAGAATTTTCCACAGTTTATTGTGATCCACACAGTCAAAGGCTTTGGCATAGTCAATAAAGCAGAAATAGATGTTTTTCTGGAACTCCCTTGCTTTTTCAATGATCCAGCAGATGTTGGCAATTTGATCTCTGGTTCCTCTGCCTTTTCTAAAACCAGCTTGAACATCTGGAAGTTCACGGTTCACATATTGCTGAAGCTTGACTTGGAGAATTTTAAGCATTATTTTACTAGAGTGTTAGATGAGTGCAATTGTGCAGTAGTTCGAGTATTCTTTGGCATTGCCTTTCTTTGGGATTGGAATGAAAACTGACCTTTTTCAGTCCTGTGGCCACTGCTGAGTTTTCCAAATTTGCTGGCATATTGAGTGCAGCACTTTCACAGCGTTATCTTTCAGGATTTGAAATAGCTCAACTGGAATTCCATCACCTCCACTAGCTTTGCTCGTAGTGATACTTCCTAAGGCCCACTTGACTTCACATTCTAGGATGTCTGGCTCTAGGTGAGTAATCACACCATCGTGATTATCTTGGTCATGTAGATCTTTTTTATACAGTTCTGTGTATTCTTGCCACCTCTTCTTAATGTCTTCTGCTTCTGTTAGGTCCCTCCCATTTCTGTCCTTTATTGAGCTCATCTTTGCATGAAATTTTCTGTTGGTATCTCTAATTTTCTTGAAGAGATCTCTAGTCTTTCCCATTCTGTTGTTTTCCTCTATTTCTTTGCATTGATCGCTGAGGAAGGCTTTCTTATCTCTCCTTGCTATTCTTTTGAACTCTGCATTCAAATAGGAATATCTTTCCTTTTCTCCTTTGCTTTTCACTTCCCTTCTTTTCACAGCTATTTGTAAGGCCTCCTCAGACAGCCATTTTGCTTTTTTGCTTTTCTAAATCCTGTTAAACATAGAGCTTAATTATTCTTTCATTTAACAAGTATCTAATATATGCCAAATACTATTCTGGTCTACAAATTAGTTAAAGTGTAATGGTGTACACAATAATTAACATCTCAGCTTCTGTATATCATGTGTTCTAGAAAGTGACTGCCCATCAATAAGGAAACAAGATTCATCTAGGAATAAATGATGTAAAAACATTTTAAAAGGAGATGAGATTAAGAATGAACAGATCTTTATTTGGTATATGACTATGCATTTACCATGAGCATATACATGCTCATCTTAGAAGTGACTTTTGAGCTGAGACATGAAGAGTGGAAAGAAATAAGAGAAGTTCTAAGGGAATAACATTTCAGGAAAGGGAAATAAAATATACGAAGACCCTGAGGCAGGCATGGGTCTGGCAAGTTCAAGGATCTCAAAGAAACTGTGTGACTGAAATGTAGTGAACAAGGAGACCAGTGTAGATAAAATCAGATAGAGAGAATGTACAATACCACTGCCCAACAGAAATATAATGGGAGCCAAAAATTCCAGTTATATTTGTAATTTTAAATGTTTTAGCAGTTATGTTTTAAAAGAAGTGAAAAGAATCAGGTGAAATTCATATTAATTCTATATTTCCACTATAATTCCAAGATATTATCCTTTCAGTCTGTAACCACGGTTCAAAAATTATTAATAACATATTTTACATTCTTACTTTGTTATCAAGATTTAAATCTGTGGTAGATTTTCTATAAACAGCACATCTTGTTTTGGAGTAGCCTTATTCCAAGTGCTCAATAGCCATCTATAGCTAGTAGCTACCATATTGAACAGCACAGGAGATCAAGTTGGCCTTCTAAGTCATTGGAAGCTTTGGAATTTAGTCTAAATAGAATGAGAACCCATTGGATGGTTTTTCCATAGGAAGATAACGCAACTTATGGATTTTTTTCCCTAAAATTCAAACATAATTAAAACAATATGCTAGAATGTATTTTGATATGGTACATGAGCCTAACTTTCTTGGTTCAAAATATAGTCAGTGCTAGTGTACCTTTTATTTGGAATAATAGAGTATATGAAGGCACCCACAAAATCTCACCACCCCCACCACTGCTATTCTGGGCCAATCCCCATCATCAAATCTTATTAAATATCTGAATCAGAGACCTTCCTCCCAACTCTATTACTCTCTGCAGTCTATTCTCAACTCAGGAGTCAGAATGATCTTATTAAAACCTAAATCAGATCTAAAGCCTTCAGTGCCTCCCCATCTCCCTTCCTCCCTGCCTTGGCTTTGTGTTACATCCATGACATCATCAGATACATTTTGCCTGCTTGCTCACTCTTTTTTGGCCTCTCTGGCCTTCCTGGTGTTCTGCAAACTCACCAGGCATCCTCATGCTCAGGACTTTGCCCCTTTCTCTTCCCTGAGAAATATGACTCTTGCCTTCACTTCCTTCTCTGCTTTGTTCAAATGTTACTTTTTTCCGTGAAGCCTTACCGACTCCCTTATTAAAAATTGCACCCATATGTCCTGCTGCTGCTAAGTCACTTCAGTCGTGTCTGACTCTGTGCGACCCCATAGACAGCAGCCCACCAGACTTCCCCGTCCCTGGGATTCTCCAGGCAAGAACACTGGAGTGGGTTGCCATTTCCTTCTCCAATGCATGAAAGTGAAAAGTGAAAGTGAAGTCACTCAGTCGTGTCCAACTCTTAGCGACCCCATGGACTGCAGCCTACCAGGCTCCTCCGTCCATGGATTTTCCAGGCAAGATTACTGGAGTAGGGTGCCATTGTCTTCTCCGCCCATATGTCCTACTACTTTCTATATCACCACATGATTTGTTTTTCTCCATTCTTTATTATCATCTGACATCTTACCATTTTTTTCACTTTTTTTTCCATTTATTTTTAGACTTTTGCCTCTCATAAGAATACAAGCTCAATGAGGCAACAAATTTTTTTGTAGGTCTTTTTTAATTTCTACATCCTCAGTGCCTGAAAAACTGCCTGGCACAAAAATGTACTCAATAAGCATTTGTTTAATAAATTATAATTTGACTAATGTCTATCATCCCACTACATTCTAAGCTTCCATGAGGAAAGGACCATAGCTTCTTTGGTTCACAATTCTATCTCTAGGGACTAGTGTCCAATAAATATGTATTGATTTTGTAAAAATGTAACAAACAGGTATTAAACAAACAAAACTAATTCTTCTATATTATATAGTATTATTAAAATAATAATTTTTCAATGATAGGTGGACAGAATGACTAAAAACATGTTGTGAATAGGAATTAAATCAGCTTTCAGTTATGGCACCTCAAAGATGATGTTGTTCAGTTGCTAAGTTGTGTCCTGCTCTTTGCAATCCCTTGGACTGCAGCATGCCAGGCTTCCCTGTCCTTCACCATCTCCCAGAGTTTTCTCAAACTCATGTCCATTGAATCCATAATACTATCTAACCACCTTATCCTCTGCCTCCCTCTTCTCCTTTTGCCTTCAATCTTTCTCAGCATCACAGTCTTTCCAATGAGTTGGCTCTTCCCAACAGGTGGTCAAAGGACTGGAACTTCATCTTCAGCATCAGTCCTTCCAATGATTATTCAGGATTGATTTCCTTTAGAATTGACTGGTTTGATCTTGCTGTCCAAGGTACTCTTAAGAATCTTTTCCAGTATCAAAATTCAAAAGCATCAAGTCTTCAGCACTCAACCTTCTTTATGGTCCAACCCTCACATCCATACATGACTACTGGAAAAACCATAGCTTTGACTACATGGACCTTTGTTGGCAAAGTCCCATCTCTTTAATAATTTTCCACAATTTGTTGTGATCCACACAAAGGCTTTTGCATAATCAATGAAGCAGATGTAGATGTTTTTCTGGAATTCCCTTGCTTTTTCCATGATCCAACAAATGTTGGCAATTTGATCTCTTGTTCCTCTGTCTTTCCTAAAATCCAATTTGTATATCTGGAATTTCTTGGTTCACATACTGATGAAGCCTATCTTGGAGGATTTTTAGAATAACCTTACTAGCATGAGAAATTAGTGCAATTGTTCAGTAATTAGAACATTCTTTGGTGCTGCCTTTCTTAGGCACTGGAATGAAAACTGACCTTTTCCAGTCCTGTGGCTACTACTGAGTTGTCTAAACTTGCTGGCATATTGAGAGCAGCACTTTAACAGCATCATCTTTTAGGATTTGAAATAGCTCAGCTTGAATTCCATCACCTCCACTAGATTTGTTCATAGTGATGCTTCCTAAGGTCCATTTGACTTCACATTCCAGGATGTCTGGCTCTAGGTGAGTGATCACACCATCGTGGTTATCTGGGTCATTAAGATCTTTTTGTATAGTTCTGTTTATTCTTGCCACCTCTTCTTAATGTCTTCTGCCTCTGTTATTTCCTTATCATTTCTGTCCTTTATTGTGCCCATCCTTGCATGAGTTGTTCCCTTCATATCTCCAATTTTCTTGAAGAAAGCTAAAAGCAGAGTTCCAGACAATAGCAAAGAGCGATAAGAAGGCCCTTCTTCAATGAGCAATATAAAGATGTAGAGGAAAACAATATAGGTTGGAAAAGACTAGAGATCTCTTCAAGAATACTGGAGATATCAAGGGAACCTCAAACACAGTGCTGGTTAATTTATGTGGACTATGTATTATTTTGGCTGCAAAGGGGAAAAAAAGAGTCTGAAAAATATTAACCCGAGTTTCCTTTATTTTCCTCCAATTACGACAGCTCTGCCTCAAGTATGTGAAAGTGAATCCACTCTCACTGATTAACATCAATCACCTCTGAGGAAAAGCCTTTAAGAAACAGGAAGATGTGCACACTCTGAGTAAAAATGCTCTGATAGCTGACTATTAACCATTCTAATCTAGATACATTGTATTTTTCCTTGTAAAACTGAACTTATCAGTACAGTTCCTGTTCCATTTTCACCTAAATCTGTTCTCTCTCCTAATGCTTTTTTTTTTAAATTCATTTAAAGCAATTTTATAAAGTGGATTGAAATCTGTATATGATTCATGGCATTTTGTCAAATAAGGACTTTTTCAGAAGAACTGAAAACAATCAAAGGTTTAATGATGACTTGCCCAGCTTCTCTGCCAGCATCAATAGGACATACTTGTTGGGCAATTTCTTCCAAGTGTAAAGAGGGATTTGCTTTTTTCCATTCACATTGCACTTTGCTTTCAGCTAATAGTATGCATTAGCAAGGAGGTAGGCTGAGGTCAAGGGTGCAGCATGACCAAATAAAGTGGCCTACACAGGCACTGAACCCATAAATGTGACTTAATTCAACTGAATTAAGCAACCACAGTTCATTAAAGATCTAAACTTCTCTGTCACTCACATATGTCTGACCTACACATCAATCCATATGTTGTCTCTCTGCACCACTGAAATACTTGGTTTTGGGATAAGCTTAATTAACACTCAACACCAGCAAAGAGCCATAAAAGACCATGTCACATAGTTTTCCTTTACTGTTCTATGCAGTGGAACAGAGTATATATATATATATATATTTTTTTTTTTTTTTTTAATTGCTACTTTCCCAAACTGACCATTTCATGAGTGACAGAAACATCACAAAGAACACAAGTTGTAACATGATCTAATCAGATCTTGAAGAAGAAGCGGAGTGGAATAGAGAAGCAAACGGGGTTTCAGAGGTTGAGGGTTCAACTCTGGTTCTGCCTCTTCCTACTGTGTGACCTTTGGGCAACTTGGTTTCTCCTGGCTGATATCACCATGAGAATTAAAAGAGCTGATGGATATTAAGTGCCTGGCATACAGTAACCCATCAATGCATTTTGTTATTATAGACATTTTCTCTGGTAGCTGTTTCAAGAACAGATTCAATAAATCAAGGATGGAGGAAGGGGGATTATAAAAGGGTTGTTATAAGAATTCTGGTCTCAAAGACAGATTTGAGAGATGTTGAATGGACAGAATTGATCACTGTCTGGCATGTGGTGGCAAGGAGTGGTGGAAACAGTGAAATTCAGGGAAGGGGTGGCAAAGAAAGAAGAGTCTGAAAGGGCTTTCCTAAAAGGATATTCTACAGAGTTATGGAAGAGAAAGGTGATACAGCCAGCAAAAGGAACATGAAGTATTCTCTCTATGCTAAAATCCAGTCTTTCCAAACTCAGCCCTGAATCCTTGGGATAAGATATATATATAAATATATATCTTATATATATAAGATATATATATATATATATCTTTTATATATATATATACGCATAAGATATATATATAAATCTATAAGAAATCTAAGCTATCTTTGTAAATGAATTAAATACTATTCCTTTCATGTAATTTGCCATTATTTTTCTAATTCATGTCAATGTTGTAGTGATTAATAAATGATAATTTCTTACACAGATTTTTTAAAGTAAATTTTATCCTTATTTATACTTTTTAATTGTAAAATATGTCATATTTTGGTAAATGGGGCAGAATATAATTCTCTTATTTTCTTTAAGAAGAGTCCTTATCTTAAAATATAATGGTAACTATGTATAGCCAGTTCTTGGGAACCACTTCTCAATCTCAGAAATTTTTCCTGATTAATTGAGATTTAATAAATACAATCATAAAGGAATTGAAAAGGAAGCCATGAAATATTCTGCTATATCCAAACAATGTCATTTTTGCTTCATAATTGTCTCTATTTGCATCTATTATGTGACTATTCCCAGAAATAGTTGTATATAGCTAGACATAATTCTGCAGTGCTTAATTCCCTCTTAAAATCTCAACTCAACCCAAAGGGCTTCCAACAAATATTTGAGAGGCAATTCCTCCAGTTAATTGCAATAGAATATGTATCTGTCTGTGAAAGGACTTAGACTGATGAGTTAAGAGGACACTAACATTAATCTAGAAACAGAGGGAAATGCAAAATAGAGAGATGAGTTACAAACGCTGCCTTCCTGCCATTTTGACACACCCAAGACATTAGTCATTGGATCTGCGTTTTCAGTTAGGTTGTACACAAATAAGAAAAGCTAGCATTATCCACGTCAGTAAGGATATGAGGAAATAATTGCTACCAGCTCAACTTTCACCACCAACCTACTTCGCAGCCTATTTAACAGTTCTCTAGAAAAGGAAACAAGTATGAAAAAATACTCAACAATTATTCAAACAGGATGACATTTCTACTTATTTTATTCATTTTGTTCCCGGGGCATGGAACAAGCGTATTCTTAGTCTAAGCTCAGTTAGAGTGTGAATTTCCCTTTCTTGCCCATCCCATCACCACCACCACCGCCGCCTACACATACACATACAGACACAACACTCATAAGGACAGACACTTCATGTTTAGAAATATTTTGGTGACATTTGATATTTGGGGAAAAGTGTTTACTACATGCTATGCATTGTCAGCTCTACAGCTGTGCTTTTCAAAACCGAGGGTAACAGCTGTGGACTTTTCTTTTTGGTCAGAATAGCAGAGGCGAATTTGCCCTAAGGTACACTACACCACCAGGGATCTAAGAGGCCTCCAATTTAGCAGGAAAGTTAAAGGACTAAGAGTCAGGAGACCAAGCTTAAAGCCAGCTCCATCACAACTGCAGCCTAAGCTGAGGTCAGTCACCTTGGTAACCTGGACCTCTGATTCCTGGCACAAAACGGAAGACTCAGCCTGGATGGTATCTAGTCTCTTGCAGTTACTGAGGTCCTTGCTTCTCTGAGATGCCTGTCTCACACATTTTGTATTTTGCCAACAAGAGACAGCCAGGCTCAGCACTGTTGGGGGCCAGAGTGAGGTACTCCGCCCATGACAAAGGTCATGAGGAAGGAGGCTCGACATACGCAAAGGCGGGATCGAGCCTCAGGAGTCCCCCTGGAACTCCTCGAGCATCTACCCCCATTACCAGAGCCTGCCTACTTTACTACTTTGTGCTCTCACCTACATCTCTGACTTTACGGGGGGCTGTCCCCCACCACCTCTTTCGGAGAAGGAGTTAACCTAGAGCTCCAGTCAAAAACTCTTGGGTGTGACAAGAGTGTTTTAACCTACAAACTCCTCTGAAGGTTCTCTAGCCTGCCTGACAGGCTCGTCCGGCCACATGTGATTGCTCACAGCCTCCCAACCGTGAGAGGCACAAGATGCTTTAAACCCTCTAAAAACAGGTTCTTTAGAGAAGTTAGAAAACTATTAGTATAAATATAAAGGGTTAATTAGAAATTGTGTTGGTGAAGGGTTTTTCATCCTGATCTGAAGAGAATCCCTAGGCCTCACCCAAAATACACGTTTAAATCATTTCTACATTTGTCTTTTTGCCTTTTCATATAGTTTATGGGGTCCTTGAGGCAAAATCAATCCAAAGAAATAGAGAAAAACAATAGAATGGGAAAGACTAGAAATCTCTTCAAAGAAATTGGAGATACCAAGGGAATATTTCATGTAAAGATGGGACAATAAAGGACAGAAACAGTAAGGACCTAACACAAGCAAAAGAGACTAACAAGAGGTGACAAGAATACACAGAAGAACTATACAAAAAAATGTTTTAATGACCCAGATAACCATGATGGTGTGGTCACTCACCTAGAGTCGGACATTCTGGAGTGTGAGGTCAAGTGGACCTTAGGAAGTATTGCTACAAACAAAGCTAGTGGAGGTAATGAAATTCCAGCTGAGTTATTTCAAATCCTAAAAGATGATGCTATTAAAGTGCTGCACTCAGTATGCCAGCAAATTTGGAAAACTCAGCAATGGCTACAGGATCAGAAAAGGCCCATTTTCATTCCAGCCCCAAAAAAAGGCAATGCCAAAGAATGGTCAAACTACCAAACAACTGTGCTCATTTCACATACTAGCAAGGTAATGCTCAAAATCCTTCAAGCTAGGCTTTAGAAGTATATGAATCAAGAACTTTCAGATGTATAATTTGATTTTAGAAAAGGCAGAGGAACCAGAGAACAAATCTCCAACATCTTCTGGATCACAGAGAAGCAAAAGAATTCTAGAAATGCATCTACTTCTGCTTTATTGAGTACACTAAAGCCTTTGACTGTGTGGATCACAACAAACTGGAAAATCTTAAAGAAATGAGAATACCAGACCACCTTACTTGGCCCCTAAGAAATCTATATGCAGGTCAAGAAGCAACAGTTGGAACCAGATATGGAAAAATGGACTGGTTCAAAATTGGGAAAGGAGTATGTCAAGGTGTACCCTGTAAGCTTGTTGAACTTATATGCAGAGCACATCATATGAAATGCCTGGCTGGATGAATCACAAGCTGCAATCAAGATTTCTGGAAGAAATATCAACAACCTCAGATATGCAGATGATACCACTCTACTGGAAAAAAGCCAAGAGAAACTAAAGAGCCTATTGATGAGGGTGAAGGAGGAGAGTGAAAGAACTGGCTTAAAACTCAACATTCAAAAAACTTGAGGTCATAGCATCCAGTCCCATCGCTTCATGTCAAATAGATGGGGAAAAAGTGGAAACAGTGGCAGATTTTATTTTCTTAGGCTCCAAAGTCACTTCAAATGGTAATTGCAGCCACAAATTAAAAGACACTTGCTCCTTGGAAGGAAAGCTATAACAAACTTAGACAGCATATTAAAAAGCAGAAACATCACTTTGCTGACAAAGGTCCATGTAGTTAAAGCTATGTTTTTTCCAGTAGTCATGTATGGATGTGAGACCTGGACCATAAAGAAGGCTGAACACCAAAAAATTGATGCTTTCAAATTATAGTGCTGGAGGAAACTCATGAAATTCTCCTTGGACAGCAAGGAGATCAAACCAGTCAATTCTAATGGAAATCAACCCTGAATATTCATTGGAAGGACAATGCTGAAGCTGAAGCTCCAATCCTTTGGCCACTTGATGAGAAGAGTTGACTTAATAACAAAAAGACCCTGATGCTGGGGAAGATTGAGGGCAGGAGGAGAAGGGGTTGAAAGAGGATTAGATGGTTGGATGGCATTACCGACTCAATGGACATGAGTTTGAGCAAACTCTGGGAGATGATGAAGGACAAGGAAGCCTGGCATGCTGCAGTCCATTGAGTCACAAAGAGTTTGCATGACTTAGCAGCTAACCAACAACATTTGTGTTACTCTGTGATGAGAGCCTAAGTCTAGTTTGCCAAAGGATGAATGAGAAATACATATGAAAATGTGAGTAGAATGAAGTTAGAATAAAGTAGAATGAAGTATAGACCATGCCAAGACTTCCATTGACTCAATAGAAACAGTGATATACCTGAAATACATAGGGAAGAGGAAATTGGAATAAATGACCCATTCCGTTCAAAGTTACAACAGAGCAATAATTACCAAATGTGTTCCACGAGATGTTAAATGTGTTCCTGTTAGAAAGAGAGGGTGTGGTTATTATGATCAAATTAGTTTGGGAGCAGATGGATTAAATGAATTAAGCAGATTATTTTTGCTCTAGAACCTCTGAGAATATGGTATGAAGCCTTTCCCAAACTCACTGTCAATGGAGCATATCTTTCCCAGAGAATCTCACAGGATCACTCTGAAAGAAAGATGCTTTAGAATATACTGTCTAAGATAGATTAGGGAAAATAAAATATATTGACAAAACCTGTCAATTTGCTTTCTGATATTCACTAATATATTAACATATCATCTTTTAGAGATGCATCCAAATTTGATGTCTACTTGAAATTTTACCCAGCCAGGAATAAAATCATTTGTTTCAGACTGACATTTGTCAAATGTCTGAATGGTTCTCAGAATCCCTGCTATTATATTCCAATACAAATATGGTGTGTGTACCTTTTGAAAGTGGGCTTTGATATTTATGGACTGAAGAGCCAAAGAGAATTGGGAGGAAAATGATTTTTAAAGTGATCTATGTTCATCTTCCATGGAATTTTTTCCATCTTTTTAAAAAGGAGCTCCTTGGCCAATTCTGGCTTCTCTCGGGAAACTACAAGCCAGGGTAAACCAGGAGCCTGCTATAACACTTCATTCTTATGCATCATTTAAAAGGCATGCACACTTCGTGTGATTCCAATAACACTAGGAATCAGAGAGCGAGGGTTATGTTAGGACCCCATAAATAATGCTTCATCTTGCCTTTTAGGTTCCATGAACAAAGAAACCTTGCAGAAGAGAGAAGTTACATTTTAGAATAAGCCATCT
Organism: Bison bison bison; assembly: GCF_000754665.1. Lineage (NCBI taxonomy): Eukaryota > Metazoa > Chordata > Mammalia > Artiodactyla > Bovidae > Bison > Bison bison. Next base: position 27,615 of record NW_011495034.1, on the reverse strand, counting down.
TACTTTGTGAATACATTGAAGAAGTCTTCAAGCCTACAACCACAAAGATGAGTGAAAGTCTATAAAACAACAACTTTACTTAAAAACGTTGAGATGGATGTTTTTTGCAGCAATGATGGCTGAGAGGGCTGTCCATGACCCATACGTGTATGAAGTATTGTATTAACACACACACAAGAGTCCTCTCTAAGAATCAAACTAAGGGAAAAACCTCAAAGTTGGCATGACCAAGAGATTTTAGGAGGGTAATTGGGTAAGTGTATCAGTTTTAGCTAAACAATATTCGCCTGTGTCTGGTAGGGCACCACAGGGTGCTGGTGGGAAGTATTACATGGGCTATTAAAATCTCTCCTTGAATGAAAATCAAAGAGAAAAAGAATTGAGCACACACGCTTGGTTCAAGGATGATGTGCCAGAATCAAAGGATAGAGGTAATTGGGAGGACAACACAATGTCAATCTCTCATACTTCCATCTCCCCAGAGCTTGCAGACTTGTATCCAAGTTCCAAAATGTGGACGCATCCACTGAAGAACAAGCGAAAACAAGAATATCTGGCACAGATGTACAGCTCTCAAACAATGGCAGCCTCGGGGCCAATCTCACCCCCACAGTAGGAGACTAGGGGTGGTTTATGCTCTGACAGATTCATCAAGATACTCAGCAATAGACACTGGCAGGCTGGAAGCAGACTCTATTGCTCCTAGAATCATCTCCATAGGGTGACATTGGCAGCAAAGTTGCTGTTGTTAATACCACAAAGCAGTGAGCATCCTCTACAGAATCAGGGTAACAGAGAAAGAAAATAGAACAGGGGATGCCACTGGGTGGTTAAAAGGATAAATTTGCTGATGGTATATGACGTACATCTTAAGAATGCTACAACAATTTAATAGACATGCAAGAGTGGTCTAGAGTTCTCATATAGGGAATAGAAGCAGAGCCAGAGAAATTCCATTGGCAACCATCATAATATTCTATTTTTATCTTAATGAAAGTATGGCCTGACAATCAAGAATTACATAAGGAAAGATCGCATAATATTGAAACTGCTTGTATTGGAATGGAGTCCTGGCTGACTGCAGTCATCTTCGTCAACAATGGAAAATCTCATTTAACTGAGTTGGCTTAAACTTGGTCCATTGTATGAGGTTGTGAATTTGATAACCTTTTAAGGTCATCTCCCTAACCATTACAAAGGTTCTAATGAACACTGCATTTTTTTCATCTTATTCCCAAAGATTAGAGCACTTTGGTGTAGTCCTAGTTACGTTTTATTGTTTTCAAACAATAGATTGTAGAATATTTTAAAAAGCCATATGATCATCTACTTGAGTGTTTTTCATAGCAACAAGTAATTTTTATAAAGGTAGCTCATATTTTTATAGGTATTTTCAAAGTTCCTCTGTCTTATCATGTTTTCCTATAAGAAGAGGTAAGATATTTGGCAGGTAAGGAAACCAATGTGTTGAACTGGCCAAGGATGATCAATTATTCAGTGACAAAGCTGGGTCTAGAACTGACACCTCTGGACTGCTAATCCAAGCCAACTCACTGAATCACAGGAGACCACCTTTCGTCTGGTACTTTCTCTCAATCTTTGCATCACTTCAACAAGTTCAAATGTTATCCCTGCCCTCTCCTCCAAAACACTTAAAACAATGGGCTTATCTAAGCTACATTTAGCCAAGAAATACCAGGCAGTTATATGTCCCTAGGGCTTTAAATTATTTTCAAGGAAAAGATATTTTTTGACTTTGAGTTTTCAAACTTTGCTTTATTAGTGTCTTTCATGAAAAGAATGCCAACATTAGTTTATTTATTTCTGTTCTGGATGTTCTTACAAAACACTCAATGGAGTGTTCTCAAGCCATACTCTGTTCTTTCCATGAGTTGCACAACCCAGCTACCCCGCCAAAAGACAGAAAAGGTATCACCCATAAAGTTTCAGTTACTCTGCGATTTTATGCCTCCAGCATGAGAAATGACCACATTCTAATAAAAATTAATTTACTACAGGATAGAAAGCAACAACAGAGGGAAAAGGACTCTCACAATAATTATAAAGTTTGTTTCTTTCTTGAGGAAGCAAATATTAAACTTATTTCTGTTGATTAGTCACACAAACCCCTGCACGTGTGCACACACACACTTATTCAATTTACTTCCTCATAAAAATAATCTCATTAGTCTCAGTCAGGGGAACCTTTGTATGAATTGTTTTTTGAAGATCAACTCAAATAACTAAATCTAATCTAATTCTACTTAGAGTAGAAAAATGATAAGAGCAATGAAGATGTCCACTAGGCCAGGATATCTGGAAATTCCCAAGTTTGTATTATATTTTGTTGGTATAAGACTTTATACATCCCCAACATAAAAGAAGCTACACAGACATTATTTATAATTATCTCTCTTTAAAAATGAAACACTTCCTATTTCTCATATCCTTCAGCAGATGAATAAAATAATTCATATTAAACTCACAGTAGCTTTGCATTATCACAGATTTTTCTTCTTCTTTTTTTTTTTTTGCTTCTTCACTTCCCTGGTGGCTGTGCTTTAATATAACTTTATTAAATTCAAGGAACAGTTTGGGAAACTAGATCTTATATATCCAAGGAGCCTTCATATTGAACTCACCCAAAGAATTCAAGAAATGACATTCCTAAAGCTTTGCAAGGGATGCTGTAAGCCACACAGAAGTCTTTGGCCATCTTCATGATTATACATGACAGAATTATATAAACCAAAATGCTCAAGACAATGAGAAGCTCTTTTGGCCTATAATGTTTTGATAGACATTTTAAATGGGAATGTAGACAACATGTATAGTATAGGTATTCTATGTGAATACATATAGTATAGCTACTACATGTGTATACAATAGTATACGTACTCTATGTGTATACATAAAGTATAGCTACTACATGTGTATACATGTGTATATATACCTATACACTTAAATACATCATTTAAACGATTCTTTTCAGAATTACCTTCTCTATGTTATTTTCCTAATCATACATAAAGTACAATTTTATTGTGAACATAGTAAAATCCCCAATGCAGAGTATGTGTGCAAATCTCTTCAAAAGTTTTAGACAACATGTACGAGCATGTTCAATCCCTTCAGTCATGTCAGACACTTTGCAACCCAATGGACTACAGCCCTCCAGGCTCCTCTGTGTATGGGATTCTCCAGGCAAGAATACTGGAGTGGGTTGCCATGCCCTCCTCTAAGGAATCTTTCCAACCCAGGGAACGAACCAACATCTCCCATGACTCCTGCATTGTAAAGGGATTTTTCAACCACTGAGCCATCTAGGAAGCCCTAGACAACATAGATCATAGCAAAAAATTATTAACATCGGTTATCCTAGGTAATAGCTAGAAAACTATTTTTTTATTCATTTAATAGAAAGCCCAGAGATAAATCCACGCACATATGGACACCTTATCTTTGACAAAGGAGGCAAGAATATACAATGGATTAAAGACAATCTCTTTAACAAGTGGTACTGGGAAATCTGGTCAACCACTTGTAAAAGAATGAAACTAGAACACTTTCTAACACCATACACAAAAATAAACTCAAAATGGATTAAAGATCTAAATGTAAGACCAGAAACTATAGAACTCCTAGGGGAGAACATAGGCAAAACACTCTCCGACATACATCACAGCAGGATCCTCTATGACCCACCTCCCAGAATATTGGAGATAAAAGCAAAAATAAACAAATGGGACCTAATTAAACTTAAAAGCTTCTGCAAAACAAAGGAAACTATTAGCAAGGTGAAAAGACAGCCTTCAGAATGGGAGAATATAATAGCAAATGAAGCAACTGACAAACAACTAATCTCAAAAATATACAAGCAACTCCTACAACTCAATTCCAGAAAAATAAATGACCCAATCAAAAAATGGGCCAAAGAACTAAATAGACATTTCTCCAAAGAAGACATACAGATGGCTAACAAACACATGAAAAGATGCTCAACATCACTCATTATCAGAGAAATGCAAATCAAAACCACTATGAGGTACCATTTCATGCCAGTCAGAATGGCTGCGATCCAAAAGTCTACAAGCAATAAATGCTGGAGAGGGTTTTCTCCAAGAAAAGGGAACCCTCTTACACTGTCGGTGGGAATGCAAACTAGTACAGCCACTATGGATAACAGTGTGGAGATTCCTTTAAAAACTGGACATAGAACTGCCTTATGATCCAGCAATCCCACTGCTGGGCATACACACTGAGGAAACTAGAATTGAAAGAGACACGTGTACCCCAATATTCATCACAGCACTGTTTATAATAGCCAGGACATGGAAGCAACCTAGATGTCCATCAGCAGATGAATGGATAAGAAAGCTGTGGTACATATACACAATGGAGTATTACTCAGCCATTAAAAAGAATACATTTGATTCAGTTCTAATGAGGTGGATGAAACTGGAGTCTATTATACAGAGTGAAGTAAGCCAAAAAGAAAAATACCAATACAGTATACTAACGCATATATACGGAATTTAGAAAGATGACACTGATGTATAGAACAGTCTTTTGGACTCTGTGGGAGAGGGAGAGGGTGGGATGATTTGGGAGAATGGCATTGAAACATGTATGATATCATATATGAAACGAGTCGCCAGTCCAGGTTCGATGCATGATACTGGATACTTGGGGCTGGTGCACTGGGACGACCCAGGGGGATGGTACAGGGAGGGAGGAGGGTTCAAGATGGAGAACACATGTACACCTGTGGCAGATTCATTTTGATGTATGGCAAAACCAATACAATACTGTAAAGTTATAAAATAAAATAAAAAATAATAAAAATAAAAATAATAAAATAAAATCCTTCTGTCATCATTTCTAAACTACCTAGAGTTTTGAAGGCCTAAAATGTTAGGCCTGAATTTTTACCTTGTACCTTCAGAGGTTTTCATGGGACTCAAAATTGTAGAAAGAAATCCTTTAGGTAGAATCTCTTAGCACTGACTTCACAGGTGCATGGTAATTATAAAGCAGTATTTCTGCCTTGGGATTGGGGGAATATATATTTAAAAACACAGCCTAGCCCTAAACAGCAACCATCCTGGAAGGTCCGCAAGCAGGAACAAAGACGCTTAAACATCTCTTTTGCTCCCTCTGCTGGTTGCTTTCTGAAATAAAAAATGGGTGTTCTGACCTCTTTCCAGAAAGGCTGATGCATTTTAACTTTTCCAGACTTTGGGTGTCGAGACTTACCTATTTGGTCTGTTATGACTATTTTTGACTGAGTCGCTATGATTAAGTTGAGGCTTTACTTATCAAAGTTACAAATGAGTATGAAATATTACCTAAAAAGAGATTATGAAAATGGAAGTTCCATTATATTAACAGCTCAAAGGCTTTGAACATGGTACAAAGGAGAATATAAGATATCCTCATCTCAAAATAATATATCAAGGAAAGTATAAGCACTTACATATAAAGTTAGTTAAGAAAAAGAGTATATAATTAAGGCATAAATTATTGGCTATAATAGTGTTATAGACTTCAGAGACTGGAAAAATTTCATAAACAAGAGACAGGAGTTGTACTGAGATTCAAAAATGACTGATATGGAACACAAGCTGGAGTGTGATAGGAGTGATTATTGGCATTAACTGCCATAAATAATCCAATCCAATATTCCAATACAAACATAACCTTCTTCCTATACATGTAATTTCAAACACTACTAATAAAAACAACAGCATGCTCATACCTGGCATAAAGAAAAAAAGCTATGTTCCAAATTAAAGCATGTGCCTCTTCTCTCCAAAACCTGAATATCCACAATCATTCAGCCATCATAGCTTTCTAAACTGCAGGGTAGTCAGCCTTTCTCTATCAAATTCAATCGCAAGCACATTTTGATAGTCACCTACCTATGGCTTAAATAATAAGTTTCAGTTCAGTTCAGTTCAGTCGCTCAGTCCTGTCCGATTTTTTGCGACCCCATGAACCACAGCTCTCCAGGCCTCCCTGTCCATCACCAACTCCCGGAGTTCACTCAAACTCATGTCCATCGAGACGGTGATGCCATCCAGCCATCTCATCCTCTGTCATCCCCTTCTCCTCCTGCCCCCAATCCCTGCCAGCATCAGGGTCATTTCCAATGAGTCAACTCTTCACATGAGGTGGCCAAAGTATTGGAGTTTCAGCTTCAGCATCAGTTCTTCCAATGAACACCCAGGACTGAACTCTTTTAGTATAGACTGGTTGGATCTCCTTGCAGTCCAAGGGACTCTCAAGAGTCTTCTCCAACACCACAGTTCAAAAGCATCAATTCTTCAGCGCTCAGCTTTCTTCACAGTCCAGCGCTCACATCCATACATGACCACAGGAAAAACCATAGCCTTGACTAGATGGACCTTTGTTGGCAAAGTAATGTCTCTGTTTTTGAATATGCTATCTAGGTTGGTCATAACTTCTCTTCCAAGGAGTAAGCGTCTTTTAATTTCATGGCTGCAGTCACCATCTGTAGTGATTTTGGAGCCCAGAAAAATAAAGTCTGACACTGTTTCCACTGTTTCCCCATCTATTTCCCATGAAGTGATGGGACCAGATACCATGATCTTCATTTGCTGAATGTTGAGCTTTAAGCCAACTTTTTCATTCTCCTCTTTCACTTTCATCAAGAGGCTTTTTAGTTCCTCTTCACTTTCTGCCATAAGGGTGGTGTCATCTGCATATCTGAGGTTATTGAGATTTCTCCCGGCAATCTTGATTCCAGCTTGTGCTTCTTCCAGCCCAGTGTTTCTCATGATGTACTCTGCATATAAGTTAAATAAGCAGGGTGACAATATACAGCCTTGACGAACTCCTTTTCCTATTTGGAACCAGTCTGTTGTTCCATGTCCAGTTCTAACTCTTGCTTCCTGACCTGCAGACAGGTTTCTCAAGAGGCAGGTCAGGTGGTCTGGTAGTCCCATCTCTTTCAGAATTTTCCACAGTTTATTGTGATCCACACAGTCAAAGGCTTTGGCATAGTCAATAAAGCAGAAATAGATGCTTTTCTGGAACTCTCTTGCTTTTTCCATGATCCAGCAGATGTTGGCAATTTGATCTCTGGTTCCTC